>NC_081193.1:896250-1202500 GCF_902713425.1 Acipenser ruthenus
CAGGTACGGAGCGATGTTAACACACAGCAGCAGGTACGGGGCGATGTTAACACACAGCAGCAGGTACGGGGCGATGTTAACACACACAGCAGGTATGGGGCGATGTTAACACACAGCAGGTACGGGGCGATGTTAACACACAGCAGCAGGTACGGGGCGATGTTAACACACAGCAGGTACGGAGCGATGTTAACACACAGCAGCAGGTACGGGGCGATGTTAACACACAGCAGCAGGTACGGGGCGATGTTAACACACAGCAGGTACGGGGCGATGTTAACACACACAGCAGGTATGGGGCGATGTTAACACACAGCAGATACGGGGCGATGTTAACACACAGCAGCAGGTACGGGGCGATGTTAACACACAGCAGGTACGGGGCGATGTTAACACACAGCAGGTACGGGGCGATATTAACACACAGCAGGTACGGGGCGATGTTAACACACACAGCAGGTACGGGGCGATGTTAACACACACAGCAGGTACGGAGCGATGTTAACACACACAGCAGGTACGGAGCGATGTTAACACACAGCAGCAGGTACGGGGCGATGTTAACACACAGCAGCAGGTACGGGGCGATGTTAACACACAGCAGGTACGGGGCGATGTTAACACACACAGCAGGTATGGGGCGATGTTAACACACAGCAGATACGGGGCGATGTTAACACACAGCAGCAGGTACGGGGCGATGTTAACACACAGCAGGTACGGGGCGATGTTAACACACAGCAGCAGGTACGGGGCGATGTTAACACACAGCAGCAGGTACGGGGCGATGTTAACACACACAGCAGGTATGGGGCGATGTTAACACACAGCAGGTACGGGGCGATGTTAACACACAGCAGCAGGTACGGGGCGATGTTAACACACAGCAGGTACGGAGCGATGTTAACACACAGCAGCAGGTACGGGGCGATGTTAACACACAGCAGCAGGTACGGGGCGATGTTAACACACAGCAGGTACGGGGCGATGTTAACACACACAGCAGGTATGGGGCGATGTTAACACACAGCAGATACGGGGCGATGTTAACACACAGCAGCAGGTACGGGGCGATGTTAACACACAGCAGGTACGGGGCGATGTTAACACACAGCAGGTACGGGGCGATATTAACACACAGCAGGTACGGGGCGATGTTAACACACACAGCAGGTACGGGGCGATGTTAACACACACAGCAGGTACGGAGCGATGTTAACACACACAGCAGGTACGGAGCGATGTTAACACACAGCAGCAGGTACGGGGCGATGTTAACACACAGCAGCAGGTACGGGGCGATGTTAACACACACAGCAGGTACGGAGCGATGTTAACACACAGCAGGTACGGAGCGATGTTAACACACAGCAGGTACGGAGCGATGTTAACACACAGCAGGTACGGAGCGATGTTAACACACACAGCAGGTACGGAGCGATGTTAACACACAGCAGGTACGGGGCGATGTTAACACACACAGCAGGTATGGGGCGATGTTAACACACAGCAGATACGGGGCGATGTTAACACACAGCAGCAGGTACGGGGCGATGTTAACACACAGCAGGTACGGGGCGATGTTAACACACAGCAGGTACGGGGCGATATTAACACACAGCAGGTACGGGGCGATGTTAACACACACAGCAGGTACGGGGCGATGTTAACACACACAGCAGGTACGGAGCGATGTTAACACACACAGCAGGTACGGAGCGATGTTAACACACAGCAGCAGGTACGGGGCGATGTTAACACACAGCAGCAGGTACGGGGCGATGTTAACACACAGCAGGTACGGGGCGATGTTAACACACACAGCAGGTATGGGGCGATGTTAACACACAGCAGATACGGGGCGATGTTAACACACAGCAGCAGGTACGGGGCGATGTTAACACACAGCAGGTACGGAGCGATGTTAACACACAGCAGGTACGGGGCGATGTTAACACACAGCAGCAGGTACGGGGCGATGTTAACACACACAGCAGGTATGGGGCGATGTTAACACACAGCAGGTACGGGGCGATGTTAACACACAGCAGCAGGTACGGGGCGATGTTAACACACAGCAGGTACGGAGCGATGTTAACACACAGCAGCAGGTACGGGGCGATGTTAACACACAGCAGCAGGTACGGGGCGATGTTAACACACAGCAGGTACGGGGCGATGTTAACACACACAGCAGGTATGGGGCGATGTTAACACACAGCAGATACGGGGCGATGTTAACACACAGCAGCAGGTACGGGGCGATGTTAACACACAGCAGGTACGGGGCGATGTTAACACACAGCAGGTACGGGGCGATATTAACACACAGCAGGTACGGGGCGATGTTAACACACACAGCAGGTACGGGGCGATGTTAACACACACAGCAGGTACGGAGCGATGTTAACACACACAGCAGGTACGGAGCGATGTTAACACACAGCAGCAGGTACGGGGCGATGTTAACACACAGCAGCAGGTACGGGGCGATGTTAACACACACAGCAGGTACGGAGCGATGTTAACACACAGCAGGTACGGAGCGATGTTAACACACAGCAGGTACGGAGCGATGTTAACACACAGCAGGTACGGAGCGATGTTAACACACACAGCAGGTACGGAGCGATGTTAACACACAGCAGGTACGGGGCGATGTTAACACACAGCAGGTACGGGGCGATGTTAACACACACAGCAGGTACGGGGCGATGTTAACACACACAGCAGGTACGGAGCGATGTTAACACACACAGCAGGTACGGAGCGATGTTAACACACAGCAGGTACGGGGCGATGTTAACACACACAGCAGGTACGGGGCGATGTTAACACACAGCAGGTACGGAGCGATGTTAACACACAGCAGGTACGGGGCGATGTTAACACACACAGCAGGTACGGGGCGATGTTAACACACAGCAGGTACGGAGCGATGTTAACACACACAGCAGGTACGGAGCGATGTTAACACACAGCAGGTACGGAGCGATGTTAACACACAGCAGGTACGGGGCGATGTTAACACACAGCAGGTACGGGGCGATGTTAACACACAGCAGGTACGGAGCGATGTTAACACACACAGCAGGTACGGAGCGATGTTAACACACACAGCAGGTACGGGGCGATGTTAACACACAGCAGCAGGTACGGGGCGATGTTAACACACAGCAGGTACGGGGCGATGTTAACACACACAGCAGGTACGGAGCGATGTTAACACACACAGCAGGTACGGGGCGATGTTAACACACACAGCAGGTACGGAGCGATGTTAACACACACAGCAGGTACGGGGCGATGTTAACACACACAGCAGGTACGGAGCGATGTTAACACACACAGCAGGTACGGAGCGATGTTAACACACACAGCAGGTACGGGGCGATGTTAACACACAGCAGCAGGTACGGGGCGATGTTAACACACACAGCAGGTACGGGGCGATGTTAACACACAGCAGGTACGGAGCGATGTTAACACACACAGCAGGTACGGAGCGATGTTAACACACACAGCAGGTACGGGGCGATGTTAACACACAGCAGGTACGGGGCGATGTTAACACACACAGCAGGTACGGAGCGATGTTAACACACAGCAGGTACGGGGTGATGTTAACACACACAGCAGGTACGGGGCGATGTTAACACACACAGCAGGTACGGAGCGATGTTAACACACACAGCAGGTACGGAGCGATGTTAACACACAGCAGGTACGGAGCGATGTTAACACACACAGCAGGTACGGAGCGATGTTAACACACACAGCAGGTACGGGGCGATGTTAACACACAGCAGGTACGGGGCGATGTTAACACACACAGCAGGTACGGAGCGATGTTAACACACAGCAGGTACGGGGTGATGTTAACACACACAGCAGGTACGGGGTGATGTTAACACACACAGCAGGTACGGGGCGATGTTAACACACACAGCAGGTACGGAGCGATGTTAACACACAGCAGGTACGGGGCGATGTTAACACACACAGCAGGTACGGAGCGATGTTAACACACACAGCAGGTACGGAGCGATGTTAACACACACAGCAGGTACGGAGCGATGTTAACACACACAGCAGGTACGGGGCGATGTTAACACACACAGCAGGTACGGGGCGATGTTAACACACACAGCAGGTACGGGGCGATGTTAACACACACAGCAGGTACGGGGCGATGTTAACACACACAGCAGGTACGGGGCGATGTTAACACACACAGCAGGTACGGGGCGATGTTAACACACACAGCAGGTACGGAGCGATGTTAACACACACAGCAGGTACGGGGCGATGTTAACACACAGCAGCAGGTACGGGGCGATGTTAACACACAGCAGGTACGGAGCGATGTTAACACACAGCAGGTACGGGGCGATGTTAACACACACAGCAGGTATGGGGCAATGTTAACACACACAGCAGGTACGGGGCGATGTTAACACACAGCAGGTACGGGGCGATGTTAACACACACAGCAGGTACGGGGCGATGTTAACACACACAGCAGGTACGGGGCGATGTTAACACACAGCAGGTACGGAGCGATGTTAACACACAGCAGGTACGGAGCGATGTTAACACACAGCAGCAGGTACGGGGCGATGTTAACACACAGCAGCAGGTACGGGGCGATGTTAACACACAGCAGGTACGGGGCGATGTTAACACACACAGCAGGTATGGGGCGATGTTAACACACAGCAGGTACGGGGCGATGTTAACACACAGCAGCAGGTACGGGGCGATGTTAACACACAGCAGGTACGGGGCGATGTTAACACACAGCAGGTACGGAGCGATGTTAACACACAGCAGCAGGTACGGGGCGATGTTAACACACAGCAGCAGGTACGGGGCGATGTTAACACACAGCAGGTACGGGGCGATGTTAACACACACAGCAGGTATGGGGCGATGTTAACACACAGCAGGTACGGGGCGATGTTAACACACAGCAGCAGGTACGGGGCGATGTTAACACACAGCAGGTACGGGGCGATGTTAACACACAGCAGGTACGGGGCGATATTAACACACAGCAGGTACGGGGCGATGTTAACACACACAGCAGGTACGGGGCGATGTTAACACACACAGCAGGTACGGAGCGATGTTAACACACACAGCAGGTACGGAGCGATGTTAACACACAGCAGCAGGTACGGGGCGATGTTAACACACAGCAGCAGGTACGGGGCGATGTTAACACACACAGCAGGTACGGAGCGATGTTAACACACAGCAGGTACGGAGCGATGTTAACACACAGCAGGTACGGAGCGATGTTAACACACAGCAGGTACGGGGCGATGTTAACACACAGCAGGTACGGGGCGATGTTAACACACAGCAGGTACGGAGCGATGTTAACACACACAGCAGGTACGGAGCGATGTTAACACACAGCAGGTACGGGGCGATATTAACACACAGCAGGTACGGAGCGATGTTAACACACAGCAGGTACGGGGCGATGTTAACACACAGCAGGTACGGGGCGATGTTAACACACAGCAGGTACGGGGCGATGTTAACACACAGCAGGTACGGAGCGATGTTAACACACAGCAGGTACGGGGCGATGTTAACACACAGCAGGTACGGGGCGATGTTAACACACACAGCAGGTACGGGGCGATGTTAACACACACAGCAGGTACGGAGCGATGTTAACACACACAGCAGGTACGGAGCGATGTTAACACACAGCAGGTACGGGGTGATGTTAACACACAGCAGGTACGGGGCGATGTTAACACACACAGCAGGTACGGGGCGATGTTAACACACAGCAGGTACGGAGCGATGTTAACACACAGCAGGTACGGGGCGATGTTAACACACACAGCAGGTACGGGGCGATGTTAACACACAGCAGGTACGGAGCGATGTTAACACACACAGCAGGTACGGAGCGATGTTAACACACAGCAGGTACGGAGCGATGTTAACACACAGCAGGTACGGGGCGATGTTAACACACAGCAGGTACGGGGCGATGTTAACACACAGCAGGTACGGAGCGATGTTAACACACACAGCAGGTACGGGGCGATGTTAACACACAGCAGCAGGTACGGGGCGATGTTAACACACACAGCAGGTACGGGGCGATGTTAACACACACAGCAGGTACGGAGCGATGTTAACACACACAGCAGGTACGGGGCGATGTTAACACACAGCAGCAGGTACAGGGCGATGTTAACACACAGCAGGTACGGGGCGATGTTAACACACAGCAGGTACGGAGCGATGTTAACACACAGCAGCAGGTACGGGGCGATGTTAACACACAGCAGCAGGTACGGGGCGATGTTAACACACAGCAGGTACGGGGCGATGTTAACACACACAGCAGGTATGGGGCGATGTTAACACACAGCAGGTACGGGGCGATGTTAACACACAGCAGCAGGTACGGGGCGATGTTAACACACAGCAGGTACGGGGCGATGTTAACACACAGCAGGTACGGAGCGATGTTAACACACAGCAGCAGGTACGGGGCGATGTTAACACACAGCAGCAGGTACGGGGCGATGTTAACACACAGCAGGTACGGGGCGATGTTAACACACACAGCAGGTATGGGGCGATGTTAACACACAGCAGGTACGGGGCGATGTTAACACACAGCAGCAGGTACGGGGCGATGTTAACACACAGCAGGTACGGGGCGATGTTAACACACAGCAGGTACGGGGCGATATTAACACACAGCAGGTACGGGGCGATGTTAACACACACAGCAGGTACGGGGCGATGTTAACACACACAGCAGGTACGGAGCGATGTTAACACACACAGCAGGTACGGAGCGATGTTAACACACAGCAGCAGGTACGGGGCGATGTTAACACACAGCAGCAGGTACGGGGCGATGTTAACACACACAGCAGGTACGGAGCGATGTTAACACACAGCAGGTACGGAGCGATGTTAACACACAGCAGGTACGGAGCGATGTTAACACACAGCAGGTACGGGGCGATGTTAACAGACAGCAGGTACGGGGCGATGTTAACACACAGCAGGTACGGAGCGATGTTAACACACACAGCAGGTACGGAGCGATGTTAACACACAGCAGGTACGGGGCGATATTAACACACAGCAGGTACGGAGCGATGTTAACACACAGCAGGTACGGGGCGATGTTAACACACAGCAGGTACGGGGCGATGTTAACACACAGCAGGTACGGGGCGATGTTAACACACAGCAGGTACGGAGCGATGTTAACACACAGCAGGTACGGGGCGATGTTAACACACAGCAGGTACGGGGCGATGTTAACACACACAGCAGGTACGGGGCGATGTTAACACACACAGCAGGTACGGAGCGATGTTAACACACACAGCAGGTACGGAGCGATGTTAACACACAGCAGGTACGGGGTGATGTTAACACACAGCAGGTACGGGGCGATGTTAACACACACAGCAGGTACGGGGCGATGTTAACACACAGCAGGTACGGAGCGATGTTAACACACAGCAGGTACGGGGCGATGTTAACACACACAGCAGGTACGGGGCGATGTTAACACACAGCAGGTACGGAGCGATGTTAACACACACAGCAGGTACGGAGCGATGTTAACACACAGCAGGTACGGAGCGATGTTAACACACAGCAGGTACGGGGCGATGTTAACACACAGCAGGTACGGGGCGATGTTAACACACAGCAGGTACGGAGCGATGTTAACACACACAGCAGGTACGGGGCGATGTTAACACACAGCAGCAGGTACGGGGCGATGTTAACACACACAGCAGGTACGGGGCGATGTTAACACACACAGCAGGTACGGAGCGATGTTAACACACACAGCAGGTACGGGGCGATGTTAACACACAGCAGCAGGTACAGGGCGATGTTAACACACAGCAGGTACGGGGCGATGTTAACACACAGCAGGTATGGGGCGATGTTAACACACAGCAGGTACGGGGCGATGTTAACACACAGCAGGTACGGGGCGATGTTAACACACAGCAGGTACGGAGCGATGTTAACACACACAGCAGGTACGGAGCGATGTTAACACACACAGCAGGTACGGGGCGATGTTAACACACAGCAGGTACGGGGCGATGTTAACACACACAGCAGGTACGGAGCGATGTTAACACACAGCAGGTACGGGGTGATGTTAACACACACAGCAGGTACGGGGCGATGTTAACACACAGCAGGTACGGAGCGATGTTAACACACAGCAGGTACGGGGCGATGTTAACACACACAGCAGGTACGGGGCGATGTTAACACACACAGCAGGTACGGGGCGATGTTAACACACACAGCAGGTACGGAGCGATGTTAACACACACAGCAGGTACGGGGCGATGTTAACACACACAGCAGGTACGGGGCGATGTTAACACACACAGCAGGTACGGGGCGATGTTAACACACACAGCAGGTACGGAGCGATGTTAACACACACAGCAGGTACGGGGCGATGTTAACACACAGCAGCAGGTACGGGGCGATGTTAACACACAGCAGGTACGGAGCGATGTTAACACACAGCAGCAGGTACGGGGCGATGTTAACACACACAGCAGGTACGGAGCGATGTTAACACACACAGCAGGTACGGAGCGATGTTAACACACAGCAGGTACGGAGCGATGTTAACACACACAGCAGGTACGGAGCGATGTTAACACACAGCAGGTACGGGGCGATGTTAACACACACAGCAGGTACGGAGCGATGTTAACACACACAGCAGGTACGGAGCGATGTTAACACACAGCAGGTACGGGGCGATGTTAACACACAGCAGGTACGGGGCGATGTTAACACACACAGCAGGTACGGGGCGATGTTAACACACACAGCAGGTACGGAGCGATGTTAACACACACAGCAGGTACGGAGCGATGTTAACACACAGCAGGTACGGGGCGATGTTAACACACAGCAGCAGGTACGGGGCGATGTTAACACACACAGCAGGTACGGGGAGATGTTAACACACAGCAGCAGGTACGGGGCGATGTTAACACACACAGCAGGTACGGGGCGATGTTAACACACACAGCAGGTATGGGGTGATGTTAACACACAGCAGGTACGGGGCGATATTAACACACAGCAGCAGGTACGGGGCGATGTTAACACACAGCAGCAGGTACGGGGCGATGTTAACACACACAGCAGGTACGGGGTGATGTTAACACACAGCAGCAGGTACGGGGCGATGTTAACACACAGCAGCAGGTACGGGGCGATGTTAACACACACAGCAGGTATGGGGTGATGTTAACACACAGCAGGTACGGAGCGATGTTAACACACAGCAGCAGGTACGGGGCGATGTTAACACACAGCAGCAGGTACGGGGCGATGTTAACACACAGCAGGTACGGGGGGATGTTAACACACACAGCAGGTACGGGGCGATGTTAACACACACAGCAGGTACGGGGCGATGTTAACACACAGCAGGTACGGGGTGATGTTAACACACAGCAGGTACGGGGTGATGTTAACACACACAGCAGGTACGGGGCGATGTTAACACACACAGCAGGTACGGGGCGATGTTAACACACACAGCAGGTACGGGGCGATGTTAACACACAGCAGGTATGGGGCGATGTTAACACACAGCAGGTACGGGGCGATGTTAACACACACAGCAGGTACGGGGCGATGTTAACACACACAGCAGGTACGGGGCGATGTTAACACACAGCAGGTATGGGGCGATGTTAACACACAGCAGCAGGTACGGGGCGATGTTAACACACAGCAGGTACGGGGCGATATTAACACACAGCAGGTACGGGGCGATGTTAACACACACAGCAGGTACGGGGCGATGTTAACACACACAGCAGGTACGGGGCGATGTTAACACACAGCAGGTACGGAGCGATGTTAACACACAGCAGCAGGTACGGGGCGATGTTAACACACACAGCAGGTACGGGGCGATGTTAACACACACAGCAGGTACGGGGCGATGTTAACACACAGCAGGTACGGGGTGATGTTAACACACAGCAGGTACGGGGTGATGTTAACACACACAGCAGGTACGGGGCGATGTTAACACACAGCAGGTACGGGGCGATGTTAACACACACAGCAGGTACGGGGCGATGTTAACACACAGCAGCAGGTACGGGGCGATGTTAACACACACAGCAGGTACGGGGCGATGTTAACACACACAGCAGGTACGGGGCGATGTTAACACACACAGCAGGTACGGGGCGATGTTAACACACAGCAGCAGGTACGGGGCGATGTTAACACACACAGCAGGTACGGGGCGATGTTAACACACACAGCAGGTACGGGGCGATGTTAACACACACAGCAGGTACGGAGCGATGTTAACACACACAGCAGGTACGGGGCGATGTTAACACACACAGCAGGTACGGAGCGATGTTAACACACACAGCAGGTACGGGGCGATGTTAACACACAGCAGGTATGGGGCGATGTTAACACACAGCAGCAGGTACGGGGCGATGTTAACACACAGCAGGTACGGGGCGATATTAACACACAGCAGGTACGGGGCGATGTTAACACACACAGCAGGTACGGGGCGATGTTAACACACACAGCAGGTACGGGGCGATGTTAACACACAGCAGGTACGGAGCGATGTTAACACACAGCAGCAGGTACGGGGCGATGTTAACACACACAGCAGGTACGGGGCGATGTTAACACACAGCAGCAGGTACAGGGCGATGTTAACACACAGCAGGTACGGGGCGATATTAACACACAGCAGCAGGTACGGGGCGATGTTAACACACACAGCAGGTACGGGGCGATGTTAACACACACAGCAGGTATGGGGCGATGTTAACACACACAGCAGGTACGGGGCGATGTTAACACACAGCAGCAGGTACGGGGCGATGTTAACACACACAGCAGGTACGGGGCGATGTTAACACACACAGCAGGTATGGGGCAATGTTAACACACACAGCAGGTACGGGGCGATGTTAACACACAGCAGCAGGTACGGGGCGATGTTAACACACAGCAGCAGGTACGGGGCGATGTTAACACACACAGCAGGTACGGGGCGATGTTAACACACACAGCAGGTACGGGGCGATGTTAACACACACAGCAGGTACGGGGCGATGTTAATACACACAGCAGGTACGGGGCGATGTTAACACACACAGCAGGTACGGGGCGATGTTAACACACACAGCAGGTACGGGGCGATGTTAACACACAGCAGCAGGTACGGGGCGATGTTAACACACAGCAGGTACGAGGCGATGTTAACACACACAGCAGGTACGGGGCGATGTTAACACACACAGCAGGTACGGGGCGATGTTAACACACACAGCAGGTACGGGGCGATGTTAACACACACAGCAGGTACGGGGCGATGTTAACACACAGCAGGTACAGGGCGATGTTAACACACAGCAGGTACGGGGCGATATTAACACACAGCAGGTACGGGGCGATGTTAACACACAGCAGCAGGTACGGGGCGATGTTAACACACACAGCAGGTACGGGGCGATGTTAACACACAGCAGGTACAGGGCGATGTTAACACACAGCAGGTACGGGGCGATGTTAACACACACAGCAGGTACGGGGCGATGTTAACACACAGCAGCAGGTACGGGGCGATGTTAACACACAGCAGGTACGAGGCGATGTTAACACACACAGCAGGTACGGGGCGATGTTAACACACACAGCAGGTACGGGGCGATGTTAACACACACAGCAGGTACGGGGCGATGTTAACACACACAGCAGGTACGGGGCGATGTTAACACACAGCAGGTACGGGGCGATGTTAACACACAGCAGCAGGTACGGGGCGATGTTAACACACAGCAGCAGGTACGGGGCGATATTAAGGGTCAATCTGCTAATTGCACCGACACCCTCTTGGATGGCTATTCTTTGAAAGTTAACTGATTGAATTGTAACGTTTAACTTAACCATGAGGTTTCAAATCTCTATTCACTAGATATGTATGCCTGAAGTACACAAGTTAAATTAAGACAGTGTGTTTGATTAAAAAAAAGCATGTGTGTGTGTGCGTGCGTGCGTGTGTGTGTGTCGATTTTACAGTTAGATTTTTTTTTATAATGTTTAAACACACACTGACTAAAATCTGAAAATATTACTTGCAAGGTGTCACAGCCATATACTAAAACTTTGTAACCCTTAAAGACAGCCCACATGACCCTTACAGACCCCCACATTCGCGGGGCAGAGCCACAAATTCCCATTAAAACCTGCAAAAAATAAATGTGGTGTAAAACTTTGTTGACTCGATCTACTGTACCCCAAAATGTTCCTAATATAGTAATGTGTGTGTGTGTCACTGCCATCGTTTCCAATCTAGTCCCACACCTGAAACATTACCTGAATTATATCATTATTAATAATGCATATTCACTTTAAACCTAAACCTAACCCTAACCATTACAAAGCTATTTATAAAAAAACAAAACAGAAAACATATGTAAACATATTATTCCCTCGATATTCAAACATGCCACCTTTCCTCGTTTCTAGGTAATAGCAACCTATTTGAAATGACTTCTCTGCTGTGTTCATTGCTGCTCCAGCACATTCTTCAAATACTGGCAGATACTAAATACATGTTGCCTACAATACTTCTGATGCACTTAGTTTGTTATTGTTTTTGTAGTTAATGCATGCACAGTGAGCTGCTTGATGAAACCACTTCACATGCATCAATATAATACTGTACTTGTCAACTAAAATCAAACTCATGTCATTCCTGGGGAAAAGATATGTCTCTTTTGTTCTCCTTTGTGCTTCTCGCTCTCGCTCTCTGTCTCTCTCGCACTCTCTCTCTCTCTCTTTTCTTTCTCCAGTTCCAATCAACATAACCCACTCTTTGAACACATATTCTTGTAAATGCACAGGGTCATGTGCGCTTATGGATCCTGCTGCAGTTGTGAAATAAGAAACGCACCAAAGGCCTTTTGATCTCTGAGTCAGTAAGGCTTAGCTGAGCAGGAAGGTTAGCTGCAAATCCTGGCTGATCTGGAATTCGATTGAATATTTCTACAGCTGTTCGCTTTTGCTTGTACTAGCTAATAATTAATGTTACCTTTTGTATTTGTAATCTTTATTTACTAAGTCAGTAGTTTCAATCCTGCAAGTGCTGTTCAGAATGGTTGCTATGAACCGAGGGTTATTCTTGCACTTCACTTTTATGTTATGGTCCTGGAGCAGTCACCTGGGTTAAGAGTTGTTGTTGGATTTTTTTTATTTAAAAGGCCATAACGCTAACTGGTATGAATTATTTCTGAGACCAGAAGATTGCAGAGACTTCAATGTCAACAGTCCTGGAAAGCAGGAAACTCCCCCTGGTGGTAGGTTTTGGAAAAGAAAAAAACTCCCCTAGTGGTGACTTCTTAAACACAACAGGTGATAAGAACCAACTCACCTGGTATCAAGTATCGCTCCACAGAAGCAGCCACTGCTGATTCACATTTCTTGTCCATTTAGCACGACTTTGAGTCACTAAAAAGGCAAAGCCCTGTGAATTGTTTAACATTTCTCTTCAGCCTCCCTCACATTTCTTACTATAATCTTTAATGCAGATTTTTTTGAATATAGCACTCTATGTATAGAGTTATATAAATGCTTGTAATTAGTTAACCTAAAAAAATTTAACAGACAGGTCGATTTAACAGACAGGTAGATTTAACAAACAGGTCGATTTAACAGACAGGTCGATTTAACAGACAGGTCGATTTAATAGGGTAAATTCATTGTCAGTATTTTAAAAGGGGTTTACATCACTTCATATCTATTTTAATAGGGGTTTACATCACTTCATATCTATTTTAATAGGGGTTTACATCACTTCATATCTATTTTAATAGGTGTTTACATCACTTCATATCTATTTTAATAGGGGTTTACATCACTTCATATCTATTTTAATAGGGGTTTACATCACTTCATATCTATTTTAATAGGGGTTTACATCACTTCATATCTATTTTAATAGGGGTTTACATCACTTCATATCTATTTTAATAGGGGTTTACATCACTTCATATCTATTTTAATAGGTGTTTACATCACTTCATATTTATTTTAATAGGGGTTTACATCACTTCATATCTATTTTAATAGGGGTTTACATCACTTCATATCTATTTTAATAGGGGTTTACATCACTTCATATCTATTTTAATAGGGGTTTACATCACTTCATATCTATTTTAATAGGTGTTTACATCACTTCATATTTATTTTAATAGGGGTTTACATCACTTCATATCTATTTTTACATGTTTTCATTGCCATGGTGGGACTTTACTTCCTGAGAATATTCATATTTGAAGGTGAATCTTCTGGGTTTCCAGTGAGAAGGGGTCTGTCTGTTCTGATTGCACAGGGGGAGGAGCGGGCATTATCCCTCTGCTGTTTGAATGCATACATTAAAAAAAGAGAGAGAGAGATTTAGGATGAGCAAAAAATAAAATTAAATTGTTTTAATAAAAGCTATGGATAAAAAAAGGTGTGCATCTCCCTATACAATGAACTCATTTTGCTTGAAAAAGTCGAATGAAACCTGCTTAATAATGCTACGTTAACATTTCGAATTACACACCGCTTTGTAGCTTTCCACATACATACTTATCGAAAAAATGTAAAAAATTGAAAAATGTGACATTGCTAAATCTAACATGAAATACTACTATTATGGCTTCCGGTAGACTTTTGCAGTATCATTTTGTAGTGTCTTTGATTATGATGGTAAATAAAAGATCAAAATTATGTTCATATAGTTTTTTTTAAAATTATGTCTCAATCCTAAATTCTAGGTGATGCAAAACATTTTTCCGTCGCTGTAGAGACATTTTAAAACATAAAACCACGTCCAGGCTGTTTTACATGTGAAGTCATTACAATGCAGTGCAGTCAAAGCAGAACGAGTGTCTAGCATAAAACTCACACTTCTTTACTATGATATCTACAAGTCATGGCACCTTGGTTCAGAGGGGGCTGTGCATCCGCAACACATACAAATAGAAATGTCTCAAGTCCAAAATGATTGCTCGGCCCCACCATTTCTTGGTTTGCTGACCATAAAGAAAGTTGATACTGTCCATTTGAAATGTCAGGAATTGCACTCTACCTTTCAAAGAGCAGTTCAGCATGTTTGTGTGTGCTTGTTAGGCAGGAGGAGGTAGAGGCAGGAGGCAGTGGGCTCTGAAAGAGCTGCGGCAGCGTGTGGAAGGAGACTGCAGCAACGCTTCCACAAACACCACAGCAGCAATGTTTTCTGCACGGTTCACATTTAGGAAACGATTCTCCTCTGACACTTCCAGGCGTTGATGATCCTGGCTCAGAAAAGCTAAAGACGGCAAAGTGTTTAAAATGCTGGCGTGCTGTACATAAGAACATAAGAACATAAGAACATAAGAACATAAGAACATCAGAACATCAGAACATAAGAACATAAGAACATCAGAACATAAGAACATAAGAACATAAGAACATAAGAACATAAGAACATAATAACATAAGACACTTTACAAACGAGAGGAGGCCATTCAGCCCATCTTGCTTGTTTGGTTGTTAGTAGCTTATTGATCCCAGAATCTCAGGCAGCTTCTTGAAGGATCCCAGGGTATCAGCTTCAACAACATTACTGGGGAGCTGGTTCCATACCCTCACAATTCTCTGTGTAAAAAAGTGCCTCCTATTTTCTGTTCTGAAAGCACCTTTATCTAATCTCCATTTGTGACACCTGGTCCCTGTTTCTTTTTTCAGGTCAAAAAAGTCCCCTGGGTCAATATTGTCTATACCTTTTAGTATTTTGAATGTTTGAATCAGATCACCACGTAGTCTTCTTTGTTCAAGACTGAATAGATTCAATTCTTTTAGCCTGTCTGCCAAAGGCTGGGAAGCCTATTGTTATTGCTGTGTTTATTATTATTATTATTATTATTATTATTATTATTATTATTATTATTATTATTATTATTTTTCTTCCCAAACATTATCGCAGAGTTATGAAAACGCATACGTAAGTAAATGCCTATGGCTGGACAACCAGACTGGCATCCCCAAATGAAAAAGTCACATGGTTCGACCGCCATTTTGGATCTTGTGGAAATTTTGGGAATTTTTCAAAACTCTTGCCGTTAAAAACAACTTAAGGTGGAACTGTGACGATGGCAGCAGATAGTGCAGCAATGGCCTATAAAAAACATATGTTCAATCGAGGTCGATTGAACAATTACTTTGCCCGCTACGCTGGATTGGCGCCAAATATTCAACAATCTTCTTGTCTTAAACCGCTAAGTCAATCGACACCTAAATTGGCACCCATGTTCATGACCAGGTCCTTTCTACCGTTTGTAAAATCCACGCTTTTTCATTAAAAAACATGGCGAGGTGCGCAAATAACCGTTTCACAGCGGCTCTATTTTCATACATTCGTGCATAAATCCAAGGTGCAATACACTACAGTCATGAAACATTATATGACCATAGAGACTCACGTGAAGTACTGGTGATATGAAAATGACATTTTGGTCACATGGTTTGGTGGCCATATTGATAATTGTAAAAAAACTTTTGCAACCCATAACAAGAACACCATTGCACTTATGCTCTTCAATGTCAACACAATTGTACAGACCATTGGAAAATAATAACTGCTGAAGATTGAAACAGATTGCTCATACGGCGCGGCGGCCATATTGATAGGGTCATAGTTATAATGGAACATGTATAGGAAGTCATATATGCTCTATGAAAAAATGTCATCGCACGTGACCTCTGACCTCTCCTAAAGGTCAAACGTGATGCATGACATCATCAACATACGCAACTGGCTATAAAACTGCCCATAACTTCTTATAGGCTGCACCAAAATGCACGAAATTTGACAAGGATGTAGAGGACTATGGGATGTTGTGCCCTGGTCAATATGGCAGCCTTTGGTCACATGGTGTGGCAGCCATCTTAGATTTAATGAAAATTTCTGGCAATTTTCAAAAGTCTTCTTCTCATATTTGTGCCAAAATGGACACAGTTAGCACAGTTGTGATGATAATGTTTCATCTATAATAACCAATTTGCTTAAATTTCACGATAACTGCTTGGAAGCCTTTATAGTTGCTAGCAACTCTAGTTCTGGTTGCTCTTCTTTGCACTCTTTCTAGAGCAGCAATATCATTTTTGTAACGAGATGACCAGAACTGAACACAATATTCTAGGTGAGGTCTTACTAATGCATTGTAAAGTTTTAACATGACTTCCCTTGATTTAAATTCAACACTTCTCACAATATATCTGAGCATCTTGTTGGCTTTTTTATAACTTCCCCACATTGTCTAGATGAAGACATTTCTGAGTCAACATAAACTCCTAGGTCTTTTTCATAGATCCCTTCTTCAATTTCAGTGTCTCCCATATGGTATTTGTAATGGACATATTTATTGTCTGCGTGCAATACCTTACACTTTTCTATATTAAATGTAATTTGCCATGTGTCTGCCCATTTCTGGATGCTGTCTAGATCTTGAATGACCTTTGCTGTTGCAACGGTGTTTGCCACTCCTCCTTAAAACAGTCCTTACCAATTTGGTAAATAGAGTGCTGTAACAACACAAACAGAAAGGATACAAAGATGGCAGCAGCGGCAATAGAAATTGCCCTGCCATTAATTTACTTAAAATAAAAATAAAAATAATAAGAGTAGAAGATGAATGCATGAAACCAGAAATGTACAGAAAAATAAATTAATGTGCATTATTTACTGTTCAATATCAGTGTCACAGACAGTGGGCGGCGATCTGATTCAAACATTCAAAATCCTAAAAGGTATAGACAATGTCGACCCAGGGGACTCCTTTGACCTGAAAAACGAAACAAGGACCAGGATCACAAATGGAGATTAGATAAAGGGGCATTCAGAACAGAAAATAGGAGGCACTTTTTTACACAGAGAATTGTGAGGGTCTGGAACCAACTCCCCAGTAATGTTGTTGAAGTTGACACCCTGGGATCCATCAAGAAGCTGCTTGATGAGATTCTGGGAAGCTACTAACAACCAAACGAGCAAGATGGGCTGAATGGCCTCCTCTCATTTGTAAACTTTCTTATGTTCTTATGTGGGAGTGTGGGGTGCACTACCAAATAAAACCACTTGAGGCAGTATTGAGTTTCTGGAAAGTTCTTATTTTCTGTTTATTATTATTATTATGATTATTATTATTATTATTATTATTATTATTATTATTATTATTATTATTATTATTATTATTATTATTATTATTATTATTTATTTCTTAGCAGACGCCCTTATCCAGGGCGACTTACAATTGTTACAAGATATCACATTATACATTATTTCACATTATACAGATATCACATTATTTTTACATACAATTACCCATTTATACAGTTGGGTTTTTACTGGAGCAATCTAGGTAAAGTACCTTGCTCAAGGGTACAACAGCAGTGTCCCCCGGTCAAGAGTCCAGAGCCCTAACCACTACTCCACACTGCTGCCTTTCACAAACACAAATCAAATCTTCATAATTCCACAGGCTTTTTGTACACATTTCTTTAAAAATTCCTTCTTACTTTGATAAATCAAAGTTCCTTTAAAGATCATATTTTGTTTACATAAATCAATAAAATAGCTCAAAGAAAACCCTCCCCTCCTACCAACAATGGGATTCGGTTTGGTTAAATTAAAAAATCTTAAACGTAAAAGAACCACCAACAAAGGACTTACAATAAACAAAAGAAGACTGTTTTAAAGTTTTTAAAGCTTCCTGGAGGGCTTCACTCCGTGGGAAGAGTCAGCGTCCTGCTGGTTTCTCTCTCTCTCTCTCTGGATATACTTGATAAAAAGTCCACACAGTGTGTTAGTGTCCTCCTTTCACAAGCACTCGTGCAAACAGCATGCCTGTCTCCTTCCACCAACCAACCCCGAGCTGTTACAATCTGGGCCCTATATACACAAGGAAACACCCCCCCTCCAATCAACAGCACTCAATCATCTGTTGATTTGAGAATGTTCCAGCATGTTCTGGGGTTGCTGCCCCCAGCAAATTTGGCGACCGCTGTAACTGCACTTCCGCCCAAACGTCAGTCCCACGTCAGGTGATCCTTGTTGGGAACTTCATGGTTGATTCACAGCCCTCTGATAGCTGGGAGGTTGAATTGCAGTACAGGATCGCTTTACTCCGCCACAATCAGGTATAGTGTTATTATGTAATGTATGAGTTCTTGCAAGCGGATATCTTAATCCTGATATGTTGTGACCTTACACCTGGTCCTGTTGTAAGTCTGAACTTCATATAGAAGTGCTAGCTTCTTTCTCTCTCTCTCTCTCTCTCTCTCTCTCTCTCTCTCTCTCTCTCTCTCTCTCTCTCTCTCTCTCTCTCTCTCTCGCTCTCTCTCAAATTCAAATTCAAATTCAAATTGGCTTTATTGGCATGACAATAAAAATAATTGTGTTGCCAAAGCACATACATGGCATAACCGACTCAAATATACAAAGAATTTTTTTAATACTAACAGTATCCCTCCTCCCTCTATATTAATACAGTAAACAGAATCCCTCCATTCCCCTCTATATCAAACAGTACCCCCTTCCCCCCTCTATATTAAACAGAATCCCCCCTCCCCCCCTCTCTCTCTCTCTCTCTCTCTCTCTCTCTCTCTCTCTCTCTCTCTCTCTCTCTTTTCTGATTTCTATTGCTCAAAGGAAATCTTTCAACCCTGGCTGGATTTAGTCCATCAGTTTTTTATGGTTTGTAATAGTCCTGACATTTACATTAAATGCTTAAGACATACAGTAGCACTAAACATAAACTTAGCAAGAAAAGCAGGCATACATTTCAAGAATAATCTGTGTCAGTGTAGCTATAAAACATTACTTCTACTTGTAATGTTTGTCAATAAGTTTAATTTGTAAAGTTTTAACATTACTTCCTTTGATTTAAATTCAACACTTCTCACAATATATCCAAGCATCTTGTTGGCTTTTTTATAACTTCCCCACATTGTCTAGATGAAGACATTTCTGAGTCAACATAAACTCCTAGGTCTTTTTCATAGATCCCTTCTTCAATTTCAGTGTCTCCCATATGATATTTATAATGCACATTTTTATTTCCTGCATGCTATAGTTTACACTTTTCTCTATTAAATGTCATTTGCCATGTGTCTGCCCAGTTCTGAATGCTGTCTAGATCATTTTTAATGAAATTTGCTGCTGCAACAGTGTTTGCCACGCCTCCTATTTTTGTGTCGTCTGCAAATTTAACAAGTTTGCTTACTATACCAGAATCTAAATCATTAATGTAGATTAGAAATAGCAGAGGACCTAATACTGATCCCTGTGGTACACCACTGGTTACCTCGCTCCACTTTGAGGTTTCTCCTCTAATAAGTACTTTCTGTTTTCTACATGTTTACCACTCCCTAATCCATGTGAATGCATTTCCATGAATCGCTACTGCGTTCAATTTCAGCATTAATCTTTTATGCGGGACTTTGTCAAAAGCTTTCTGGAAATCTAAATAAACCATGTCGTATGCTTTGCAGTTATCCATTGTCGATGTTGCATCCTCAAAAAAATCAAGCAGGTTAGTTAGACACGATCTCTCTTTCCTAAAACTAATGTGTGCTCCAGATGGAACTGGAACAAAAGCCATGAGCTAACAGAAAAGGAGCTCACTTTCTCATTGCCTTGTTGACTTCTCGCTTGCCTCTGCTCTCCCGCAGACGCACCATGATGGCAAAGATACAGCATTCAGCACGCGTGGGAGCTAGCAAGGGGTCTTATTTATTTAGAACATTATTCAGCATTGTTTCTTTAGAACTTAGCAAAAAAAGAAAGAACATATTTAGTCTTCTCATTGGAGCTCCATCGTGCCTTCAATCCCAACCTGAAGCCCCCTGGAATGCAGTCCAGTATGTGACCCTATTGCATATGTTTCAGCAGGTGAAGCTTTTGCTGTACCTATTACAGCTTTCCAGTCACACAAAGGTCAATGTATGTATTAGTAGTCAGGAAGTTACTTCAATAATTACTCTTCTCATTTACATTTTTCTGGCTGTGGGCATATCTAATCCATACTTAATAGATGTATTCAACAGTCGCATATCTTAAAATGATACACTGAATGCAAATGCTATTGAAATACAATGGTGTACTTACAAGGTTTTCCGCAAAGTGTATATATATATATATATATATATATATATATTGTGAAAAGATTGCACTCACTTGCGTTCGTTGCCCCTTTAAAAATACGACCCAGAACACAGAAGTGGATTTTTCAGCGCGTTTGCGCTATTTTTTTAATAACACACAAACAAAACAAATACAAAGCAAAACAAACACCTAGCTCCTCTTGGAGCGCTAACTCAACTTTCAGGAACCCTTCCTAACACGGGACAGCTAAGCTGTTTTCCCGTCTTCACAAAACCCAGGTTTAACACCGCACTTACTTTTCTCTCTCGAATGGCTACTCGGAGACAGCGCCCCTCTCTGCCTCCTTCCATTCAGCAGCCCCGAGCAGACTGCTTGCTCTCCTTTTAAACTCCCGCACCTGGACCTAATTTTTAATAACGCCCAGGTGCGGATAATAATTAATAATAAAACAATTAAACTAAACAATTAACAAACTAAATGAAACAATAAAGCAATACAAAACGGTGCATTCTCACATGTTTTTTTCTTGCAGGGAGGTTTTAACCCCCTCCCTGCCGTCTCTCACAACCCGCTATATTACATTTCCCCCCCCTTGTCTTTCCAAGACACAGGCCACGAGACGGCCACCTCCTCCCCTAAAACACAACCACCCACCCTCGAGTCCATAAATGTCAATTTTCGCCCTCTTCCATAGGCGAACTCGAGGGTGGATTGGTCCACATCCCGGCTCAGCCAGGTAGGGACCGCACACCGGCGACGAGGGACCCCACCGGTTTGTCAGGGGCGACCGGCACGACAACCGGGGCACTGGAGGCTGCAGTAGCGGGCAGAGGTCTGCAGCTGGGACCCAGTGCATCGACGTCCGGTCAGCAAGGGGGAGTGAAGTAGTGACCAGGGGGAGCGTACGTGACGTCTGGGAGCAGCGTAGCGACGTCTTAGTGTCCGGGAGGAGCGGAGCAGGGGACCAGGTGGAGAACTGTGCCCGATCCTGCCGACTCCTGGGCTCCAGGTCAAGTGAAGGGAGGTCCAGGCTAACCGACAGGGTGTCCAGGAGCAAGGGGTGAGGGACTGGACGCAGCGACGCCGGACTGGACCGTAGGGGTGGTGGTCGGGGCTGTGGTGGAGGTACGCTTGTCACCTCCTCCCTAGGCTCCGGAAGCGGCAGCTCCTCCCCTCTGGGCTCTGGCAGCGGCAGCTCCTCCCCTCTGGGCTCTGGCAGCTCCTCCCCTCTGGGCTCTGGCAGCGGCAGCTCCTCCCCTCTGGGCTCTGGCAGCGGCAGCTCCTCCCCTCTGGGCTCTGGCAGCGGCAGCTCCTCCCCTCTGGGCTCCGGCAGCGGCAGCTCCTCCCCTCTGGGCTCCGGCAGCGGCAGCTCCTCCCCTCTGGGCTCCGGCAGCTCCTCCCCTCTGGGCTCCGGCAGCGGCAGCTCCTCCCCTCTGGGCTCCGGCAGCTCCTCCCCTCTGGGCTCTGGCTCGGGAGACTGCGGAGCTGCACTAGCCTGCTCCCACTTTTGGAGTAACAGCTCCAATTCTGTTGGCTCCCTTTTCTTCACTGGAGCCAACCCCATCTCTCTCTCCCATCTCTCAAGTTGCTCTCTCTGAGCAACAGCATTCTTCGTGATCTGCTCAATCATCTCCAGCAAATCCATCTTTTCTGGGTCTTAGGGGCGATCCCACTTCTGACACCAAATGTGAAAAGATTGCACTCACTTGCGTTCGTTGCCCCTTTAAAAATACGACCCAGAACACAGAAGTGGATTTTTCAGCGCGTTTGCGCTATTTTTTTAATAACACACAAACAAAACAAATACAAAGCAAAACAAACACCTAGCTCCTCTTGGAGCGCTAACTCAACTTTCAGGAACCCTTCCTAACACGGGACAGCTAAGCTGTTTTCCCGTCTTCACAAAACCCAGGTTTAACACCGCACTTACTTTTCTCTCTCGAATGGCTACTCGGAGACAGCGCCCCTCTCTGCCTCCTTCCATTCAGCAGCCCCGAGCAGACTGCTTGCTCTCCTTTTAAACTCCCGCACCTGGACCTAATTTTTAATAACGCCCAGGTGCGGATAATAATTAATAATAAAACAATTAAACTAAACAATTAACAAACTAAATGAAACAATAAAGCAATACAAAACGGTGCATTCTCACATGTTTTTTTCTTGCAGGGAGGTTTTAACCCCCTCCCTGCCGTCTCTCACAACCCGCTATATTACAATATATATATATATATATATATATATATATATATATATATATATATATATATATATATATATATATAGATCAGGTCAGGTGTGGTGCAATACAATACATGGAGAATGGTCTGGGCGCTGGCTCATTGGTAGGTCTACAGCAGCATATGTTTCTTTTTCTGATTGTTAATTTAGGGCCTGAGTGCGATTATATTTGTTTTATTTAATTGTTGAGATACACAGGTGACAGTGGCTGATGAAACCTGGTTCGTTTTTGTCTCCCTTTTTGTGGATCGGTATTATGTTTGCAATTCTGCAGTCTGTCGATACAACCCCTGTGTCAAGAGACTGTTGCATGATCTTGGTTAGCGGTTTGTAAATAACTTCTTTCATTTCTTTGAGTACTATTGGGAAGATCTCATCCGGCCCAGGGGATTTGTTTATTTTAAGAGCTCCTAGTCCCTTTAACACTTCTGCCTCTGTTATGCTAAAGTTATTTAAAACTGGATAGGAACAGGTCGACATGTGGGGCATGTTGTCCGTGTCCTCCTTTGTAAAAACTTGTGAAAAGTAATCATTTAATATATTTACTATTTTTTTCTTCATCTATGATTTTGTCATTTGTATCTCTTAGACATTTAACCTCCTCTTTGAATATTCTCTTGTTGTTATAATATTGGAAAAAATTTTGGAATTGGTTTCAGCCCCCTTAGCAATATTGATTTCTATCTCTCTCTTGGCCTTTCTAACTTCCTTTTTGACTTGTGTTTGCAGTTCCAAGTACTCTTTCTGTGTACTTTGTTTTTGGTCCCTTTTAAACGCTCTGTAAAGTGCCTTTTTTCGCAGAATATTTTTTTTAATGGATCTATTAAACCATTTTGGCCATTTTGTTTTAGATTTAGATTTGTCTACTTTTGGGATGTAATTGTTTTGCGCCTCTAGTACTACCTTTTTAAAAAACAGCCATCCTTTTTCTGTGGATATTTTCTCTATTTTTCTCCTACTTCTGCTAGTCTCTACTTCTGTTAGTCTCTGTTTCATACCTTCATAGTTTGCTTTTGTAACATTGTAAACCTTAGCTTTAGTCATTACTTTTTGGGTTTTAAAAATCACTTCGAATGAGACCATGTTGTGGTCTGAGTTTGCCAATGGTTCTCTGTTTTAGTTATTCTGTCTTTATTATTTGAAAAGACCAAATCAAGGCATGCACTGCACGAATATAAAGGTTTACAAATTTAGTACATTTATAAACAATTTGTAAACCTTAAGTTTGCAGGAGTTTACAACATCATGGTAAACCATTTTGTAAACTGTATGTTTACATTAAGTTTACACACACATGTGAGTAAACATTATGTTTACAATGTTTACACAATGCATGTAGACTACACACAAAAAAGGTTTGCAGGTGTATAGGGAACCGCTTGTAAAATTTAAGTCTGCATAATGTTTACAAGAAACTTATATAGAGTAAAACTGATTTGTACCTTGTATACACTGCAACTGCATGAAACATAAGGTTTCCTAAGTTTATCAAAATTGTAAACCATTTTAAACCTTAGGTTAAAAAAGGTATATTTACATGGTTTACTCACAATCTTTCTGGTATAAAATAGTACTGAAGGGATAATGCAGTGGCCATATAGTTTATATTGTTAGCTGATTTTCCCAGTCTTTTTAATTGTGTTTTGTAACTTTAGGAGAAAGATTCAGTGTAATTTTTTTTAATTGTCAGAGCTTTCCTAGGTTTTCATTGCCCCACTTTCTCTGAAAACAAATCTATAAAACTGATGACATAGTAAAATCCTACTATCAATGCCATTTTGGCGGGGTGGCATTTTGCAGTATTTCATTGTGAGGATTTTTTTTTTCATCACGATACCATAAAAAAGTGTTAAGCAACATTACATGTGTTTGCCCACGGTATGCTCAGCAAAATCAACTGCTCATGGAAGGCATGACCAGTCCATCATGCTGAACGCTCTGGGCAAACACATGCAATGTTCTATGTCCCGGGCTCACTCCTTCTCATCTCTTGTCCCTCATTTATGGTATCAGCTGTCCATAAGCATCAGGACAATGCCGTGCTTCACCACCTTCTGGTGTCTCCTCATCACCTACCTTGGACTGCTTAACAGCTTCTCTTTCATTACCCTAACTAAATTGTACTTGGCTCTGTTGTTTCCTAAAGTGATTCAAGTGAGGGCGAGGTAAACAGACAGCCCCTAAGAAGAACATAAAGTTTATTAACGAGGAGGCCATTTGGCCCATCTTCCTCCTTGTTTTATCCCCTGCTGTGTTGGCACTGAACTCTGCTGGGAAAAAAACCCCCAAAATAAACCGAAGGACTGCTGTGCTGTAAGTAGTTCATCTTGGGTGGTCTGTCGGGACTGTACCATAAAATAAAATTTGCTTACTAAGGTGTGTGTACATTAGTCTGTGTTACATGGTGGATTGAGGCTGCAATCCACCACGTAACACTTCGGGAGCGTCATGTGTACATAGCCAGAGCACGTTTCTTTCTTTATTTTTTGAGCAGGGGTAGAAAAAAGCTGATATCTGAGTGAGGCGTTAATTCGAGGGCGGCATTAATTATATATATATCCAGCCCCCAGATGGGGGTACCGCGAGCATCCAGCCCCCAGAAGGGGGACCGCGAGCGTCCAGCCCCCAGACGGGGGTACCGCGAGCATCCAGCCCCCAGACGGGGGGACCGCGAGCATCCAGCCCCCAGACAGGGGACCGCGAGCGTCCAGCCCCCAGACGGGGGACCGCGAGCATCCAGCCTCCAGACGGGGGACCCCGAGCATCCAGCCTCCAGACGGGGGACCGCGAGCGTCCAGCCCCCAGACGGGGGACCGCGAGCGTCCAGCCCCCAGACGGGGGACCGCGAGCGTCCAGCCCCCAGACGGGGGACCGCGAGTGTCCAGCCCCCAGATGGGGGACCGCGAGCGTCCAGCCCCCAGACGGGGGACCGCGAGCGTCCAGCCCCCAGACAGGGGGACCGCGAGCATCCAGCCCCCAGACGGGGGACCGCGAGCATCCAGCGCCCAGACTGGGGGACAGCGAGCGTCCAGCGCCCAGACGGGGGGACCGTGGGAATCCAAAGCCCGAGAGGCAGCTGTTCCCATCTCTACCAGCAGAGGAAGAATGCCTGCTCTCCCCATCTCCACCAGCAGAGGAAAAATGCCTAC
This sequence comes from Acipenser ruthenus, assembly GCF_902713425.1. NCBI lineage: Eukaryota > Metazoa > Chordata > Actinopteri > Acipenseriformes > Acipenseridae > Acipenser > Acipenser ruthenus. Next base: position 922,879 of record NC_081193.1, read on the forward strand.
TGTCCCCATCTCCACCAACAGAGGAAAAATGCCTGCTGTCCCCATCTCCACCAGCAGAAGAAGAATGCCTGCTGTCCCCATCTCCACCAGCAGAGGAAAAGTGCCTGCTGGTTGCACCTTCAGAGCCGCATCCGTCCCCTGCAAGAGAGGGACACCCGCACCAGTCCCCTGCAAGAGATGGAGACCCGCACCAGTCCTCTGCAAGAGAGGGAGACCCGCACCAGTCCCTTGCAAGTGAGGGAGACGCGCACCAGTCCCCTGCAAGAGAGGGAGACCCGCACCAGTCTCCTGCAATAGAGGTAGAGCCACACCAGTCCCCTGCAAGAGAGGGGGAGCCGCACTAGTCCCCTGCAAGTAAGGCAGAGCCGTACCAGTCCCCTGCAAGAGATGGAGAGCCACACAAGTTCCCTGCAAGAGAGGGAGAGCTGCACCAGCCCCCTGCAAGAGGGGGAGACTACACGCTGCTCCCACCTCCGTCGCCAGGAGACTACATGCTGCTCCAACCTCCGTCGCCAGGAGACTACACGCTGCTCCCACCTCCGTCACCAGGAGACTACACGCTGCTCCCACCTCCACCGCTTCCGCCACTAGGAGCAGAGCAGCAGAAGCTGCCTCTGCCTCCTCCACCAGCAGAGGATGAATACCTGCTGGTTCCGCCTCCACCATTGTGGGAGGACTGCTTGCCCTTCCCATCTCCACCAGTAGAGGGTGAATACCTGCTGAAGACACTTTGATTGGCATTAAAGAGAAAATGAATGAACCACAGACATGCAACAGACCACTCAGAGACATGCGTCAACTCTTGCCTATGATTCAGAGAATAAGAGGAAATAAACAAACCACGGACATAAAACTTCTAAATTGTGTCAAACTGCAGTGTGAAGAACAGTAACAATCAAATTAGTCTTTTGTAAATACAATGCAGTATATAAAATGTAATAGTGTGATACAAAATTAAAAAAAAAAAAATCTGCTTTACTATTTGTGTCCCTGGTTTTCCATTATGTTTGCTAAGGGGGCTAAAACCAATTCCAAAATGTTTTTCCAATATTATAACAGCAAGAGAACATTCAAAGAGGAGGTTAAATGTCTAAGAGACACAAATGGCAAAATCATAGACGAAGAAAAAAAAAATAGCAAATATATTAAATGATTACTTTTCACAGGTTTTTACAAAGGAGGACACGGACAACATGCCCCACAGGTCGACCTGTTCCTATCCAGTTTTAAATAACTTTAGCATAACAGAGGCAGAAGTGTTAAAGGGACTAGGAGCTCTTAAAATAAACAAATCCCCTGGTCTGGATGAGATCCTCCCAATAGTATTCAAAGAAATGAAAGAAGTTATTTACAAACCGCTAACCCAGATCATGCAACAGTCTCCTCACACAGGGGTTGTACCGACAGACTGGAAAATTGCAAACGTAATACCGAGCCACAAAAAGGGAGACAAAACCAAACCAGGTAACTATAGACCAATAAGCCTGACTTCTATTATATGTAAATTTATGGAAACTATAATAAGATCCAAAATGGAAAATTACCTATATTGTAACAATATGCTGGGAGACAGTCAGCATGGTTTTTGGAAAGGGAGATTGTGTCTAACTAACCTGCTTGATTTTTTTGAGGATGCAACATTGACAATGGATAATTGCAAAGCATACGACATGGTTTATTTAGATTTCCAGAAAGCTTTTGACAAAGTCCCGCATAAAAGATTAATTCTCAAACTGAACGCAGTGGGGTTTCAAGGAAATGCATGCACATGGATTAGGGAGTAGTTAACATGTAGAAAACAGAAAGTACTGATTAGAGGAGAAACCTCAAAATGGAGTGAGGTAACCAGTGGTGTACCACAGGGATCAGTATTAGGTCCTCTGCTATTCCTAATCTACATTAATGATTTAGATTCTGGTATTGTAAGCAAACTTGTTAAATTTGCAGACGACACAAAAATAGAAGGAGTGGCAAACACTGTTGCAGCAGCAAAGGTCATTCAAAATGATCTAGACAGCATTCAGAACTGGGCAAACACATGGCAAATTACATTTAATAGAGAAAAGTGTAAAGTACTGCACACAGGCAATATAAATGTGCATTATAAATATCATATGGGAGATACTGAAATTGAAGAAGGAATCTATGAAAAAGACCTAGGAGCTTATGTTGACTCAGAAATGTCTTCATCTAGACAATGTGGGGAAGCTATAAAATAGGACAACAAGATGCTCGGATATATTGTGAGAAGTGTTGAATTTAAATCAAAGGAAGTAATGTTAAAACTTTACAATGCATTAGTAAGGCATGCCATATGCAGACAAAATAATTTAATCTATTCAGTCTTGAACAAAGAAAACTACGCGGTGATCTGATTGAAGCATTCAAAATCCTAAAAAGGTATAGACAATGTCGACCCAGGGGACTTTTTTGACCTGAGAAAAGAAACAAGGACCAGGGGTCACAAATGGAGATTAGATAACGGGGCATTCAGAACAGAATATAAGAGGCACTATTTTACACAGAGAATTGTGAGGGTCTGGAACCAGCTCCCCAGTAATGTTGTTGAAGCTGACACCCTGGGATCCTTCAAGAAGCTGCTTGATGAGATTCTGGGATCAATAAGCTACTAACAACCAAACGAGCAAGATGGGCTGAATGGCCTCCTCTCGTTGTAAACTTTCTTATGTTCTTCTTATGTTCTTTTATATATATATATATATATATATATATATATATATATATATATATATATATATATATTGTGAGGGATTGGTTAAAGGAAGGTGAATGACAACATAAACCAACTGGATGATAAACAAAGGAATTAATGTAAAGTGCTTGGGATCAAAAATGAAGTTGGGTTAAATAATACACTTTATAAATAATAACAGTGTTAAATAAAGGAAAGTACAAATAAAAAGTATGGTTTAAAATAAATGTTTAATATTATGCAGAGACAATACCTGGGGGACAATAGGACCAGGGGGAAGCTACTGGAGTCAAAGCTGGCTCCAGGTCAAATTAATTGTCCAATTTTATGACCTGTCAATTGTTTAATAATTTAATTGGTTACCATTTAAAATGTCTGTTTGCTGAATGCTTGAACGAGGGTGATGGTAGGAGCTGAGTTGGAGAGTTGGAGAGTAAAACAAGGAAAAAAGAATATTCGGATTGTGAGAACTGGTTAACGACATTTTGGAAAGGTATCTGGATTACGATTTTGGTTTTGGAGACGAGGTAACAGGCTTAGCCTGCCCCGTCATTAGTTAGGAAACGATTTGTTTAGTTAGGACCCGAGACTGGGTTAGGTTTTGTTTTCTTTATTTTCTTTTTTCAGTCTGTAAATAATAAACATACGCTACGGCGTTTCCTTGCATCTGGTTGTCAAGTGTCTGATTGAAGCAAAGCCTGGGATAGGAACGCAGGTCGTCACATTGTGGTACCAGAAGTGGGGCTGTTTTGTCTGACAATAAATTCAGACTCATACCCTGGCTTTGTACTGTGATAAGAGTGGATCATGGAGGCGGCAGTACAGGCACTGTTGCAGGCTAGTGCTATGCAGCACGAGGCCAATCGGATGATACAGCAACAATTGACTGTAATGCAAGAACAAGTTACTAAACTGTTTGAAGAACGGGCTGTATCCACAACTTCTCTTTTACAAAAGATGACTGACCAGGATGATGTGGAGTCTTTCCTGCTAACCTTTGAGCGGACAGCGGAACGGGAGAAATGGCCGCAGGTTCGTTGGGCAGGGATCTTAGCACCACTCCTGATAGGGGACGCCCAAAAAGCATATTCTGACTTGGAGCCGGACTCGGCTGCTGACTACAGTCAGTTGAAGAAGGAGATATTGGCCCGGGCGGGAGTTACTACAGCTGTACGAGCTCAGCGGTTCCATGACTGGCAGTTCCTAAAGGATAAAGTGCCGCGGTCTCAAATGTTTGACCTGATACATCTAACCCGAAAATGGTTACAACCGGAGCTCAACTCATCCGCACGGGTCGTGGAATTACTTGTTATGGACCGGTATTTGAGAGCGTTGCCGTTTTTTTTAAGGAAAACGGTTGGACAGGCCAATCCAGCCAACGCCGATGAACTGATATCTCTGGTCGAGAGTCATACAGCCGCCGACAGGTTGGCTCGTTGTTCCCCGGAGGGACAACGCCGCTTCAACCCGCGCACCCCATTCCTGAAGAGGCAGGAACACACCGACGTGGGTAAGACTGTGCTTGGGAAACGGGGTGACGAAGAGCAGCCACGGGCTGTGAAGGGACCTTGGGGTGAAAAATATATGGGACGGGATAACCCTGACATTATATGTTTTAATTGTCATCAGAAGGGACACATTGCTAGACAATGTAGGAAAACTCAAGGGGTAGAAAATATGGAGTGTGATTGGGCTGATGCATATGGGGCCTGTGACTATACCTGCAATTACGTCACCACTGTTAATAACTTGTTTACCTCACGAATGTTGGAGGGGGATTATTTGTCTACTGTTAAAGTAGCTGGTAGGGAGACGGTAGCACTTTTGGATTCAGGCTGTGGGCAAAGTTTGATCACTGCATCACTAATTGAACATTTAAATTTACCAGAGTGTAACGAAGTTAGGATTAATTGCATTCATGGGGACATTAAAACCTATCCGGCTAAGTTAGTGGAGATAGAGATTGCCGGAGAACCAGTACGCTATAAATTTGGAGTATTTCCACGTCTTCCCTACCCGGTAGTTATAGGGAGAGATTGTCCTAGTTTTAACATTCTGATCAAGAACCAAAAGAAATTGTCCTCAATGTCAGCTGTTGATGAAGGTGTGTCTGAGGGACATACGTTGTTTGATTTTTCAGATGAGATATTTGCAGAACCGGGTAAGACAAGAAAGTCCAGGAAATTAAAAAAACAAGACGGGGTTATAGGGAAAAGGGAACGAGAAAAGAGGCAACTCTGTAACGTTATGGTAAACACTGATAATGAGTCTGGGAGAGGTGGGGATATTATACCTGAGAGCAGGGGTCAGCCTAAACCACAAAGGTTACCATCAGGAAAACATACAAAGAAAAGTGAAACTTCAAAACAAGAAAGGCTTAGAAAAGCCGAAACGTTGATTTCACAAGGAAATATGTCCGTGAAAATGTGGAATGAGTTGCCGGTATCGCAATTGGATTTCAGGAAAGAGCAGGCAGCAGACCCAAATTTACGTGCTGCTTTTAGCCAAGTCTTTGAAATTGATGACGACTATGAAAATATCCGAGACAGCCTACCTCTTCCACATTTTATCACCAGACATGACTTATTATATCGGGTAACCAAAACTGATCAAGGTGATTGGTTAGAACAGTTATTGGTTCCTGGTAAATTTAAAGAACTGATTTTTCATCTGTCACATAGTCATGTGTTAAGTGGCCACTTAGGGGCTCAGAAAACTAGGGAAAGGATTTTAAGTAGATTCTTCTGGCCTGGGATTTATCAAGAAATTCTTAATCGTTGTAATCAATGCAAAGAGTGTCAATTGGTTTCAGAAAGAAAGCCTGCACCCGCTCCTTTGATTCCTTTGCCCATAATTGAAATTCCGTTTTCCCGAATTGGCATGGATTTGGTGGGGCCGTTAGAAAAAACGAGTTCGGGGTACAAACACATTTTGGTTATAGTAGATTACGCAACTAGGTATCCGGAAGCGATTCCCTTAAGAGTTGCCAGCGCCAAGAACATAGCTCGAGCCTTGTTGCAAGTGTTTAGTCGAATGGGTTTTCCAAACGAAATAATTACCGACCAGGGAACTCCCTTTGTGTCTTCAATACTGAAGGAGCTGTGCACGCTATGTAATATTAAAAAGATAGTGACCTCTGTTTACCACCCACAATCAGACGGTTTGGTGGAGAGGTTTAATAAAACACTAAAGCAAATGTTAAAGAAAGTAATGCGCCCTGATGGGAAGGACTGGGACCAGCTGTTGCCCTTTGTGCTTTTTGCTTTTAGGGAAGTACCCCAAAGTTCCACTGGGTTTTCGCCATTTGAGTTGCTGTATGGCAGACAACCCCGGGGGATTTTGGACATAGTTAAAGAAGCTTGGGAGGAGAAATCAAGTTCAGGCCAAAATGTAGTTGAGTATGTCTGTCAAGTGCAAGAAAGAATGGGAAAAGTTGCTGAAATTGTCAAACAGAACATGGAAAGTGCACAAGAGAAACAACAGAGACATTACAATGCAGGTGCTAGGTTAAGGGAGTTTGCAGTAGGAGATTAAGTTTTGGTTTTATTACCCTCACATGTACATAAGTTTTTAGCTAAGTGGCAAGGGCCATACCAGGTAGTAGAAAAAATCTCTGATGTTAACTATCGGTTGTTTAGGCCAGGTAAGAGAAACCCATATCAGCTGTTTCACATTAATTTGCTGAAGCCATGGAATGAGGGGGATCTGACAGTGAATGATACACAGACAGAAGTGTTGAACGTGAATGTGGAAGAGGTACAGATTGGTGAACAGTTGTCTGAGATGCAGAAGAAAGAAATAAATCAGTTAATACAAACAAATCTAGATGTTTTTTCAGAGGTCCCAGGTAGGACTAATCTGGTGGAACACAGGATTATTACACCCCCAGGGGTAGTGATCAGGAAAAGGCCATATAGAATCCCACAAGCTAAGCGAGAGGGTATGAAAACAGAAATACAGAGTATGTTGAAAATGGGAATAATCGAGGAATCGGACAGTGACTGGTCAAGTCCAGTGGTAATGGTCCCGAAACCTGATGGGACAGTAAGGTTTTGCATTGACTTTAGAAAGGTTAATGAGATATCAAAGTTTGATGCATATCCCATGCCCAGAATAGATGAAATGATTGAGAAACTGGGCAGGGCTAAATATATTACCACGTTAGATCTGACTAAAGGATATTGGCAGGTTCCTTTAGAAGAAAGCTCAAAAGAAAAAACAACGTTTGCTACGCCAGAGGGTCTTTTTAAGTTTACAGTGCTTCCATTTGGCCTTCATGGCGCGCCAGCCACTTTTCAGAGGTTGATGAATAAAGTTCTTCGTCCCCATCAGCAGTACGCTGCTGCATATCTGGATGATGTAGTCATTTTTAGTAAGGATTAGAAATCCCATTTACACCAGGTGAGCGCGGTACTACAGGCGTTGCGGGACGCTAAACTGACCGCAAATAAAAAAAAGTGTGCGTTCGCCTTACAGGAAACCAAGTATTTGGGGTTTATACTGGGGAATGGAGAAATAAAACCCCAAGATAGGAAAGTACATGCAATCCAAGCTTGTAAACAACCAGCAAATAAAAAACAGCTGAGGGCATTTTTGGGGTTAGTAGGGTATTACAGACGATTCATAAAAGATTTTGCTACTCGAGCAGTTCCCCTGACAGAGCTGACGAAGGGAACAAGGTCAAACAAAATTGTCTGGAACTCTGAAGCGGAAAGGGCTTTTAAAGATTTAAAAACAGCAATTTGTCAGGAGCCAGTCTTGATTAGCCCAGATTTCAAGAAACCTTTCATTTTGCAGACTGATGCTTCTGTTGTAGGTTTAGGGGCTGTATTGTCCCAAGAAAGGAACGGAGAGGAACACCCAGTCTTGTTTTTAAGCAGGAAGTTGTTACCAAGGGAAATCAAATACGCCACTGTAGAGAAGGAGTGTATGGCTATCAAGTGGGCAGTAGAGGCTCTACGCTATTACTTGTGGGGTAGAAAATTTACCTTGGTAACAGACCATGCACCTCTAAAATGGCTTTACCGCAACAAAGACGGGAATGCAAGGGTGACCCGGTGGTTCTTGTCTTTACAACCGTACTGTTTCGAGCTCAAGTACAGAAAGGGCAAAGAGCATATTAATGCAGATTTTTTTTCACGGTACCCACAAACAGAGGTTAGTTTGTTTGCACAGCAGGGTGAGGTTAAACGGAGAGGTTGGGTACAGGACGGAATCTATGTGTCCAAACAGCGCTTAAGAGGCCTCGGACATTGGGTGGAAAATTGTTAATTTTGGCAGCTCTGCCAGGTTGGTATGCCCGATCCCACGGGATCGTGCAAAAGGGGGGGGTAGTGTGAGGGATTGGTTAAAGGAAGGTGAATGACAACATAAACCAACTGGATGGTAAACAAAGGAATTAATGTAAAGTGCTTGGGATCAAAAATGAAGTTGGGTTAAATAATACACTTTATAAATAATAACAGTGTTAAATAAAGGAAAGTACAAATAAAAAGTATGGTTTAAAATAAATGTTTAATATTATGCAGAGACAATACCTGGGGGACAATAGGACCAGGGGGAAGCTACTGGAGTCAAAGCTGGCTCCAGGTCAAATTAATTGTCCAATTTTATGACCTGTCAATTGTTTAATAATTTAATTGGTTACCATTTAAAATGTCTGTTTGCTGAATGCTTGAACGAGGGTGATGGTAGGAGCTGAGTTGGAGAGTTGGAGAGTAAAACAAGGAAAAAGAATATTCGGATTGTGAGAACTGGTTAACGACATTTTGGAAAGGTATCTGGATTACGATTTTGGTTTTGGAGACGAGGTAACAGGCTTAGCCTGCCCCGTCATTAGTTAGGAAACGATTTGTTTAGTTAGGACCCGAGACTGGGTTAGGTTTTGTTTTCTTTATTTTCTTTTTTCAGTCTGTAAATAATAAACATACGCTACGGCGTTTCCTTGCATCTGGTTGTCAAGTGTCTGATTGAAGCAAAGCCTGGGATAGGAACGCAGATCGTCACAATAGATATATATATATATATATACAGACGTGCTCAAATTTGTTGGTACCCCTCCACAAAAAACGAAGAATGCACAATTTTCTCCGAAATAACTTGAAACTGACAAAAGTAATTGGCATCCACCATTGTTTATTCCATATTTCATAGAAATCAAACTTTGCTTTTGATTTTTTATTCAACATAATATTGTAAATAAGAAAACAAATGAAAATGGCATGGACAAAAATGATGGGACCGCTAACCTAATATTTTGTTGCACAACCTTTAGAGGCAATCACTGCAATCAATTGTTTTCTGTAGCTCTCAATGAGACTTCTGCACCTGTTAACAGGTAGTTTGGCCCACTCTTACTGAGCAAACTGCTCCAGCTGTCTCAGGTTTGATGGGTGCCTTCTCCAGACTGCAAGTTTCAGCTCTTTCCATAGATGTTCGATAGGATTCAGATCAGGACTCATAGAAGGCCACTTCAGAATAGTCCAATGTGACTTGCCAAAAAGCTCCAGTTTTGACTCATCTGTCCAAAGGACATTCTCCCTGAAGGATTGTGGCTTGTGAATAAGCATTTTAGCAAATTCCAGTCTGGCTTTTTTATGTTTTTCTGTCAAAAGTGGAGTCCTCCTGGGTCTTCTTCCATGGAGCCCACTTTCACTCAAAAAGCGACGGATGGTGCGATCAGAAACTGACGTACCTTCACCTTGGAGTTCAGCTTGTATCTTTTTGGCAGTTATCCTTGGTTCTTTTTCTACCATTCGCACTATCCTTCTGTTCAATCTGGGGTCGATTTTCCTCTTGCGGCCGCGCCCAGGGAGGTTGGCTACAGTTCCATGGACCTTAAACTTCTTAATAATATTTGCAACTGTTGTCACAGGAACATCAAGCTGCTTGGAGATGGTCTTGTAGCCTTTACCTTTACCATGCTTGTCTATTATTTTCTTTCTGATCTCCTCAGACAACTCTCTCCTTTGCTTTCTCTGGTCCATGTTCAGTGTGGTGCACACAATGATACCAAACAGCACAGTGACTACTTTTCTCCATTTAAATAGGCTGAATGACTGATTACAAGATTGGAGACATGTGTGATACTAATTAAAGAAACTAATTAGTTTGAAATATCACTATAATCCAATTATTTATTATCTTTTCTAAGGGGTACCAACAAATGTGTCCAGGCCTTTTTAGAATATCTTTGTAGAATAAGCAATAATTAATCTCTTTTCACAGCTTCTTTGCTTTATTCTATGACATAGCAAAGGCATGCAAGTATACATGATAAAATAGCTTTTAATTTCATCACTTTTCAGGAGGAATGAAGGATTATTTCAATGAGCTGTAAGGGTACCAACAAATTTGAGCACGTCTGTATATATTTGCTGTGGTTTACTTTTTTTATTAAAAAAGTGGTTTTCAGATCTAATACTGATAGACTTACCCGCGTCACACAGCTCCCCTCCCTCCCAGTCCCTCAGCTCTAACCACTAGACCAGGACACACCTCCCTCCCTCCCTCCTTCCTAACCCCTCCACCCTAACCACTAGACCAGGCTACACTACTCCCCTCCCTCCTAGCCCCTCGGCTCTAATGCACAAGACCAGCCTTTGGGTTCCATTCTGGGGGGCTAGGTGGCGGTAGCAGGTTAATGTTAATGCATTAGAGCAGCCTTTCACCTTCCTCTGGGGGCTGGGTTCGAATCTGGGGGGCTAGGTGGCGCTAGCGGGTTAATGTTAATGCACTAGACCAGCCTTTCACCTTCCTTTGGGGGCCTGGGTTCCATTCTGGGGGGCTAGGTGGCGCTAGCGGGTTCATGTTAATACACTAGATCAGCATTTCAGTGTGGACGCTACAAACTGCAGCTATGCTCCCTCGCTCCTCTCCCCCCCCCCCCCCCTCTCTCAATTTCTTGTAAATGACATCGCTTCCTCTCTCTCTAATAACTCTCTCAATCAGTCTCATCTCAATCCACTCGGATTGCGAGAATCTGAGAGAGACGGCAGCAGGGATTTTGAATCTCATCGTATCTGTTCCTGAAACAAAGCAAACAAACAAACAAACTAAACAACAACAACAACAACAACAACAACAACAACAACAACAACAACAACAACAACAAAACCCTTTAGTGTGTTCAGAATCACTGAATGGACGTGAGCCTGACCGACACGATGGAAGACTGGGTGAGTCCTGTTACATGTGATGAGTTAGCAGTGCTCTACCCTTCAGCGTTATTATTAGTATTATTATTATTAGCAGTAGTAATAGTATTAGTGGCATTAGTATCATTATCATTATTATTATCATGGACATACTTATTATTTATTTATTTATTTAGTTATTTATTTATTTATTAGCAGATGCCCTTATTCTTGAAATGTATTTTTTGTTTACAACTGTAATATTATAATAATAATAATAATAATAATAATAATAATAGAAAGTATAAAACTACAAACAGTGTTCGGGAAACAATGGCTTTGTATTGCTGGATTATCAACTCGTTGAAATGGTGTTAAGTACAGATGTTATCAAATGAGATTGAGTTTTATTGTGTTTTCTCTTCGCATTAGTTTCCGAATAAGCTTGTATATAAGAACAAAGGTAACGTAGGTACACACCTGTGAATAATTGATCAAAAATCTATCACATCAGGACGTTCTTTCTTCAGCTGGATTGAAAAAGCAGCGCCTAAACAGTTTTTGTCAACCTACCTGAGCTTTCTCTTTTAGATTTTGCACCTTTTGGCAGAGAAGCCTTCAGGCATCCTGGTACTGAGTCTGTTTATGAGTTTAGTTTCCTTTATTCTGCTGTATTGCACACAACTCATGTTATATCTTCTAAAAACTACAACATTGTAAGTCATTTGCATATAAAAATGCACATTCGCTAAAGTATTTATAAGCACATTAATAAGTTTTTTTTTATTTTTTTATAACAGCATCAGAAGCATGTTCTCAAAGCACGCACATTTCCCATTAATTAATCTCTAAAAACATTTACGCGTTAATCGCAGAAGTTAACTGCGATTAATTGACAGCACTAAATATATATATATATATATATATATATATATATATATATATATGCATGAGATTCCTCTAGTGGTCTCTACGAGCGTCATCGGGCAAAGTATACATGGTTTACATGCCATTACTGTGAAGTATTTTTTAACTCTGTATATACAGTCACCTCCCAAATTATTGGCACCCTTGATAAAGATGAGCAAAAAAGGCTGTATGAAATAAACAACAGAGGTAATTAGCTATATTTTATGCTCAAATATATGGAAAAATCATATTCTTTTATTCTAATACAATTGCTCAGAGAAAAAGATAGGTGTCAGAATTATTGACACCCCTAAAGATTCTTATGAATAAAATCAAACAAAATTAAATCTGCATTAACATTCTACTTCTTTAAGTTCATCTCGGTCTTAAGGAACTGTATTGTGGCCTTCCATGGCTTCCTGTTTCACTGGGGTATAAAAATGAGGTAACACGCATATGAAATCCATTTGTCATCCATCACCATGGGGTAGGGCAAAGAACTCACAAATAAAAAGAGACAAATGGTTGTTGACCTTCATAAATCAGGCAATGGGTACAAAACAATAGCTAAAAAAACTAAATATACCACCTACCACTATTAGGGCAATAATTAAGAAGTTCAAAACCACTGGAACAGTGGTAAACTTGCCTGGTAGAGGACGCAAGTGTATCTTGCCCCCACGCACAGTGAGGCAGATGGTTCGGGAGGCAAAGGGAAATCCAAGGGCCACAGTTGGAGAATTACAGAATTTGGTTGCATCTTGGGGTCACCAAGTCTCCAAATCTACAATTAGACGCCACCTCCATGCCAATAGGCTATTTGGAAGGGTTGCCAGAATAAAAGCCTTTATTGAGAGCAACCAACAAACGTAAGCGCCTGGAGTTTGCTAAACGGCATTGGCACTTCGATTGGAACCGGGTGCTATGGTCAGATGAGATGAAAATAGAGCTCTTTGGCCACGCACACCAGTGGTGGGTTTGGCGTCAAAAGAAGGATGCGAGTGCAGAAAAGAACCTCATACCTACTGTAAAATATGGTGGTGGATCTTTGATGTTATGGGGCTGTTCCACTGGTCCTGGGGCCCTTGTTAAGATCAACAGCATCATGAACTCTACCCAGTACCAGGACATTTTAGCCAAAAACCTGGTTGCCTCTGCCAGGAGGCTGAAACTTGGCCGCAAGTGGATCTTCCAGCAAGACAATGACCCCAAGCACACATCAAAATCCACAAAGAAATGGTTAATTGACCACAAAATCAACATTTTGCAATGGCCATCTCAGTCTCCGGACTTGAACCCCATTGAAAACCTGAAAACCTGTGGTTTCAATTGAAGAGGACAGTCCATAAGCGCAGACTGAAAGATATCAAGGATCTGGAAAGATTCTGTATGGAGGAATAGTCTAAGATCCCTCCCAATGTGTTCTCCAATCTCATTAAATATTATAGACTCCGTGCCGTTATCCTTTCAAGGGGAGGGTGCACAAAGTACTGAAAACAAGGGTGCCAATAATTGTGACACTTCATTTTTTTGGGAAAAAAATGTGAAATGAGAAATGTGTAATTTTGTCTGTATATATACACACACACCCTAATGTCGTAGCACTGAAAAGTGATTCATACCGTACTTGGTTTTTAACACAGATGTAAATTAGTTGCGATAGCGGCAGGCGCATTTATCTGCGTTTTTATTATGCTTTGGGTTACATTGTGGTGTTTTCAGTCACTAGAAAACTAGTCAGTCTAAATTCTAAACATCACAACCGCCATCATAGGACTGAAAAAAAAAAAAAAACCTCTACAGACCATTTTGGCAACGGTGGTGATCTATGTTTTCTCTGTGAAAAAGAAAGTGGGTAACACTTTACGTGTAGTGTCTGTAAGTTCTGCACATTTACATAGGAGTTAATCAGTGAATGCATGAGTGCTTACACAGTATTACAATGTTATTGGGTGTATTTATATGTTTATATGTACATCTTTGTGCGCGATATATTTAGAGTTCGGTTTAGAGTTAGGGTTGGGATTAAAGTTCGGATTATATCATGCAAAAAGATGCACACATTAAGTACATTGTAACTAGGCATAACAACATTGTAATGCTTTGTAAGCACACATGCATTTACTAAGTAAGCACTCTATAAAGACACAGTAATTAGAGACGCCGTAGAAAGTGCTACCCAGCTCCCCCTCGCTCAGAGACAGGACGGTTTTATTTTATTATTTTTTTAGCAGACATCCTTATCCAGGGCGATTTACAATTGTTACAAGATATCACATTATTTTTTTTATATACAATTACCCATTTATACAGTTGGGTTTTTATTGGAACAATCTAGGTAAAGTACCTTGCTCAAGGGTACAGCAGCAGTGTCCCCACCGGGGATTGAACCCATGACCCTCTGGTCAAAAGTCCAGAGCCCTAACCACTACTCCACACTCCACACTGCTTTGTGTATTTCACCTTTTACCAAAATAAGAGCCACTGTTTAGTTTCTGTTCCTCAGAGATGCTGCCTGGTTTCATTAACACGCTCGCTGTTTATTCTTTCAAAACAGCGTCCCTTTAAGGTTTCCATATAAACAGATAATTTCTGACTTCAGCATAACAGTACATCCACCGTTACCACACACACGCACACGCACACGTCATTCCTTTCTGTTGATCGACCGAACCTCAATTTGAAAAAAAAAAAAAAAAAAGAAAAGCCTGCTTTACTTGCGTAGTTTACTGCAGCTCTCGTTCGTCTGGTTATTTTAATAAACACGCTTGTTTCCCACGCAGAATATCAACAGTTTTTGGTTCCTCATTCATTTCAGTTCACAGCAGCCGCCACTGACCGGAATGAGTTTCAACCAAAGTATTAAATTAGAAACAGTTCTTTATCTGAGGTGTCAAGTTTTCAACCGCAGGGGTCAGACTCATTGGTGACTGACAACATCTCTGCCTGCTAAGCTGCTGTTGGGTTTTATGTTTTATGATTGATGATTATGTTTGTATTCGTTTTTAACACATATCTATTTATTGTATTTAAAGGGTTTCTCTGAGAAGATTTCCTTTGAAGCGGATGATCTGTTCAATGACAACGGCACCTATGACTATAACTACGCCTACAACTATAACTACTCCAGCGACTATAACTACTCCAGCGACTCCTGCTGTGGTCAGGCGTGTACCCAGCATGATGGCGTCTTCGAGCCCGTGCTGTACTCCCTGATCTTCGTGCTGGGGTTGCTAGGGAACGGGCTGGTCATAGCAGTGCTGCTGCAGTTCAGGCGCACCTGGAATGTGACGGACACTTTCATCCTCCACCTGGCGCTGGCCGACTTCCTGCTGGTCATCACGATGCCCTTCTGGGCCACCGAGGCCGTCCACGGCTGGGTCTTCGGAACCGGGCTGTGCAAGATCGTAGGGGCCACTTTCAAGGTAAGGGTGCAAGTAACAGGGCGGAGACTGTGCTTTAGAAACCCCCAAAACACAGCCACGTGACCCTGCCAGCAATGTGGAGCACAGGCTGCACAATACAGGTATGGACACAAGTTTTGCAGCATCACCCTATAGAATTAACTAATTCTGCTTCATCAAGTCGAATGAAACCTGCTGGAATAACATTATGTTAACATATTGAATTACACACCACCGCTTTGTAGTTTTCCCTGTACTTATTGGAAAAACTGAGAAAAAGTTTGTCGTTTTTGTCGTTTCTTTGATTAGATGATGTTAAATAAAAGCTATAAAATGTTGTTCATATATTATGTCCACATCTTCTAGATGGTGATGCAAAACTTTTGGCCACAGCTGGAGGAGCTGTGCAAAACTGGTTGTCTAATAACATTGTTTGGCTGCATAAAGAGGAGCCTTAATTTTATTATTAGTCATTTATCAGAGACTTTTATCCAAAGTGACTTACAGAGACTAGGGGGTGAACTATGCGTCAACAGTTACTGCTGCAGAGTCACTTACAATAGGACCTCGTTATACGTCTCATCCAAAGGACGGAGCACAAGGAGGTGAAGCGACTTGCTCAGGGTCACACACAGTGAGTCAGAGGCTGAGCCGGGATTTGACCCTCCTGGTATCAAGCCCCCTGTGTTCATCCCACGTTCCTCCTTATTTCAGGTGAACTTCTACTGCTGGATATTCTTGCTGGGCTGCATCAGCTTGGATCGCTACCTGTCCATCGTCCACGCGGTCCAGATGTACAGCCGGAGGAAGCCCTGGGTGGTCCAGGCCAACTGCGTGATCATGTGGGGGGTCTGTTTCCTCATGAGCGTCCCTGACCTGGTGTTCCTGGAAGCCGTGAAGGACGACAGGAGAGACGGCCGGACGGAGTGTCTCCACAACTACAGCATCGAAGCGGCAGGACAGTGGAGGCTCTTCTCCCGGCTCCTGTACCACATCGCTGGGTTCTTCCTCCCCTCCGCGGTCATGGTCTTCTGCTACACCATGATCCTCCACACGCTGGGCAAGTCCCAAGGCCTCCAGAAGAGAAAAGCCATGAAGGTAATTCTGGCTTTGGTGGTGGCTTTCTTTGTGTGCTGGACTCCCTTCAACGTGGTCATCTTCTTGGACACGCTGGTCTTGGAGAAAGCGATGGAGCCAACCTGCGGGATGCAGAATTTCCTGGATATTGGGAAGACTGTCACCTCCTGTCTGGGGTACCTGCACTGCTGCCTGAACCCCATCCTGTACGCCTTCGTGGGGGTGAAGTTTCGGAATAACCTCCTGGATGTTTTGAGCACGCTCGGCTGCAACATCAAGAAATAACGGCCAGTCGGGTGGAGGGGAACCAATTGGTCGGAATCTGGGGATACGAGTGTTTTGAGGAAAAGCTCCAGGGGGGCCACAGCACAGTCACAGAGCTTTTAGAACCCCATGCAAAATGGACACCATTGGTTTTTTTTGTGTGTTTTTTTACAGTAGGCTAAAAGGCACATTTTTATAGTTTTTTTTTTTAAATAAATAAATAACCCTGAATGATATGGAAGTAACTATATATATATAGTAATGATTTTATAAGTAGGCTAACACCTTACATGAAGTGTCTCTAGTGACAGTGTATTTACATCAGAGTTACATGGAAAAAATGTACAGACTAAGTACATTGTAACTATGTATACTAACATTGTATACTAGCTGTGTAGCATGCATGTATTTACTAAGTAACTACTCTGTAAACACAGTCATTAGAGGCGCTTCATGGAAAGTGTTACAATATTTTAATAGAAAATCTGTAAATATCTCAGTGTGTCTCTCTAGCATGGTGTAGGGTGTAGATATGTACATAGATATTAAAGATCATTCTTTAAATATGAATGATACATTTATTCTGTTTAGTCTAACATTAGTTTATGGATCCAGTTATAACACATTTATTGACCAGTTTTGAAGATTGTAACGATATATATGCAATTCTGTAAATATTAAGTATATTATTATTATTATTATTATTATTATTATTATTATTATTATTATTATTATTAGCAATAACTAACAGCAGATTCATATCATGTTTTAATGTAATGTAGCCAGTTGCGAGATTTCAAAATGTAATATGAAATACTACTGTACTACTATTATGGCTTCCGGTAGACTTTTGCGATATCATTTTGCAGTTTCTTTGATTACATGATGTTAAATAAAAGATCTAAATTCTGTTCATATAGTTTTCTAGGTGATGCAAAACTTTTGTCCTCAGCTGTATGTGATTAAACGATGAATGTGTTTTTTTTTTCCTTGTTTATTTTTTTTTTGAATGGAAGCGAATTGGATTGTGAAACTCCTGAAACTGCTTTGTGAAACTCTCCCCTGGCATTAACAGTGTAATATCGCTTATAACACACAAGTATTAATGCATGGATACATAATATGTACTATTTTCACCCCTTCTGATTTTATTTTTATGTCAATAAAGGATATTTTGTGCAGATGCATTTATGTGTTTGTTTGTTTGTTTATTTATTGTTAATTATTTATGGAAATCAATCAATTTAGGGTTAAACTAAGAAAGGGTGTTCCCTCCAGTCCAGGGCAGACTTGAGGCACGGAGACTGAACTGCTCCCTCCCTCCCTCACCCCCCTAAGAGAAAGGGTGCTCCCTCCAGTCCAGGGCAGGCTTGAGGCACGGAGACTGAACTGATCCCTCTATACTTTCTTTTTTTTTTATTTTGTAATTGTGGTGCTTTGTCATACCTTTCACAACCACAATAATTCACCACACAGAAACACACACACACAGACACACACACATAGATTACAGATAAGAAATAAACACTTTTGAAAGCTGATAAGCAGCAAACAATTATTTTTAAGTCAGATCAGAGCTGCACAGCAAATTAATTAGTGTTAAAATCCCAGTGTTACTGATTTCAGAGTTGAAGTGTTGGCATATTGGTGTTGTTTTTAAGAGGATTGATATCACCTAGTGCCTAGTTACCTAAAGTACGGGTATTAAATCAAAGTGTTGCGTCAAACATCACCACCGAGTGTTTAATTAACATCCGGGTCTTCCATTTTCAAGCCTGATCCGTTTGTTGTCTCGGATGAGTGGCCGTCATTACCAGAGGCACGCGCTGAACAGGTAGGGATTTTAATTTATCTTAACAGTTGACATGTTTAAAGTACTGGCTGGCTTTTTTGCTTTATGATTTAACATTCTTGTTTGAATTTTAACGTTACATTTACCAATTCATGTCGAATTGATCATCTCTCTAGCTAGCCGCACGTTTCAGCTAGCTAACGTTAGCCAATTTCAATTTCAAACAATATAAAAATGAAAATCAACTTGACTGAACCTCATAACTGCTAACGTAACTTACAACAATTTGGAGTTCTAACCAATGGATAAGAAAAGTGGACTTTAGATATTGCTCTGGTGGCCAACAACAGTAAACAATAACAGCGTTTAGCTCAAGTAGATTAGGTAACGTTAGCTCACAGAATTATAACAGTTAGAACTATAACAGTTATAATTCTATGAGCTAGCTAGCTATGTGACACGTGTGGCGTTCTGGATATTTCTTCACGCAAAATGGCGACACACAGCTACTAGCTAGCTAGCTAGCTAACTTTAGCTGTCAAATGTCATTATCTAAGTCAAGCTAGGCGAGTTAAATTAAGCACTAATAATTTTAACTTATTTTCAATTTTTCACAAGAACTGGCCACTAAGAGATACTTAGCTAGCGTTAGCTAACTCTGGAATGATTTAGGCAGCTAACGTTAGCTAGCTAGCTAACTATCTATCCAAGCTCAAGGTTGACTGTGTGTTGCAATTTTCTAAGTTTCAGTGAGCAAGCACGCCGAGTTTTTCAGTGGTGAGCACATGGATGGAGATGGCGTACCGAACTGAAGTGGTGAGTCTGCTGTATTTCTTGTCTGAAGTCTGAAGTTATTTAACGTTAGTAATTAGTCATTGAATCAGGTAGCTACTTGGTTAGGTTTACAAATACGGTTTCATATTGATTTATCCCTTCAAGTTAATCATCAGTTTTAAAATATCGATGGGCAGGCTTGTCTGACTTGGTGAGAGAAATTGAAACGTTATTTTTCAGACCGTGTTCATTTTGCAGACTTACAACAAAGCCAAAGGTGCAATACAGAAGTGACAGAAAATACATCAAACTCCCAGGGCCTGCTTCAATGAGTTAATCACAGAAGGCAAGCTTTACAATGACTAACGTTGTCCTTTGTTTTTGGTGTGTATGTTTTGGTTTGCTTGTAGCTAATTCGAAAAAATAATTTGTTGGTTGAACATTATTGTTTATAGTCATTTTGGCATAAACCCAGTTCAATGTGTTGTAACATTTTTGCCATTTTGTAATTGTTGACGCTAGCCACCTGTACTCATTAGTTTCTCATAGTATACTTTTATTACTGCCATTCAAGTCAAGGAGAAGTGCTCCATACCAAGTGAGACAAACCTTGAAGTAATGGATGAAACTGGCACTGAAGTAGATGTGGATGTTCCCTGATGTTGTGGCCATGAAAGACATATGTTTTGTCATTCGTGATGATCTTGATAAGTTTGAATTTCAATCATTAACGCACCTTCACATTACAGAATTTAGTTGCTCCTAATCATAATTTGTGTTAATGTGATTCCCCTGGTAATTGTGTATTGTCTATCTCTTTCAGAATGGGAAAGTGATTTATCATCAATCCTCTTCTTGTTGCATCTCCTGTTACCACAACCTTCTGGAGGGAAGAGGACACAGGAAATAAGTCTGCGTGAAGCTGTTGGACATTTGGTGAAGTTTCACATGGTTTGTTGGAGACTACATTGTCTTGTTTTTAGCTTTTAACTTAAATATCTTGACTTAATCATCTCAATGATTGAGTAGTGTTTTTGTGATATTACCTCCCCAAATGCTAGCAACTTAGCCCATTGTTTTCTTGTCTCGTTTTTATTTTATGTTTTTGATTCCAGTCCGGTCGGAGCCTAGATGAACATCTCAACGAGATCGAGGAGCAGCATCAGCCGTACCTCCTTGCATCCGGAACCGCGAAAGCAGATGTCCACAGCTTTTACATAGTGATGGGCAAAAAGCTGATCCCATGTCAGGCGAGCACATCCTTGGCTGCCTTTGATGAGCTATTCAAGGCTCATTTTGTTTTCAGTTTAACATATGATGAATCCCTCAGCAGCCTCCCCTCTAGTCGGTGCCTTGACAAATTGCGTTAGGAAGCTGTCATTTGTCATTTCCACCATTTCAATTTCGTCCGTCGTGCTCCCCACCGGGTTTTCCCCTTTTATATGGGGGAAGTTGAAATCCCCCATTAGTATGGCTTCTCCTTTGCTACACGCTTCTCCTTAGCTACACGGGTGGTTTGCTCATATACAGTATGTCCCAGAGAAAGTCTGTAAAATCCTCACAGCATGTTGCATATTGCAGAACATCGCAGTCATCCTCAATATAAACATTGAAAACTTCGAAATTGAGCCAGATGACCCAGAAATAGCAGACCTGAGGCAAGAACATTTGAGGGCTATACAAATTAGAAACAATGTAATTGCAAATGTTTTTGATATTTAGTTTAATGTTTTGGTAGTAATAGATAACATAGCCTACCAAAAGAAATGCAATATATTTCACAGACTAGCCTTGTAAGTTCATTTCACTGGTTGCCTACGAGGGCTTGAGAGGAGGCGAAATTGGGAGTGAGATATTAAGAATGAGACCAGATGAGAGGATTAATCCGGTTGCTTAGGAGGCTTGAGAGGGGTGAGACATTTGAGAGTTTAAGAGTGAGATGAGTTTGAGGGATGGCGAGATTGAGGGCTGGCGTTTGGGAATGGTGCTTAGTAACATTGAGGTTAGATACTGATAGCAGGACGAGATAGGGGGGACGAAGAGTTTTCCCTTCTCGTCGGGTCAGGCAGCATCCTCTGGCTGCTGGGCGACGTAGAGAGGGAGACATGAGAAGAGCAAAGGATTAGATATAAACACTTTCCGCCGGGTCAGACAGCATCCTCCGACTGCTGGGTGACGTAAAAGTGAGAGAGAGAGAGCAAAATTTAGACATATAACATACAACAAACTGACTCTCGCTCCCGACGGGTCAGGCAGCATCCTCTGGCTGCTGGGCGTTTAGTGGAGCAAGAGACAGGAAGGGGACGAACAGGACAAAAGGACAGATCCTTCGCAACTCAGTGCAGCATCCTCAGGCAGCTAAGCTGGCAGCTGGGCGGCGTGGAGAGCTTAGGAAAAAGTGTCTCGGGTCCGTTTAGGAGAGACGAAAACAGAGAAACCCCCCCCCCCTCGGTCGGGGCCCGCTCGGCAGGTGGAGGCACGGCCTACTGCATGAGGGGGCTGAAATGGTCCTGGACCTGAAATAGAAGAGAGGAGATGGGACAGCAAGGTTGAGGCCTGGAAGGCTTAGCGCATAAGCAGCAGAAGAATAGGATGTGGCCGGGGGTCCCCTCAGGCCGGCGAGGAACAGCCGGGCGGCAGTGGTTGAGACGAGAGGCCGACCCGGACAGCCGGGGGAGTGAGACTCACTTCCCCCCCTGAGGGAGCCCTGTGCGGACAGTGCGATATGGAAAGGAGCAGAGGTGGGGAGGAGGAGGAACAAAAAACAAACACAGACAAGGAAGCGGAAATAGTGCTGGGTTAAAGTAGAAAAAGAGAGCGAGATAGACAGGAGGGGCAGCCAATAACACATACGTGGAGCAGTGCTGGCCATGCCCTAATAATTGACGTGGCGTGCGCTGCATTGTGCGATTGGCTGGAAATACTAAATGAGGCTGAACTGGGATCAGCTTCCACCTGGAAGAGATCGCGGACGCTACCGGACAGAATGCCACGGAGGGAAGGTAAGACAGGCTAAAGAAAAGGAAATAGGATAAGAAGAAAAAAGGAGCGCAAAGCGGGAGAGCGCCCTCTACGGCATCCCCCGAATTACGCCTAAAGGCTAACATTTAATTAAATACAAGTAGCCTAGAGGAAAGCCCACATATAAGAGTACAGTATTACAACTGTTATAATAAACACCAATACGGCTTCAATGACGTTCTTATGGCTTTGACATTGTATTGCCATTTCTTAATTATGATTCATATTTGCCTTGAATTTTATGTTCAATTGAAAGTGCTGTAAATAGTCCTCCTGGACTCTGTCACTTGCAAGAACACAGTGGAAAGCTGAGAGTGGAAAGAGATGAGAGTTGACGAGAGGGAGACAGGTGTGTTGTAATTGTTGTGAACATTATTTACATGTATCGTAAACAAATAGAGTTTTTGGAGTTTACCCAAAATTACATTCATGTTTTTATTACAGGAAATAAACATGGAAAAATCAGAACAGTACCATGTTGATAATGCGATCAATAAGCACGAAACAGTCCTCAAGTAAAGTCTGAGCAATAACAGACATTCAAAAGGTTTAAAGTAAATCAAGCAGTATTTATGTACTGCTACGGGGTACAGCATACCAAAAGGTTTTCATTCAAACTAAGTAGCACTCTAAGACAAATTTATTTTCTCTGTCCCTTGCTGAATTGCATGGGGGAAAAAAATACTGTACTTTAAAAATTCAATAGTGCTCCAAAGGTGAGCTATTTATCTGATACAAAAACAAAGTCGTCTCGATTAAGAGTGTCATTACTAAATGATAAAGCATGTAACAAAAAGGCTCATGGCTCCTAGGTCATGCTCCCTGGTGTTGAAAGACAAATTCCATATTTATTTAGTTTTTTGAGCAAAGCATTCGCCTTTCTCATCTGAGGCTTTTCTTTTGACAGTAGTGGGGTGGTCAGCTCCCTTTTCTTCTGCAGCGGGAGAGGGCACTGCCCTGGCTGACTGTCAGATTTGCTGGAAACGTACACCCCTTCATATAGGTCATATTCACACAGCCATAACTCATGTGATTTACCACAAACCTTTAATGTAGTTGAACTTTTATAATCTTTGTTGGACACAACCACGTTGATATAAAAATAAACACAACTGTTCTGCTTCGCTCATAACCGACTCAAGTGAGGCGTTAGATGGAACCTTGTTATGTTTGATTGAAATATAAACCCCAACCCACAGCTTAGCAAGACAGCAGGTCACATTACTGCCTCGTACGCTCGCCAGGCCCTACGCTGTTCCTTTAAATAAATGACTTGTTGTTAATACTATACAGATAATATTATACAGAGAACTTCTCCTTTCAAGATTCTGTCAGCTTGCTAATATGCCTGGCTTGGTGCAGATAATGGCATCAGATTCAGAAATTGCTCTCAGTAGAGTCAAGTAGTCTTCCACATTGTTTAGGAAATTGACCTGATTTACTCTGCTTTTGTTTAGATAATGGGACCGACACGAAACAGATACTGTAATTGCTCACTTGTCAGATAATATTGAAAGTCAAGAGGATCATTTCAAGTGCTTGTGTTCAAGGGCCTTTTCTTTCTTGCGTCATTCCTATAAACCATTTCATAACACAGTTCCAATTCTTTATCTAATAGTTATCCAACCAACAAATCAATACAACATAAAAATAAAAGGCTTGCTATAGGATTTTGAAAAACAAATGGGCTTGTTTGTAAATCTCATCACCGGACCTGGATGCTGTATTGGTCTTCCTTTTGGTCCTGGTCTGTGTCCTGTTCTGTAAACTCAACAGCACTGAAAGGGGGACAGCAAGAAACGCTGCTTCATATGTAACATGTAAATGTAAATGAAAACTAGATTAAAATCAAATAAAGCCATAAGAATATACACAGAGTTTGAACTTCATTTTAATTTATTTAAGCAGGAGATGTACCTTTTGAGACTGAGGCCTCGTTTACAAGGGCAACTGGAAAACAATGAAAGGACAATCGCAAAGTACAAAGAACACAATAAAAACACGAGTGGTTCAAACTGAACCAGCAGCACACAGAGATCAAAGAACAGAATGAATAAGACATGGATCTATGTGTTAATGTGGACTGAGGGAGAAGCATTGGCAGGAGCTTCTAAGCAATTCACAAATACGATCTTTGAAACCACAGAAGGAAAAATCATCAAATTCCATCTTCATAGAGATGATCAAATTCCATCTCCATATTCTTCTTGTCCTTTTTAATAACCCCTATTTCTGACAGTGTGAATAAGGTAATTTTAGGTCGGTGTGTTTTTGCTGGGAGACAATTTGTTTTAAATAGGGTCATAACATTTCAAACATCATCCAAGGTGGGCCACTGGGTAAAAAGAGTTAGCGACTTATATTGCTTTGTAGTTTACATTAATAATCTCTTTACAAGATGATAAAGTTCACCTTCCTAACATGAACCTAAAATGACCCTATTCACACTGTGAGAAATATGTGATATTAAAAGGACAAGAAGAATAAAACTTAAAAATATCAGTAAGTAGATGGGTTTATACCCTCACTGAGAGACATGCATTTGGTTCACTGCTACTGACACTGCTGGGACTGGTAAGACTGGTGCTGACACTGCTGGACTGGTAAGACTAGTGCTGACACTGCTGGGACTGGTAAGTGGTGCTGACACTGCTGGACTGGTAAGACTGGTGCTGACACTGCTGGGACTGGTAAGACTGGTGCTGACACTGCTGGGACTGGTAAGACTGGTGCTGCTACTGCTAGGACTGGTAAGACTGGTGCTGACACTGCTGGGACTGGTAAGACTGGTGCTGACACTGCTGGTACTGGTAAGATTGGTGCTGACACTGCTGGGACTGGTAAGATTGCTGATACTAGTGCTTAGACTGATCAGACTGCTGAGACTGTATGATGTCATGATTTAGAAGGCTTTACTTTAGAGTTTACCAATCCTCCTATCGATCTATCGAAACGCTGCAACACTTCCTCCAGGGCACCTCCTTGTCTCTGTGGACATATAGCAGGGCAAGGCCATTCAGTTTATTTTCACCCAGACTGCTGCAAGACCTATCAAACATATCGGAACGATGCACTGTTAAACTCTTTCTATGTCATGAACCACAATTTTAACCCAGAATTAGCATCAAACTGAAAGAAACTGAATAAAACTGAGGTGTAAGGAGGTGCTACGACTGAAGTTGGTTCTGAAACACACTGTAGCGAGTTAGGAGATTGCAAGAGGACGCCAGCAACATGCTCTTTTATTTAAAAATACAGCAGGCTCAGCACCACGAATAGCAACAGCAGCAACAGCACAGTAACACACCAGACAGCAATCAACTACTGACTGAGCAGCAGCGCTCACAGAGATTCACACAAAGCGGACCAACTGAAACCCCCCCAAAGTCCGATGTGGCACGCTGAAGACCGGCGTTGGACCTCGACCTCCGTGCTGACTGGTAAGTATCTCCGGACCCGGATGCTGGACCTCGAACCTTGGGACAACGATAAGTAGAACGCTGGCAGACCTTGAGCGTGTCCTGACATGACTACAAAGAGATTGTTCAGAGTAGGTAAGTGCAAAGTACAAAAATATTAAAAAGTTAGAGCAGTTCTGGAAATGATTAAAGTGCAAAGAAAATAATGTTATTTCTTCTCACCCTCAGACCCTTGACCGTCTCCCGGGACCACGACCTTGACTCTACTGGGGAATGGATTATCCAAGGAGTGCCAACCAGACAGAGCAAGGCAGTTATCCAAAATAAAAATCTATTTGTAAACCAAAAAAAACAAAAAACCGTTACCACATAAAAAGCAGCTCAAACACAGTCCAACAGTGGCAGGTGATAATAAAACAAAATCCCAAGAAACAAAAATCCATACAAAAATATCCCAACCAAGTCCCGCTGCAACAAAGTCCCAAATAGGAGAAAAACCAAAAACTCCAAACCCATTCCTTTGTTCCTGCAGTCAACCTTAAACTGCTCCCAAGAGTGTTCTCCCTGCTGCTGTTCCTTTCTAATACTGCTGTCTCCTCACTATTCTTCCAGATATGTTGCATGCTTCTTCCCCAAACACTTCTCTCCCATCCTGGTCCCTGTTCCTCCCTTTTTATAGTCAGCCCATGACTATCATTGGCTGGACTGGCAGGTAAGGCGGGACTTCCTATCGACTGTGGGGAAAGTGCTAAACCCAAACGTCAGTCACAGTGCACAGGAGAATGAGCAGCAGTTTAAAAACAACAGATTCACTAATAAAACACACAACAAAAATACAGGCATTAAAAACCACCACTTGTGACATATTTTTGATATATTTTTTTGTTTTAAAAAATGTACAGAGCCGATTTTTACCGAGGCTACCGCCTTGGCTGCCTTAATGTACACTACGTCCCTGGTATAGTTTGATCAAGCTAACTTTAAGTCAAGCAGTGAAGCCTTTGGGCGAGTGCCTTCGTCATCAGTGTAAATGTATCCAGTGTTTGCATCTGTACAGACCAGGTAAGTTTGATGAACAGTGGCCCTGGGGCCCTTGACGACACGATACCAATGGACCACTGTTCAAAGGCTCCCAATGTAACCCAACCCGACCCGAAATACACAACCACACGCACACCATGAAATGAGGAATTTCCAGAGCTGTCGGAACACATTCTCCAGATGCTGTAAATGAGAATTGAAATGAGGTGAACACACTATCACATGATCCAGATAAATCAATAATGGGCCCCCAAACATTGTTGCATCAAATGTTGGAAGGTTGCTGGGGCATTGCAAAGGACAAAAAGCATATGTTCAAATTCATACAGCCTGAGGAGGGTTGTGAAGGCAGTCTTCTCCCTGTCTCGCGGATCCACTTCTACCTGCCAATACCCACTGGCCAGATCCAATGTAGACTACCACTGGGCCTGTTTTAGGCAGGCGAGGGACTCCTCAATAAGGGGTATGCATCCTTATGAGTCAGTGCATTGAGCATTATTGCATTGCACTGCATTATAATTTTTATCCCGGTTCACCGCTGCAACCCAACGGCCACTCGGGAAACGGAGCCTGAAACACGCGTCCTCCGAAACGTGTTCCTGCCAACCTATTAATTTTCGCACTATGGATCCACAGCGAAGCCACCGGACCTATAGCGCTGGAGGACAACACAGATCTGAATGGTGTTTAAAGCCGGCTCTCGTCCTACTTCCCGAGAGCACTCATAGGACATATGCCCCACCCTGATCACATATTATGCAAATAGGCCGGCCTCATCCCACTGGTATTTGGGGTATTGCAGTGGTCTTGCTCAATACCAAGTATTCAAGGCTGGCCTACGGGGCTCCCTATTTGCCAGGGGCTGTCAGGGGTTAGGCGGTAGATTTTCGGGGGTCCACCCTCCCATTGTCTGCCCTCTTACTTCTTGTAGCAAGGTTTTCCCCGACTCCCTTACCTCAGTTTTCCATCAATCCAGGTCTGGTGATGGTAGGGCGATGATTGCAAGGACCTTGACCAACTGCTGCGCACCGGAGAGACTCGCTCTCCTCCTTCCTAAGACCGCCTAATAAAATGAGTTCAACAAGAATATATTTTATTAACACACAAATAATAAAATAATAAAACAATGCACAAGCAATGATGGTACGGTCAGCCAATACTGAAGCTCCACAAACAATATTCATTTATAGCACCCCAGGAGGACGATATGCTAAAAGTGCTCATACTAATTTGGTAAATACTGCAATAGTTTACTGTGCCCCTTGTGTACCCACACGATCCTACTGGCATGCTCCACCTTATTTATACAGCGCAGTGATACCCAGTGTCACCAGCTTGTTACGAGCCGCTCTCACTCCTCTTCGTCCCGCTTGCGTGTGGTTGCTCTTTCTCCCGCGTTGCCAGCCTGTCCCCCAGGCCAGTCCAGCTCCTCACCAGATGCGCCTTTCCTCTTTGGGGCTTCTAGCTTGAGGTGAAGCGAAAGCTGTCCTGGTCTCTGCACTTGAACTGATCTTCCAGAGCCGTGTCACCTCTCCCTCTTGGGCAAAACAATGTTGTTTACTTTGCTGTAAGTCGCACACATGCCAGTAGCCCTGGCTCTTTAAATCACTTGATGATCTGATCAGACATATAGATCCCAGACAAACACAATCATACTTCCCATGTGTTTACTGCTTTCGTTAACTGTTTTACATATAGATCACAGACAAACACAATCATACTTCCCATGTGTTTACTGCTTTCGTTAACTGTTTTACATATAGATCCCAGACAAACACAATCATACTTCCCATGTGTTTACTGCTTTCGTTAACTGTTTTACATATAGATCCCAGACAAACACAATCATACTTCCCATGTGTTTACTGCTTTCGTTAACTGTTTTACATATAGATCCCAGACAAACACAATCATACTTCCCATGTGTTTACTGCTCCCGTTGCCGGTCTGGCGTTCTAGAACATAAGAACATAAGAAGGTTTACAAATGAGAGGAGGCCATTCAGCCCATCTTGCTCGTTTGGTTGTTAGTATCTTATTGATCCCATAATCTCATCAAGCATCTTCTTGAAGGATCCCAGGGTGTCAGCTTCAACAACATTACTGGGGTGTTAGTTCCAGACCCTCACAATTTTCTGTGTAAAAAGGTGCCTCATATCTTCTGTACTGAATGCCCCTTTATCTGATCTCCATTTGTGACCTGTGGTGGATTTTCTGCATACAACGCTGCAGGCACCGGTCCCGTGCTGAGGGAACGATTGAGACAGAGACAAGTTGGAGCAAGTTTACATTTTATTAGTTTGCAAACTAGCTAAGAAGCTCAAAATACACTAAGTCAAACAGTTCCTTATATAATCAGTTTTTGCGCAGACTTGTGGTAATTCTTATCTTCCTTAGTCAGCTCGAACCAACCTTGTGGTATCCTTGATACTGTTGTCTACCGACTTTTCTGATTGGTTGATTTTTTTAGTTGCTAGGGAGAGTGTCTATCAGGTCCCACAAAGTTGATTCCCCTAATACAAGAATAACAAATTCTCTATATCTTTATCATTTGAGACAGTGTCCTATTCTCATGTCGCTGACTCATGCACTTCTCTAAAAACAGGGCTACTGACCCTTGGCCACATTCCAGTATGTTAGTTCAACATTGTAAATCTAATACTTTGTTAACATCAAACTTCATATAATATCATTATTCAGGTTATACAAATCACAGAAATCATCAAAACACATTAAATTAAAACTCTTCGTATGATTAGTCTAAATTACTTCGATTTATTCTGAGTTATTCTAACACAGACCCCTGGTCTTTGTTTCTTTTTTCAGGTCAAAGAAGTCCCCTGGGTCGACATTGTCTATACCTTTTAGGATTTTGAATGTCTGAATCAGATCGCCGCGTAGTCTTCTTTGTTCAAGACTGAATAGATTCAATTCTTTTAGCCTGTCTGCATACCACATGCCTTTTAAACCCGGGATAATTCTGGTTGCTCTTCTTTGCACTCTTTCTAGAGCAGCAATATCCTTTTTCTAACGAGGTGACCAGAACTGAACACAATATTCTAGGTGAGGTCTTACTAATACATTGTAGAGTTTTAACATTACTTCCCTTGATTTAAATTCAACACTTCTCACAATATATCCGAGCATCTTGTTGTCCTTTTTTATAGCTTCCCAACATTGTCTAGATGAAGACATTTCTGAGTCAACATAAACTCCTAGGTCTTTTTCATAGTTCCCTTCTTCAATTTCAGTATCTCCCATATCATATTTATAATGCACATTTTTATTGCCTGCTTGCAATACTTTACACTTTTCTCTATTAAATGTCATTTGCCATGTGTCTGCCCATTTCTGAATGCTGTCTAGATCTGACTTCCTACAGATGTCAGGACTGCCCAGTCCCTGACCACATTCCGGCGCCTCCTTAAGACTCACCTCTTCAAACAGCACCTGTAGAACTCCTCTGTTGTATCCTGGGACACTATCACCCTTCATTTAAATATGCTTTATTTTGCTCTTATCTGCCCCCTATTTTACTGCATTTAATCCTGTACCTCAGAATATTGTAATCTGCCAAGTGTTTAATCTGTAGTATTTTGTACTTAATCATATCCTGATGTAACTATCACTATTTAATCATATCCTGATGTAACTTTCACTATTATCTGCTGTATTATTGAATTGTGATTTGTCACACTTGAGAATTATTGTATTTCTTGTTCTTATTGTATGACTTATATTGTAACACTTGAATGTATTTGTATTTGCTTGCGATTGTAAGTCGCCCTGGATAAGGGCGTCTGCTAAGAAATAAATAATAATAATAATAATAATAGATCATTTTGAATGACCTTTGCTACTGCAACAGTGTTTGCCACTCCTTCTATTTTTGTGTCGTCTGCAAATTTAACAAGTTTGATTACTATACCAGAATTAAAATCCTCCTGGAGGGTATCGCTCCTACCCCCGGGTTCCTGAAAGAGCTGCACTGCATTGCTCTCGTGCTTGCTCCTCGCTTCTTTCCTTTTTCTTCCTCTCTCTTTGTTTTCTTGTTTGCTGGTGTGGGTTTTCTTTTGAACTGCAGGTTGTGTTCCCCGGCTTGGCAATCTCCTGGATACCACCAACTCTTTTTATTGGGCCGTCTGTTACCAGTGGCAGTCTCAATTTGCAAGGGCAGGTGCCTGTGATTAAACTCTAAAGAAGCTTGGGGCAATCACTCTGGTGACAATTAACTTATTTGTTACACATCCTTCTTCACAGGACTGTTGCCCAGGGTGATGGTTCTAAGCATTATCATAATGTTCTGAATAGATGGATCAGTTTTTTCGTTTTTTCTGGGGGGGGGTGGGGAATGTAAAATAAAAAGAAGATTCGAGATGGCAGCTGAGAGTAAATGTGTAGAAGCATCCCCATAGAGACGTAGTGCTTTCCTCGCGTATAGACTGAGTCAGTGCCAGCTGACCTGCACAGCACTCGTCATGCATGTGTAGAAGCATCCCCATAGAGACGTAGTGCTTTCCTAGCATATAGACTGAGTCAGTGCCAGCTGGCCTGCACAGCGCTTGTCATGCATGTGTAGAAGCATCCCCATAGAGACGTAGTGCTTTCCTAGCATATAGACTGAGTCAGTGCCAGCTGACCTGCACAGCACTCGTCATGCATGTGTAGAAGCATCCCCATAGAGACGTAGTGCTTTCCTAGCATATAGACTGAGTCAGTGCCAGCTGGCCTGCACAGCGCTTGTCATGCATGTGTAGAAGCATCCCCATAGAGACGTAGTGCTTTCCTAGCATATAGACTGAGTCAGTGTGAGCTGGCCTGTACAGCACTCGTCATGCATGTGTAGAAGCATCCCCATAGAGACGTAGAGCTTTCCTAGCGCATAGACTGAGTCAGTGTGAGCTGGCCTGCACAGCACTCGTCATGCATGTGTAGAAGCATCCCCATAGAGACGTAGTGCTTTCCTAGCGTATAGACTGAGTCAGTGTGAGCTGGCCTGCACAGCGCTTGTCATGCATGTGTAGAAGCATCCCCATAGAGACGTAGTGCTTTCCTAGCGTATAGACTGAGTCAGTGTGGGCTGGCCTGCACAGCACTCGTCATGCATGTGTAGAAGCATCCCCATAGAGACGTAGTGCTTTCCTAGCGTATAGACTGAGTCAGTGTGAGCTGGCCTGCACAGCACTCGTCATGCATGTGTAGAAGCATCCCCATAGAGACGTAGTGCTTTCCTAGCGTATAGACTGAGTCAGTGTGAGCTGGCCTGCACAGCACTCGTCATGCATGTGTAGAAGCATCCCCATAGAGATGTAGTGCTTTCCTAGTATATAGACTGAGTCAGTGTGAGCTGGCCTGCACAGCACTCGTCATGCATGTGTAGAAGCATCCCCATAGAGACGTAGTGCTTTCCTAGCGTATAGACTGAGTCAGTGTGGGCTGGCCTGCACAGCACTCGTCATGCATGTGTAGAAGCATCCCCATAGAGACGTAGTGCTTTCCTAGCGTATAGACTGAGTCAGTGTGGGCTGGCCTGCACAGCACTCGTCATGCAGACACAATTTTGTTTCCACATCTTCGCTGGAAAAGGTTTCTCCATTGAAAAGCGTATTGTGCAGCAGACACTGTCCAGGCAGCCAGTGCAGACATAAGCTGCTTCAAACAGAACTGCTGGCTTCATTACTAGTCTGTATGCATATTTTCAGAGATTACCCCCGTAAAATCCTAGTGTGTAACACAGGGAGGCAACCATGACAAAAGGGCATTCTAAGGAGAATGTTAATATGAAGACACTAAAACAATTTCCATTAATTTTAGGGATATCGCATGGGAGTCATTACCACAAGCCTTAGGCTGGTTGCAATTGCATGGTCTGTCTATCAAATGATTCCATGGCATGTGACCCTCATATCTGAAGTACCGTATATGAGGTTTGGAGAGAACGAGGTACAGGAGAGCATATAGAAAGCCCAGGAGAGAATATTCAGGTATGTCTCTTACTGATATTACAGAAGAGCAGGGCTTTATGAAGGGCAAATTAGACAAAAGCACCAGTTCTGACCTCTGGACATAGGAAAGTGTCAACTGCATTGTCCTGTATATTCTGGATACTTCCAGAAAACTGAGGCACGGATAAACGACTAGTGTTACCCTACCATTGTTCTTCAGACATAGCCATCATTTAAAGCAAATGTAGCATTTCTATAACGATGTGTTTTTCTTAGACGAAAGTATTGGCACACTACGCTTATTATACCACAATTCAAGGTAACAGAGTAAGGACAAGCATTTAGTAAACTCAATCATTTTTTAATTAACAAAAAAGCAAAATACACAATTTCTAGTAATTTGACAAGTAATCTTTGTCCAAAAATAAACAAACTTATTTAATTTCAAGTATTTGTTCATGACAAAAGTGTTGGCACCCTGCTTTAGTGTTTCATGTGTCTTCCTTTTGGTTTTATTACGGCTTGCAGACGTTAATGAACATTTCTATTGGATTGCGATCTGGTGACTATGAAGGCCATTCCAGAACTTTTTTTTTTTTTTTCTTTTTAATTCCAGAGTTGACTTAGCCATATATTTTGGGTTGTTGTCGTGTTGGAAGATAAACTGTCTGCCAATCAGCCTACGAGCA
Source organism: Acipenser ruthenus (assembly GCF_902713425.1). Lineage (NCBI taxonomy): Eukaryota > Metazoa > Chordata > Actinopteri > Acipenseriformes > Acipenseridae > Acipenser > Acipenser ruthenus. The sequence goes on from NC_081193.1 coordinate 956,061, forward strand.
GATGGCATCATTGCACTTTGTAGAATGTTTTGATACATGGCTCCATTCATTCAACCTTCAATCAATAATGTCTCCAGTCCCTGAACTGCTAAAGCACTCTGTATCCTCATTGGACCAGAGAATTTAGTTGAAGAACGCTCCATATTTCTTTTTAGAGGGTTTGTTTTATGATATATTTTTTGAAGTGGTTTGCAGCGAGGTCTGCATGCACACAGCTCTTCTGTGTTCAGGTGCTTTTGTACAGTTCTTTCATGCACTATTATACCTGATGGTACTAAATCTTTCTTTAAGTCCTTGGCTGTTAATCTTGGATATTTTTTAGCTGGACGATTCTCCTACCTGTTGTACCCGTAATTTTCTTTGGGCCTCCACTTCTTTAAAGCGTTTCAGTTGAATTTGTCCTGTGGTACTTCTTGATTATAGCTCTGATTGTGAATTTTGGTATTCCGTACTTCTTTGATACTGTTCTGCAGCCATTCCCTTTGTTGTAGTTTGCTATGAGTGCTTTGTCTTGACCATCATTTGCTGTGTTGCCAAAACATTCTTTTTCAAAAGGTTTTTTTTATAGACCATTTGTTAAACTACCAGAAATGGTGTATTTTGGTCTTTGTCATATTAATTAGTGGCTAACGTTCACTAAATGCTTGTCTTTAACATGTTTTCATGCATTATCTTCTATTAAACATGGGGGGGGGGGGGCAATACTTTTGTTTGCAACTGTACATGCCCGTCCACAGCCTGCACATTCACAATTAGAGCTATCGGTATGATGAAAAAACTGGTGACCATGACGTACATCAACAGAATAGAACAGAACAGAGGCGGCCAAACCATGGCTCGCGAGCAGCTCAAGAGCGGCTCCAGTGAAATGCTGGGTGATGCACACGCTATGGCTTGAATGAATTGAAGACAGAATAATAAACAGAAACGAAAAGAGAAAAAAAAAATAAACACAACAAGTTTTTTCTTTTTGTTCTCTGCATTCATTAGTGATAATTATTATTTATTCTCTCAGGTCTCTCTCTGCTGTTTCTTTGAGCCTGCATGTTTACTGCAAGGATATTTTGTCACTTGTTGGCTTTCGACACCGCTTGTTGGCTCATACGTATTTCGGTCACTGAGTGAAAGCCGAATGTTTAGTTGAAAGTAAATTTCATAATTTTGAATTAAGTGTCTCGTTCGTTTCGTGGAGACAATGGCATTGAGCAAACCCACCGCGTGTAGTAAACTAAAGTATGAGGCTTTAAACCAGACTGGAAGAAAGAGTTTGCTTTCACTGAAAACAGTGATACACCGGTGTCTCATCTGCACCAAATCGTACACACTGTAGTCTGTAATCTGTACAAGGCGACAAACCTCAATAGTCATTATAAAACAAATCACAACACATTTTCATCTGAATATCCTCCTGGATCAGACTTAAGGCAGGTGCTCCTTTCGGCGTTCAGTAAATAACTAATTTAACGACTCAAGCGAGTTTTATATGGCAAACATGGTATACGCTCGTGCCAAACGTCCTTATCCAGATGAAGGAATCTTTTCATAAAATTGCTGTGTTAACGCTAGACTATAGAATGCATGTTTACATGTTATATTGCAGGTCCAAAATTAATATTCTATTTACATGTGTTACGTCTCGTCATGAGCAGGTACTGTAATCCCTTTCAAAATAAATACTGTGCATTTGTCATCCACAAAGCTCTCAAATGTATTTAACACGCAGCAGTCGTACTGAAAAAAACCCCGCATCTTTTATTTCTTTTTTTAAACATTCACCCCCCCACCCCCCCACAGCATTCAGATCTTAAAGGGAAGAGCTTGTCAAAAAGAATCCTTACAAAAATGTGTCTTTTTATGTGGTGTTTTTGGTGAAATCAGGTCAGCTGTAATAACTAATGTAATAATTGCTTCATAATAACTGAATAGATGTTATTTAAAGTGTGTAATACATAAAGTATAAGCAGAAATAATGGAGAAACACCATAGTGTTACATTTCAAGTGTAATACACTGTAGATCTGCAGTACAATACAAATTACACACACACTGTGTCGGCTCTGTAATGTTCTATCCCTTGTTCTTGTGTATTTTGCTGCCATCAAGACATAGCCTTACAGCTACTGTACTGCACAGCAATGCTAGCATTTGAAATGTCTTGCTCTCAAACGTGTCATGTTTTACAGCGTGTGTCTTGCGGCTCTCGACCATATGGAAATGTTGGTATGCGCTCGTAATGTCAGGAAGTTTGGCCACCCCTGGTTTAGAATAAGAATTACCAAGACATTATCCAGATATATGCAAAAATGCACGTGTGGCTCACAGATGGACAGATGTATGGACAGACAGACGGACCCCTTTATATAACCCTGAAACATGGTATTGCCAATAACTAACCCTACATTGTATTAATGCCAAGTTTCATGACCTCTGGATGAGTGGTCCTCCCCATATCTGCAAAGTGTGACATGCAGTGTAATATATTTCAGGTAAGTCAGGTCCATGAAGGGGTTAACCAATCAGTGTTCAGGGCTAGAATACCATACAGGTGCTTAGGTTTGCTGTGATTCATTTACAAATAGAATAGTTTATTTTCTCTTAATGTACACATGCTTTCATTCAACTGTAACTGAAGAAACAGCTGCCATGCTGAGCCAATACAGGACATTCTTCTATTCAGAAGTGCATTCACCGGCATGCTGGTACGCAGTCGATGGAGAGCGAGCGGGGTTATTCTCCTGTGCCGCATGCTGTTAGGGTTACAGCACATCAGCATGCTGCCCACTCCTTGCTCTGCGGTGATTTTATAAGCCTGTTAAGTTAAAAAAGAATATTGTTGTTTAGGTTAACGTTTGAAGCACTTAAAGAACTAATAATGCAAGGCTGTTCATTTCCTGCTGTTTTTTAAACCTGAGGCATGTTTCTGCACAATAAGTAAAACTGCTTATGTAATAATGTAGCTTTGAATATGTAATGCTGGCTTCCAGCCTCCTTTAAGTGATAGCCATTTGTAGTCTAGAAGAAATAAGTAATAAACTGCTGTGTTTATAAAGCGCCTTCATCTCAATGGCACACACAAAAGAGATTTGAGCAGATCTGAGGCATATCAGCATAGTAGCCTTGTCTGACGTGGGTTCCTGTTGAACTTATTGTACTGCTGCATTTCTTTTTCAGGGCTAGCTATCTCCAGTAGTCCGGGCTGATTAGTGAAACATTCCCTGGAAACAGAGCTTTGACAGCAGCTACAGCTGGGCCCATTCTAGCTCTGAATACCAAGCTGACAGGCAGTGTTGATGGTACATGTGAAAGCAGCAGCGGGAGCCTGTTAGCTAAGTGCACTGTTTTGTTCGCTGGTTGCATGTCTACACAGGCCGTCATTGTGTCAGTCATGGTCCCCACCTGTTCTCAGCTCCCTTCAGGTTTCATCACCTCCGCTGGATTAAGCAGCATCTGCAGGAAGTGAACACACCTGCCCTGGAGCAGCGACTGTCAGGCTCCGCATCTTCACAATATAATTGCTGCTGCACATAAACACAAACAAAAAACCACTTACTTTCACAGCAGAGCAGATCAGAGGTCTATCAAATGTATTTTCACACCCTGCCTTATAAACAAAGAAATAGCAGCTCTGCACCCCACATATTCACTGGGGGGTATGATGGCTACAAATCTGTGAACAGAGCTATTACTGCATATGAACGCAATAGGACTAAAAGGAAGCTTAGCAATGAGAAGACTTTGTTTGTTTGTGTGTTGAAAACAAGAAGACATTCTACTTGTCGAAACCTTTTTTTTTTACATTAAGTGTTTAAGGATGGGTTTTTGCTTTTTGTATATATTAATACTCTATTCTGTTATTGAAATTATGTTTTACATAATCTTGCATTGTCTTCTTTGTTTCAATCCCTTAAGCTTCTGAGAATTATTTTTCACAGGTCAGAGAACAGAACCAGGGGCCACAGGTGGAAGCTGAAGAAGGGCATATTCAGAACCGAGGGGAGAAGGAGCTTTTTCACGGAAAGGGTGAACCACTGGAACAGGCTGCCGGACAGAGTTGTTGAAGCAGAGACCATCAGATCCTTCAAGATATACACATACACATGCAAGGGCTGTGAGGATTCTTTCTATTCTGATAAAGACTACAGGCAATGCATTGCCTCATCCTGCTTGCTCTGGCAATACTGAGAACCCTTAAGCAAGAGAAAGTGATTCAAGCCCAAAGTTAAGCGTATTGTAGATTCATTCAAGGGTGGTGGTTGAGCAATCATTCTGTTTCCCTGGCTCGGAGTTGCTCTGTTCATTAGAAGAGGCTGCACTGGGATGGAAACAAGGTTATACATGTGCTTGGGAGTAGACTGTGAGGTTTCATTTCCTTTGAGATAACCAATGACACTGCAGCATGTAGGATGCCTGAAGTTACAAGCTTTAAGACACACTAAGTGTATTCCTGGGTATGCAGTACAGTGCAGTTCACACTTCTATATCTCAAGGCACTGCACAGTATCTCAAGGCACTGCACAGCACCTGAAGGGGGGCAATCAGCAGGACTAGTGGAAAACTGATGCATGTCTGTCTTTGGTTGCTTAGCTGAATAGTCCTGAGATAAGATAGACACAACCGCGTTCGTGGACACCTAGGGTGGGCATGTCTGAGCTGCAGGGGCGTGTCTGAGCTGCAGGGGGCGTGTCAGGCACAGGGTGTGTGTCTGAGCTGTGGGGGGTGTGTCTGAGCTGCGGGGGGTGTGTCCATTTCAAAGAAGTCCGAAGAGGGTAGAACACAATTTCAACTTATTTTTTAAAAACGGAATTACTCTTTTCTAAAAAGCTAGAACAACTCAAGCAGGATAGCTGGTGCATGTTTTTAATATTTACGAGTAGACTGTTCATGTGATTCTGTGCTTCAAACTCTTTAAATTATATCTTCCAAAACGACACCCAGCCAACATAACTTGTTGGCCTCTGTCATTTATTGACATAATCATTGAGACAGACTTGAAGTTAGGCTGGCAATGAACCAAACAAGCAGCTTGACACTGATTGTATTTCTCCTAATGAAACCCTGTCTGACCTCAGTGATAAGAAATGATTTGTTTCAAGTTATAATCATCACATATCAGCAATTACATGCAGTTCTCCCTATTTGCATCTAGTGCAGTGTCTTCGTTGCTGTCAAGGGCTGATGCACAATTGTTCTTTATTGTAAACTCAATAAAAGCATAAGGGACTCTTTCCATACCAGGACAATTCCTGCACTATGTCTAAACACTGCCAGAAAACAGTGGGGAGACAGAGTCTGAAATGTTTGTTAAGGAGAAAGATTACATCATTTACTGATGTCACTTATGATGCTATTTGCACCATGTACCGATATGCTAAAAGCTAAAAGAGTCATTTTAGCTGCTGAACATCCTGGCACTACGTTCGTGCATTAAAAAAAATATATATATATATGTTTTCACAAATATTTTCTAACTTTTCCCCACAGGACAGGAGACTGAGCATTAATGGATGTCACAAGTCCAGTAATGCTTTCACATGCATATACCTCGTGTTAGTAATCCTGGAGTGTGGACAGCACTTCAAGTTTGTTTCTTTAAACAGTCACTCCAGCAGGTTCTTCTCCAGTGAATACATCTAGCCTGTTCCCATTAACACGTCCACAACTCTCCATTCGAAATGAGGGTTCTCTCTGAACTCTCTGCGCCTCAAAACTCAACAACAAGTGACAGAACGTTCAAATACGCAAACCTGAGGACAGTCTAAACAGGATTCTTCTAGACTGGAGTGTTGTGTCTGCATCCAGAGCAATCGATTACATTACACAATGGATTGATTGCATTAGCACAGCCCTCTTGCCCTCTTAAGTAAGCAGTTTATATTCTCCATGTGATGTGTTGGCACATTTATTTCTCACAGCTTCTCACACAAATGATCTGAAATGCACTTCACCAGTTCATCGCCCTGATCCTGCCTTCAATCAGCAGGATGCCTCATAGGAGAGATTAATTAAATAACGTTTGGTATGCACGAAACTGCTCTCAATTGATGTTACAGAAGCCAACAATAGTCTAGCACAGTTCGATAAATGTAAATATCAATATTTTATATTATAAGCAGATATCAAAAACATTATTTAAATAACTCATGAGCTAAAGCTTTGTGAATAGTGCCAAATATTTTATAAAATACTTCAACTCAGTAGTGCACTTCTCATTTAAGAAATAAAGCATTTATTATCATTATTATTCATTTCTTAGCAGACTCCCTTATCCAGGGTGACTTACAATTGTTACAAGATATCACATTATTTTTACATACAATTACATTTTTTTTTACACATTATTTTTTACATACAATTACCCATTTATTTATTATTTATTTCTTAGCAGACGCCCTTATCCAGGGCGACTTACAGTCATAAACAAAAATACATTTCAAGAATCACAGTACAAGTAATAATACAATTAAGAGCAAGATAAATACAATGACTTTGGTTCTAGCAAGTACAAGTATGATAAAATATGATTCAATAACAGAGCAGATAACAGTGTCAGTGATAGTTACATCTGGATATAATTAAATACAAAATACTACAGATTAAATATTATTACACCGTGTAACAATTATTATTTTTTTTTTGGTTCCTGGCTAGTAAGTGTTATTTCCTAATTGCTTATGCCTCAAAAGTATAGAAAATGGCTATTATTCCCCACAGACTTTGCTTTTGTGACCAGGACAGTGATATTTTGAAATTTACCTATTTTCCAGAACATTCCAGATAGATTCAGTGCTGAGTAAACTTGGAGTAACTTCTAGAACTTTCTAGAGCTTTCCAGTAATATAAATAGTAGTATAAATACAGAGGCCTTAAGCCCACCAGTTCAGTTTAGTTCCAGCTGCCTAAGTGGATACATATCTGCATTTTTCTGAGATGGCATCAAGAGGCTGCAATGGTGACATTCCTGATGGGTCTCCAAGGCGGTTTTACCAAGTTTCCCTGCTACCTTTGCCTTTGGGACAGCAGGGACACCAAGGTGCACTACCACAGGCGGGACTGGCCACAGCGGACCGAGTTCTCTGTGGGGAGGAACAATGTCAAGTGGGAGCCACTGGTGGACCCCCGGAAGGTGCTGATGCCACCACTGCACATCAAATTGGGCCTTATGAAACAATTTGTCAGAGCTCTAGATAAGGAGTCGGCAGCCTTTAAGTACCTTCAAGACTTCTTCCCTAAGCTGTCTGAGGCAAAGGTCAAAGCCGGTGTCTTCGTCGGACCACAGATAAAGAAGATCCTGGAGTGCAATGAATTCCCCAAGAAGCTCACTAGTAAGGAGAAAGCGGCTTGGAACAGCTTTGTCGCAGTGGTTCGGGGCTTCCTGGGCAATCACAAGGCCGAAAACTATGTGGATCTGGTTGAGACTCTGGTGAAGAACTACGGCACAATGGGCTGTAGGATGTCCCTCAAAGTCCATATCCTTGATGCTCATCTTGATAAATTCAAGGAGAACATGGGAGCGTACTCGGAGGAGCAAGGCGAGCGCTTCCACCAGGATATACTGGACTTTGAACGCCGCTACCAAGGACAGTATAACGAGAACATGATGGGAGACTACATTTGGGGGCTGATTCGTGAAAGTGATTTACAGTATAATCGTAAATCTCGAAAAACTGCTCACTTCTAAATCTTTTGTAGTCATTTTTGTATTACTTTAGTATAAATACATGTTAATTTGGATTCATATGTTGTTTTCTTCTGACTTTATGTGAACGAAAAGACACAAATTCGCCCGTTTTCTCATTGGAAATAGGTAAATTTCAAAATATCACTGTCTGGTCACAAAAGCAAAGTTTGTGGGAAATAATAGCCATTTTCTATACTTTTGAGGCATAAGCAATTAGGAAATAACACTTACTACCCAGGAACAAAAATTGTGTTACATAGTGTTATCATTATTATTATTATTATTATTATTATTATTATTATTATTATTATTATTATTATTATTATTATTATTTATTTATTTATTTCTTAGCAGACTCCCTTATCCAGGGCGACTTACAATCGTAAGCAAATACATTTCAAGTGTTACAATACAAGTAATACAATAGGAGCAAGATAAATACAATGACTTTTGTTCAAGCAAAGTACACTTGACAGATTACAGTACTCTAAAGTACAGGATTAAATGTAGTAAAATAGGGAGAAGATAAGAGCAAGTAAAGCACATTTATACAAGAGTGATAAGTGTCCAGAGGGAAAAGAGTTCTACAGGTGTTGTCTGAAGAGGTTAGTCTTGAGGAGGCGCCGGAAGGTGGTCAGGGACTGTGCAGTCCTGACATCTGTAGGAAGGTCATTCCACCACTGCGGGGCGAGGGTGGAGAAGAAGCGGGCTCTGGAGGCAGGGGAGCGTAGAGGAGGTAGAGCCAGTCTTCTAGTGCAGGAGGAGCTGAGAGGTCGAGTGGGGGTGTAGAGGGAGAGATGAGGGTCTGGAGGTAGCTGGGTGCAGTCTGGTCAAGGCATCTGTAGGCTAGTACAAGAGTCTTGAACTGGATGCGAGCGGTGATCGGGAGCCAGTGGAGCGAGCGGAGCAGTGGAGTTGTGTGGGAGAAGCGAGGCAGAGAGAACACCAGGCGGACGCAGGGAGGCCAGCCAGGAGGGAGTTGCAGTAGTCTAGGCGGGAGAGTACCAGGGTCTGGACCAGGAGCTGGGTGGCGTAGTTGGTGAGGAAGGGTCGGATTCTTCGTATGTTGCTCAGGAAGAATCGGCAAGTGCGTGCCAGAGTGGAGATGTGCTGGGAATAAGAGAGGCAGGGGTCCAGGGTGACTCCGAGGTTCTTAGCTGAGGAGGAGGGAGAGAGTGTGGTAGATTCCAGAGGAACGGAGATAGAGAGATCAGAGGAGGGGGAGGAGGAGGAGGGAAAGAAAAGGAGGTCAGATTTAGAGAGGTTGAGTTTGAGGTGATGCGAGTGCATCCAGGAGGAGATAGCAGACAGACAGGTAGAGATACGGGAGGGGATGGTGGAGTCAGAGGTGGGGAAGGAGAGGAAAATCTGAGCATCATCAGCATAGAAATGGTATGAGAAACCATAGGATGCGATGAGGGGGCCCAGGGAGCGGGTGTAGAGAGAGAACAGGAGAGGACCCAAGACTGACCCTTGGGGGACTCCTGTTGAGAGAGGGCGAGGTGTGGAGATTGCTCCACACCAGGTTACCTGGTAAGTGCGGTTGAGGAGGTAGGAGGAGAACCAGTCCAGAGCAGTGCCAGAGATTCCCTGGTCAGCGAGAGAGGATAGTAGAATAGAGTGATCAACAATGTCAAAAGCAGCAGAGAGGTCGAGGAGAATTAGGACAAAGGAGAGAGAGGCAGCTCAGAAGTTAAGTGAGTTGGTGACAGTTGGGTTTTTACTGGAGCAATCTAGGTAAAGTACCTTGCTCAAGGGTACAGCAGCAGTGTCCCCTATCTGGGATTGAACCCACAACCCTCCAGTCAAGAGTCCAGAGCCGTAACCACTACTGCACACTGCTGCCCTTTTACTATCCTGTTATAAGCAAATCCTGGCTATATCAAGGGTTAAAGCAGAGGCATATTCCAGTTTATTATATAAGAGCGATTCAGGTGCATTTAATGATGTGCAGAATCTCTTCAGATTAACCTTCGACCCAAAATCCTGCACAACCACCAAAATGACATGCTCATAATCTACCAATCCTGCACAACCACCAGAATGACATGCTCATAATCTACCAATCTCTGCACAGCCACCAGAATGACATGCTCATAATCTACCAATCTCTGCACAACCACCAGAATGACATGCTCATAATCTACCAATCTCTACACAACCACCAGAATGACATGCTCATAATCTACCAATCTCTGCACAGCCTTAGTGCCGACCATGCCACTGCCTGGCCTGGAAGGCCAAAACAGATTGCTTACCCACTTCATTATTCACCAGCACACCACTGGGCACTCCTGCTAAAGCTAAGTAAATCTGTCCCACCACACTACTGTTCCACTCCATCTCTTTGCTGAAAAAGCTCTCCACAGTAAATAAGACTATAATGTAAAAACAATACCTTTAACAGCATAATAATAATAAGATGAAAGGGGAACGCTGTTGATGACTGTGGATAACTTGAATATGCCCGACAGGCATGGCACCTGATCTTTGAAAACTACTCCTCTGCTAGTTGAGTGCATAGACTCAAATAGCAGTGTTTTCCATTTACAAATGTCATGACTCAAGTATTAAAAATGTATGTGATCTAATTTCCTGCTAATAGATGTATGCTCTAGGACAAATAGAGCCCACAGACACCATTCAATCCACATCTAGTATCAGAGGCTTGTGATAAAAAAAAAAAAAAAAACAATCACAAACCTGGTTTAATACCCCACTGCTACTGCACACAAACCTGGTTCAATACCCCACTGCTCCTGCACACAAACCTGGTTCAATATCTCATTGCTACTGCACACAAACCTGGTTCAATATCTCATTGCTACTGCACACAAACCTGGTTCAATATCTCATTGCTACTACACACAAACCTGGTTCAATACCCCACTGCTACTACACACAAACCTGGTTCAATACCCCACTGCTACTACACACAAACCTGGTTCAATACCCCACTGCTACTACACACAAACCTGGTTCAATACCCCACTGCTACTACACACAAACCTGGTTCAATACCCCACTGCTACTACACACAAACCTGGTTCAATACCCCACTGCTACTACACACAAACCTGGTTCAATACCCCACTGCTACTACACACAAACCTGATTCAATATCCCATTGCTACTACACACAAACCTGGTTCAATACCCCACTGCTACTACACACAAACCTGGTTCAATACCCCACTGCTCCTGCACACAAACCTGGTTCAATATCCCATTGCTACTGCACACAAACCTGGTTCAATATCCCATTGCTACTACACACAAACCTGGTTCAATACCCCACTGCTACTACACACAAACCTGGTTCAATACCCCACTGCTACTACACACAAACCTGGTTCAATACCCCACTGCTACTACACACAAACCTGGTTCAATACCCCACTGCTACTACACACAAACCTGGTTCAATACCCCACTGCTACTACACACAAACCTGGTTCAATACCCCACTGCTACTACACACAAACCTGATTCAATATCCCATTGCTACTACACACAAACCTGGTTCAATACCCCACTGCTACTACACACAAACCTGGTTCAATACCCCACTGCTCCTGCACACAAACCTGGTTCAATATCCCATTGCTACTGCACACAAACCTGGTTCAATATCCCACTGCTACTACACACAAACCTGGTTCAATACCCCACTGCTACTGCACACAAACCTGGTTCAATATCCCATTGCTACTACACACAAACCTGGCTCAATATCCCACTGCTACTACACACAAACCTGGTTTAATACCCCACTGCTACTACACACAAACCTGGTTCAATACCCCACTGCTACTACACACAAACCTGGTTCAATACCCCACTGCTACTACACACAAACCTGGTTCAATACCCCACTGCTCCTGCACACAAACCTGGTTCAATATCCCATTGCTACTACACACAAACCTGGTTCAATACCCCACTGCTACTACACACAAACCTGGTTCAATACCCCACTGCTACTACACACAAACCTGGTTCAATACCCCACTGCTACTACACACAAACCTGGTTCAATACCCCACTGCTCCTGCACACAAACCTGGTTCAATATCCCATTGCTACTGCACACAAACCTGGTTCAATACCCCACTGCTACTACACACAAACCTGGTTCAATACCCCACTGCTACTACACACAAACCTGGTTCAATATCCCATTGCTACTACACACAAACCTGGTTCAATACCCCACTGCTACTACACACAAACCTGGTTCAATACCCCACTGCTACTACACACAAACCTGGTTCAATACCCCACTGCTACTACACACAAACCTGGTTCAATACCCCACTGCTACTACACACAAACCTGGTTCAATACCCCACTGCTCCTGCACACAAACCTGGTTCAATACCCCACTGCTACTACACACAAACCTGGTTCAATACCCCACTGCTCCTGCACACAAACCTGGTTCAATACCCCACTGCTACTACACACAAACCTGGTTCAATACCCCACTGCTACTACACACAAACCTGGTTCAATATCCCATTGCTACTACACACAAACCTGGCTCAATATCCCATTGCTACTACACACAAACCTGGTTTAATACCCCACTGCTACTACACACAAACCTGGTTCAATACCCCACTGCTACTACACACAAACCTGGTTCAATACCCCACTGCTACTACACACAAACCTGGTTCAATACCCCACTGCTACTACACACAAACCTGGTTCAATACCCCACTGCTCCTGCACACAAACCTGGTTCAATATCCCACTGCTACTACACACAAACCTGGTTCAATACCCCACTGCTACTACACACAAACCTGGTTCAATATCCCACTGCTACTACACACAAACCTGGTTCAATACCCCACTGCTCCTGCACACAAACCTGGTTCAATACCCCACTGCTCCTGCACACAAACCTGGTTCAATATCCCACTGCTACTACACACAAACCTGATTCAATATCCCACTGCTACTACACACAAACCTGATTCAATATCCCATTGCTACTACACACAAAACTGGTTCAATATCCCATTGCTACTACACACAAACCTGGTTCAATATCTCATTGCTACTACACACAAACCTGGCTCAATATCCCATTGCTACTACACACAAACCTGGTTTAATACCCCACTGCTACTACACACAAACCTGGTTCAATACCCCACTGCTACTACACACAAACCTGGTTCAATACCCCACTGCTACTACACACAAACCTGGTTCAATACCCCACTGCTACTACACACAAACCTGGTTCAATACCCCACTGCTCCTGCACACAAACCTGGTTCAATATCCCACTGCTACTACACACAAACCTGGTTCAATACCCCACTGCTACTACACACAAACCTGGTTCAATATCCCACTGCTACTACACACAAACCTGGTTCAATACCCCACTGCTCCTGCACACAAACCTGGTTCAATACCCCACTGCTCCTGCACACAAACCTGGTTCAATATCCCACTGCTACTACACACAAACCTGATTCAATATCCCACTGCTACTACACACAAACCTGATTCAATATCCCATTGCTACTACACACAAAACTGGTTCAATATCCCATTGCTACTACACACAAACCTGGTTCAATATCTCATTGCTACTGCACACAAACCTGGTTCAATATCCCATTGCTACTGCACACAAACCTGGTTCAATACCCCACTGCTACTGCACACAAACCTGGTTCAATATCCATGTGCTTTTCCTATCATTTCTTATCATGATGTTAACGTCACTCTTTACAGCAGCACAGAGCAAGGAAAACATAAAACAGAGTTACAAAAAAAAAAAAAAAAATCCATGACGTTGCTTGGGGTCATTCTCTCACTCATCATCCCCAATTCTAAGAGAATGTTGATTTCCATATCATAAGCTGAATTAGCATGCATTTATCAGCAGGCATTTCTTACAGTTATTATTAAAATTATTTAATATCAAAATGACTATCGCCAATTGAAATGGGATTTTTAAAATTCAAAGTCAACAATATCTAATAATTGGTCATTTAGATTGTGAGACTTCTCCCCCCTTCCTCCAAAATCTACCTTTTACTCTCTCAGTGATAGAATTACTGTCTGTCTTTGTGTGAACAGGCTGACTGTAGGGGTGACGTCAGGCCAGAAAGGAACACACAGATAGGCAGTACTGGCAGGTGAAACTGAGACACAATGGCTGCGCTCAGTGTGTTTATTGAATTAAACAAATAAAAGACTAAAACAAAAACAGCACACGGCACTTTAGGCCAAAATAAACAGACAAGCAAAACGTACTAACACTAAACAAAACAGACACTAACAAACAGGACGAACGCTAAACAAATTCTGACCTAATTCAGCACGTATGGCAATTGTAATTTTACTATTATTTTTAAAGCTTACTCCTGACTTTCTCTTCCGTTCTCTCGCCCAGAACACCCAACACCGAATGAGTGAAACACTGCATCTTTTATGCAGATGTACCGAGACTCATTTATGGCTCCACAGACCCATTTATATCCCATGCACCAACATCTATACACCAACATTAACACACCACACGCAACATATAACACAAAATACACACAGGCGGGGCACACTGCCACACTTTGTTATCTAGCTGCTTAATGAAAATCTCTATTCCATTTACTAATTCTAATTTGCAGATGTTCCCTCAATACCACAATCAGTGCAGATGAATGTATGAGAACTCCAGTGCTTGGTCCTGATGGGTTACGTAACTGAAGAGGTGCTTAACAGAGTCTATTTGGAAACGCTACCATAAATCTGAAGTGAGCACATGCACATCGAAGAGGGATGTGTTTCAAAGTAATGATTTCCATTACATGAGAGTAGATGTTAAAACTTCATGCTGATTTGAACTCGGCTCTCGCCAAGATAAGCACCAACTAAGATGTAGCTTTACAGTAAACTAATGTGATCCATCTGCATCTCCATCCATTTGCGTTTCTTTCCATCTGATATTGTAGATATCCTTCTGCCTGGTGTTGATGGCTGAAGTGTAATGCTGGTTCCAGGGATCAGCTTATTTTGCCTCCCCAGCGCATCAGCACACACACCGGCTGCAATGCTGGCTCCGGGGTCAACCACAGTGCGGTCTCCCCAGCGCACCAGCATGACAACCGTCTGGATTGAGCGAAGTAGGGTACATCTCTGGAGTCTTCAAGTGGGCACCTTCCATCCTCGGTGTTTCGTCGACTAGCCCACGACACCTCAAGAGGGCTCAACAGTGATTCTGGCATCACAGCATCACCCCCCTCCGTCCCCCACTCAACTCAACCCAGCGTACTTACCCATACATCAGCATTTCTTTCTTTCTATTGTGTTTGAAATCCCCAGCCAGAATCTTTCTGTCTCAACCACAGCCAGTTGCTGTTCCTCTCTGCTGCTTCAGATAAGTTCTTCACTGTGCGACGCAACTCTTGCCCACTGAATCCGACGTCTCTGAGAAACCGGGTTGTAGAGTGTGACACAAATCCTCAACAACCCACCTCCACTGGGTAAACCCGGACTCTCCATCCTCGCTGTTCCACTTCAGCGGCTAGTTGAGCATACTGCAGTTTCTTTCTCTCATACGCCTCATCTACTGCATCCTCCCATGGCACAGGTGAACAAGGCGTGCAGATCCACAAGACAATATCTGGTCGAAGGTTAGTGGTTGCAATCTCAGGTGGAAAAATAAGCCGTTGACCAACATCTGCCAGCATTTTCCAGTCTCTAGCAGCTTCCAGTTGTCCTGGGCGAGGATTGGTTTTAACACCTTTTTTTGGCGGTTGCTCTCCTGGGTGGAGGAATGTTGTCTTTTGTGTGTAATGTTTTGATGGAACAGGTGGCAACTTATTGGTCATGTTACACTTGTCTTCCAATGCTAAGGCCAAACATCGCAGCACCTGGTCATGGCGCCAAGTAAACCGTCCTTGGCTAAGACCCACCTTACATCCTGTCAAAATGTGCCTTAATTTTGCAGGTGATGAACACAAAGGACCTGAGGGATCCTCTCCTACCCAGAGGTTTAGGTTCTGTGGTGATGGAAGAACATCATATGTTGATCTGATGAGGAAACTGATCCTGCTCTGTTCCATTGTCCATAGGTCTTGCCAGCCGATCTTGCATTGTTCCACACTCATCCTTTGTTATCATCCTTTCTTCCTGCTTGGCCTGGGAAACTGACTTTGCACACCTCATACTCTCCTCCTGCTTCCTCCGTTGAGCTGGGGTTGACTTGTGCCATGTAGGAGGAGCTGAACTGAGACCAAGACACCCTCTTCCATGCTGAACTTGCCCCATAATATCACCGATTCGATATTCCACGGCTTTCTTTGCAGCCCACTTTCTTCCAGTTTTCAACACAGGTGCTGCCTCCTTTACGTATTTGTCATGTGAATCTACTAATGTCATTTCCAGTCTGACCTTGGCGCACTTAAACTCCTTGGTTAGAGCGGATGCTGGTAGCTGCAGTATTCCTTTACCATAAAGTCCCATTTCCTGATATATGAAGTGATTAAGGCTTCCAGCTTCTCTACTGTTGTCAAAGAAACCTCATACACAGTCAGTGGCCACAGCAACCTCGGCAGTAGACCAAACTGAAAGCACCAGAGTTTTAGTTTGCCTGGTAAAGCGCTGCTGTCTATGCTCTTCAACCCTTCCACTGCTTGTTGTCTAACTTCTCCCACACGAACTGTGTCCTTTAGATCCCCGTCGTACCATCTCCCAAGACTTTTCACTGGCTTCTCAGACACTGTTGGTATTGCCTCACCATTAATGAAGAATGTTTTATCTACTACTTTACCTTTAATTATAGAGATGCTCCTTGATTTAGTGGGCTTGAATTGCAATCGTGCCCATTCAATATTATTGGTTAATTGCCCAATAACTGATTAGTGCAGGCTACTGTTGTAATCATGGTTGTCATGTCATCCATGTATGCTTGAATTGGTGGTAGTCACATTCCAGAAGCCAAGCGCTCTCCTCCCCCTACCCATTTTGATGCCCTAATGATTACTTCCATTGCCATGGTAAAAGCCAGTGGAGAAATTGTGCATGTAGTGCTGAATTCTGAAGTTGAAAAACTAAATAGCAAATCTGCAAAGTAGGCTTTCACTAAATTAAAATCAAATGCTGCCCAAAGAAGTTCATGTGGCACTGAACCATATGCATTAGCCAAACCCAGGAATGTCACATGGAGCTCCTTCCTCTCCTTTTCAGCTGATTGAATTTGTTGCCAGATTGATCGATGTGTTCTAAGCATCCTGGGAAACCTGGAATGCCCGCTTTTTGTACTGAAGTTTCAATGAAGCAGCTCTTTAATAGGTATAATGATTATTATTATTATTATTTGTTTATTTAGCAGACGCCTTTATCCAAGGCGACTTACAGAGACTCGGGTGTGTGAACTATGCATCAGCTGCAGAGTCACTTACAACTACGTCTCACCCGAAAGACGGAGCACAAGGAGGTGAAGTGACTTGCTCAGGGTCACACAATGAGTCAGTGGCTGAGGTGGGATTTGAACCGGGAACCTCCTGGTTACAAGCCCTTTTCTTTAACCACTGGACCACACAGCCTCCTAAACAATGCCACAATGCTTTAGGTAGATGAGTAAAAACATATCAAAGATAAACACTAACTCAGGACCCTGTTCTTAATATATATATATATATATATATATATATATATATATATATATATATATATATATATATATATATATATATGAACATAATTTAGATATTTTATTTAACATCATGTAAATCAAAAAAACTACAAAATGATATTGCAAA
The DNA here is from genome assembly GCF_902713425.1 of Acipenser ruthenus. Taxonomy (NCBI): domain Eukaryota; kingdom Metazoa; phylum Chordata; class Actinopteri; order Acipenseriformes; family Acipenseridae; genus Acipenser; species Acipenser ruthenus. The sequence continues at coordinate 973,529 of NC_081193.1, forward strand.
AGTCTACCTGAAGCCATACTAGTATTACAGTATTCCATATTAGATTTCAAAATGTCATTTTTCAATTTTTGTCAGTTTTTTGTTAAATATATGAAAAAAACTACAAAGCGGTATGTAATTCAATATGCTAACGTAACATTACTCAGCAGGTTAAATTTGATTTTATGAAGCAAAAATAAGTTAATTCTATATGGTGATTTTGGCCTCAGCCATATTATTATTATTATTATTATTATTATTATTATTATTATTATTATTATTATTATTATTATTATTAATGCAAGGACACCCTGAGACAGAGCTGTAAATGTGGCTAATTTTCAATAGCTGAAAGGCGTTCAAAAAATAAAAAGGCTTTGTGTTATCACAAGGTTTTCTCTCAGCTCTGTGCTTTTCTCTTTAGGAACAGTGGCTGTACTTTGCAGCTCTGGTTAATGATCCTGTAGGTGTTCCACAAACTGAAAGAACTCTAGGTATTGTGAGGGGCAGGTTCAGATGCCTGGGCCCTTCTGGTGGTGCTCTACAGCCCAATCAAAGTGTGAAATGTTCCTGATGTGACGTGATTTATACAGTATCACTGTCCAAGGAGGTTTTAATGAACATCCTGATAATGCACATCATGAAGCTGCTGCAAATGGCAGGATTGACCAATGTGTTTGGACATGCTGTAATAGGACATTTTACCAGTTACAGCATTTAGCAATAAACATGCTTGCCTTAAAACCAGTTGACTGGGTTTCCATGCTATTCCAACATTAGCAATAATAATCAGCAGAGCCTATCCCTTTAGTGTTCCTGATTAATGGTGTTCATGAATAACACAAATATGGCTATGGAAGAAAAAGAAATGTTCTCGTTGTAAAACCCAAAGCATGCAAACAAATTCCGAAGAATAATCGTCCTAAATGTGGGATTGCACTTTAGAGACTAAACTCTAAGTATTAGAGAGAGACATAGGGGTTATAATAATAAAAAAAAAAATGAATAAAAGAATACTGTGTTGATTGATTGTAAAACTTGTTTGGCACCTGTTTTTTAAAAAAATAAATAAATAATAGTTTGATTTTACTAAAAGACCTTCACAAATCAGTCCCAAACTACTAAGGTTGAAACCCACAAATACAATGCTGTTCATTTGGGCTCCCTGGTAACTAATAACAGCTGTATTTACTGGTTTATGACTTATTAAATCAAAACGACTGAACCACAAAAATATTAATTTCCAGTAAGCCCCAAATTGGCAAGAGACAATATTGAAATCCTTAATGAAATTAACAAGATATTGAGTAAGTGCCTGTGGAGTCGACAAACACTGTGGTGCTGACATATTCTGAACAATCCACAGCGGCTTCTTTGAAAGAGCAGCTCCTGTTTTATGTATGTGAAAAAATCACCTTTTACAAAGAAAAAAAAGGAGATCCAGTTTTCAAAATGTAAATGTTTTGTTTCTTTAACAATGATTAAAGCTTGTGTCCCAACAGAAAAAAAAAAAAAAAATCCTTAGGGGAAAATAAACAAGCAAACAAGCAATAAATAAACTGCTCAGACAAGTAGAACGCACAGAAATCATTGACAGCCAAACATATTGAAGTAAACTAATATTTCCTTAAAACTGGAGTACAAGGTAGGCTGTGGAGAGCAGAAAACCTGAACCTGCATCCCAAAACATACTGAATGGACGTATTTGGAATTGTAATATTGCATGCTTATGGTTCCAGAGTAAGAATGCTGGACTGATTGGAATGGTCTGTAGGTCAGTCTGTGGTTACAGTGCAAACAGGTGTATTACATTAATGAGTTCATACATCATACAACATCATACAACTAAATTACTAGAATGTGTTTGTTTCTTTCTTTGCAACGGTAAAAATAGTGTCAACTTGTTTCTGTTACTTTTCCTTTACCACTGGCTGATAAATAATTGAAGTATATATACAGAGAGAGAGAATATATCGTGGAGTAGTGGTTAGGGCTCTGGACTCTTGACCAGAGGGTCATGGGTTCAATACCAGGTGGGGGGACACTGCTGCTGTATCCTTGAGCAAGGTACTTTACCTAGATTGCTCCAATAAAAACCCAACTGTATAAATGGGTAATTGTATGTAAAAAAAATAATGTGTATCTGTATAATGTGAAATAATGTATAACGTAATATCTTGTAACAATTGTAAGCTGCCCTGGATAAGGGCATCTGCTATGAAATAAATAATAATAATTATACTATGCGTATAGGGTGGTGTATGATAGGATTTCCATATATACATATATAGTTATAGATAGATCTTTAACATACTCATCTGTTTTAAAAGGTCTTTGCCTTTTAAACCATACTGGCTACTGTGTGTTAACATTAATACTAACATGAAACAATTGTGATAATGACTAATATGCCATTAAGTATATTTAGTACATACAGGCTTGCTTTTTTGTTAGAATTGTCTTTATTTTCACACAAAAGAAGCACTTTACAAGACATTTCTGTTTGGAATATGCTGGAATCTCTAATAAGGGGCTGACTCCTGTGTAACTCAATTTGACAAGATTAATTATACAATTAATGTCAAACTCTTCTCAATTATGAGACTAAAAACTCTAGCTGCCTTCTTAAAGGGATCTTGAACCTTTTGTGAGGAGGGGTGCTTAAGAAGCATAATCTCAGTTGAAGCAGCAGGAAATGCAGCAGATTGTGTTTCCATGTAAGCATGGCTGAACCCATGTGAACATTATTATTTAATTGAAACACAAATGTGCAAAGAAAACACAGAACTGCCATTGATAAATAGAACAAATGTCATGTCCTCTTACAAAAGGGCTGCAGTCAGAACATCAGCAGTTATCCTGTTAAGATTTTACATTTAACAGTTTGTCATACTTTCATCAGTTTTATAAATGGCTATCAGAAAGCCAAATCAAGGTTGTGTTTAGTCTTATATAGTTTTCATGCACGATTGAATCAATAATTACAATACACTGCTTCCATCTACACTACTAAAAATTTGCAACACATGCTTTAGTTTTAAGCTGCTCATCTCAGACAGAGGCTGTACTGGCGAGCCTTCAGAAGTCTCTTGACTTCATGGATGCTTATTCCACTAAAGGTGCCATCCCGCGATCATTTCCAACCAGGAACGGACTTCAAAGCTCACACCAGGCAGGCATGGAAGACCTACCTGTTCACTGAAACACTGTGAAGATTTAAACAAACGCCCAGAAGCTGGCCCGTGCACTTGTTTTTCTAACGAATAGAATACAATGGGTGTGTTAAGTAAGTGAGCGGCTCAGAGCAGCTCATTAAAAGAATCAATTCAACGGCTTGCTCAGTTCCGCTCCCCCTGAGCAGCTCAGAGCTGCACAGCGGATTCCATCTGTGATCCGAGTGACAGAAAGAGTCTCGGTTACGTAATGCACCCAATATCTTCCCAGGCTAAAGTATGTTTTGAAGGCTGTCCATGAAAACGAAGCCCCCTGAACACATAACTCTCAGTAATGCTTCTTTGCACTGGCTTCCAGGATTGGTTTCAAGATCCTGCTTTGCAAAGCCATTCATCGTCTGCTCCCTTTGACCTAGGGCAGCTGGCCATTGTTCCTTGGACTGCTATGTGTGATAGTGATGCACCCACCCACAGAATTCACTGCCCAGCTCCAACAGAGATTCATTCTACTGTAGCTCAGTGGACAAACTATATTTATATAAATGGTGTTGTTTTCGTTGTAAAGCGCCTTGGAATTTCTCTGGTTATCAAAGCTGCTACATTAATCTGAGTTTGTACATAATCCCCTGACAAGTATTATGACAGTATTAGGGTTAGAAAACCCTGTCTTATTGATACGAGATTTCTTATGCTTTGTTAAATAAAATATGATTATATTTAAATAAAAACATGTGGCACATATACACACATACAGTAGGGCATATACAGATAAAAAACAAGATTGATCAAAAAGATTCAGTCGATACTGTGAAGTGGATAAACATTTTCACAGGTACATTTAAAAGGTGAATACAGTATTAAAAACAAATGGAGGGTAACAGGCAACAGTGGAGTATGAGCGAATTCACAGTCTAGAAGTCATTTATAATATCAAACAATGGGAATCAGTCGACAAATCTCAAAGTACTGCCCTGGGTGACTTTCAATCCACTGTTGTGACTCTCTTTCTCTACAGCCTGTTAACTCTACCCAGCATCTGAAAGGCTTTTGTTCTGTCAAGGTTTTATTTTCACTCTGTTCCATTCCAGTAGGTTTGAATATTCATAAGAAACTGGTCCAAAAGGGGCTTCACAAGTCCCACGAAGCTGCACAATACTTATAGTAAGGCCTGTGTCAGCACTTTCTCAGAACTATTGTATAATATAACACGAGAATTCAAAAGGGACAACCCTGCCAGTTAATCAACGGCAGATTTAAAAACATGTGGAATCTGGAGACAAGAACCACAAAATATATGAAAAGTTTTCCCGTTCTGAATTTCAGTTTCGAATGCTCTGTTCTTCTAAGATTATTTTGTATATAGACTTAATTGAACCTGCAGGTCACCAATGAAAGCCTTTAGGTATCAACATTTTGAAAAGTGCAGCAACAAAATCAATTGTATATAGCAGTTCATCCTTCCCTTTACAGCATACTACATCTAAAATATATTGTGAACGATGTAGTAAGAAAGCATTTTATATCCTGGTCAGTTATAAATGTAGGTCTTTGTCGTCTCTTATATTTAGCACCTCTTAAACTCAATACCAGCACACAATGTTACAACAAATAGATGCAATGCTGATGGATTTTACACATCAGTCAGTGTTCAGCATTACTTGCAGAAAGTGTAAATAAAAGGCTGATAACTCACTGTGAAGCTACAACGTCTTGACACAAGTCAGGGCACAGCTGCTTTTCAGCTACTCAGGAATTGCATTGATATAACCTGTCTGGGAGGTTGTTAGTGGCGAGTCATTTGTCTCGGGCTAAAAGGCTTTCCTTTGGAAAATAAATGTATAAAGTGTTTGTAAATGCAACTGTCAGGTCCAATGTTGAAAGCAGCTCACAGGTCAAGCAGCTCCACTGTGTTCTTTTTGTGTGAGGCAACATAGCAACTTTTTGTTTGCCTAGGGTCATGCTTTGATGTAGCCGAAAACCAAATTGTAGATCACTAACAGGTTACATGGTTTGCAGTGAAACTCTACAACATTCATAAAATAAGGTGCCAGTAATTACTACATTTGCCCTTTATAAGAAAAAGATAACCATGCTATTATTGAAATAGATCATGAAACTCTGCAATGTGGATAGTGAATGCCACCTTGTTCTGATCATTTTCATTCCAGGAACTACCTTACTATACCGAGCACCAAAAGAAACTATATATCACCTGAAAATATGATTTCTACCAGATTTCTGAGTTTTTTAAAAATCTTTTCTTTTCATACAGCATTCTTTTGTAGCAACGTGACTTACTTTATCTTTATATGTGTTGCAGGGGTAGCTCGAATCGGTTTAAGACTATTGTCTCTTAGCATCCTTTGTACAAAACATGCTCCATGGTAGCCTTGCGACACATACTGTGTACAGTTAGAAATGGTGCCTTATTATAAAAAAAAACTAAATAAAATCTAATCTTGGAGCATGCATTAGAAATGTATTTTCAGATGTCTCAGTGCATTCTTTAACATCTTGGTGACAAGAGACAAGATAGGGATTTCATTATGCATGACTGTGACAGAGACAGAATGATTCTTGGTGATAAATCAAGCGCTGTGTAAAGGGAACGGAGTGCCCAGGACTGGATGGCCAGACAATTCATTCCAACGGTTAGGTGGAAGTCGGCCATCTAGAAAGGGGGCGGAGCAACGGTACACCAAATTATCAACCCGGAAGGGAAGCGATGTGGCAGCCATGGGTTGGAGGAGTGGTTGCAATCATTAACCAAGGGAGCGTGATTGACGGTACATAAGGGGACGTAGCAAGGTGATCTGTTCCTTTGTTATGGTCAACGTTGAACTGGAAGGAGAGCCGTACTGTTATCGTGAGTGTTTTGTCTGTTTTGTCGTGTCTTGTTTGTTGTTATTAGATGGCTAACACGAGCCGGAGCTGGTGCTAAAAGCCAGCACGAAACCCAGAGAACACTGCACTTGAGTCATGATTAATTGTGGTTGCACCATGAGCACTACAGCACTCACTATGGACTTGTGATCGTGTCTGTGTTTACTGTGGGTGTTTAAATACCGGGACTATTATTTCAGGCTGAACCTCTCAGCTTGTCAGTCTAGGTCAGTGTTTGCAATAAGAATATGTACTGTTGTTTTGAAAATAGACCGTTCTTAATGAGTTTGGGGGCGTTAGGGTAAAGAGAGCTTGTGGCAATGCGCCCCGCCCCTGTGTGCATGTGTGTGTTATATGGTGTATGTTGCGTGTGTTAATGTTGGTGTATAGAGATTGGTACACGGGATATAAACGGGTCTGTGTTTCACGTGTGATTTAAATTGTATATTTGTATTTAGGCACGGGATTGCACATCACTGAACGTGCATTTAAAGCAATTAATATGTGAGCATGAGGTTGCACGTAATTAATTCACGTGCTGGGATTCAAGTGAATAATTAATTAGTAATTGAATCCCAGCACAACAGTATATATAGATGCACGTTTGACTCACTTGGGGTGGTGTGTTCGGTGAGTGGAGAACGGGATTGGAGACGGAGGTAAAGAGAAGAATAATAATAATAATCTTTAAAAGAAGCTCATCGTGTTTTGTCTGTTTGGTTCGTTTTGTTTGTCTCTTTATTTTGGCGTGAAGTGCCGTGTCCTGTTTTGTGTTCTGTTTAAACCTTTTACTTTGTTAATAAACGCTGAGTGCTACCATTTGCACTCAGCTCCTCATCACCATCGTCTCTCTGTGTGTTTCTCTCTCTGGTCTGAGTCCCTCCCTGCAGCCAGCCTGTCACAGAGCTGTATTAACACCAATTAAGTATTATCCATTTTACAATTAACATTTTGTGTTTGTACTTAATTTAAGTTTTAATCTACACACTGAGAGGCAGTCACATATCCACATTCAAATGTTAGAGCTTTGCCACAGTGCTTAGTGACACTGTGTATGAATTGCAAATGGACCTGAAATGCATCTCTGTGATGACGCTTATTTGGAATCTTGTAGTACTTCTTGAATACATAAAAGATGCATGCAGTTTGTCCCTAGAAAACCTTATTTCTATTTTCATTCCCTGTGGTGAAACTGCATGATGCTTAATTTGTTGTTATAAAGTTAATTACAGTGACATCAGCGTAATTTCATTCTCTAGTTGAACAATCTTGGGATTCATTACAATATGGCGTAAGAACTTGATTGCTGAATGGTTGATGGATGTTTAAAAAAGTATGCCTTCTATTCTTATGATCTAAAAAGCGGACAATCTAAATACCAGTCCTAAAACTTGTAAATCGTTAGGTTATTATCATAACCCTGGTTCCCTGAAATAGAAATATAACCATTACCTCATGGGTATGTATCTTTTAATAGCACCTAACCTGAATAGATATAGCAAAGCTGCATGTAGTGCTTGTGACGTAGTCCAACTGGAATGCTACAAGGCTTGGCCATATGCAGTCTAAACCATACCTGTGATCCATCTTGATAGACTCTGTTTAGACAGAGCTTTCCCATGGGACTTAGCCCCATAACAGATTAAAAAAAACTGCTCAGAATGCCTCCAACTTTGAGTTTTGTCCACATAATCGACTAGTGCCCGCACCGGGCAAAGCGTATGGAACTGCCACTCTCTATCAGACTGGAAATGAGGCGGATGAAAAGCCTCAAGCTCCCCCGTCTGGTTAATGTGGAATGCTGAGATGGTTTCGGGCAAAAAAGCAGCATTAGTGCGAAGCGTGACTTTCACCCTGGCCTCTAAAAATATTAAGCAGGCTTTTGCAATTGAAAAAGCTTGCATCTCACCCACCCGCTTAGCGGATGTAATCAAAAGCAAGAAAGCCGCTTTCATAAATAAATATTTCTGCTCAGCTGAATTCAAGGGCTCAAAGGGAGGCTTCATAAGTGCTTCAAGCACCACATTAAGCCTCCAGCGAGGGACAATGTCCTTTATAGGTGGCCGAAGTCACTGAGCTCCTTTCAAAAATTGCCCTGCCAGGAAATGCGCTCCTGGGGAGACTGCATCAATTTTAATATGACAAGCTGAAATGGCTGCCAAATAGACCTTCAATGTAGAGGGGTATTTCCCCTCATCAAATAGGTCCTGTAAAAACTACAGTATAACTGCAATGGCACAGGTTGTAGGGTCATGGTCTCATTCGAAGTGATTTTTAAAACCCCAAAAGTAATGACTAAAGCTAAGGTTTACAATTTTAGAAAAGCAAACTATGAAGGTATGAAACAGAAACAGAAGTAGATTGGAGTAAAATAGAGAAAACATCCACAGAAAAAGGATGGCTGTTATTTAAAAATGCAATACTAGATGCGCAAAACAATTACATCCCAAAAGTAGACAAATCTAAATCTAAAACAAAATGGCCAAAATGGTTTAATAGATTAATTAAAAATAAATATTCAGCGAAAAAAGGCTCTTTACAGAGTGTTTAAAAGGGACCAAAAACAAAGTACACAGAAAGAGTACTTAGAACTGCAAACACAAGTCAAAAAGGAAGTTAGAAAGGCCAAGAGAGAGATAGAAATCAATATTGCTAAGGGGGCTAAAACCAATTCCAAAATGTTTTTCCAATATTATAACAGCAAGAGAACATTCAAAGAGGAGGTTAAATGTCTAAGAGACAGAAATGGCAAAATCATAGATGAAGAAAAAAAAATAGCAAATATATTAAATGATTATTTTCACAGGTTTTTACAAAGGAGGACACGGACAACATGCCCCACATGTCGACCTGTTCCTATCCAGTTTTAAATAATTTTAGCATAACAGAGGCAGAAGTGTTAAAGGGACTAGGAGCTCTTAAAATAAACAAATCCCCTGGGCCGGATGAGATCCTCCCAATAGTATTCAAAGAAATGAAAGAAGTTATTTACAAACCGCTAACCAAGATCATGCAACAGTCTCTTGACACAGGGGTTGTACCGACAGACTGGAAAATAGCAAACATAATACTGATCCACAAAAAGGGAGACAAAACCGAACCAGGTAACTATAGACCAATAAGTCTGACTTCTATTATATGTAAACTTATGGAAACTATAATAAGATCCAAAATGGAAAATTTCCTATATGGTAACAATATCCTGGGAGACAGTCAGCATGGTTTTAGGAAAGGGAGATCGTGTCTAACTAACTTACTTGACTTTTTTGAGGATGCAACATTGAAAATGAATAATTGCAAAGCATACGACATGGTTTATTTAGATTTCCAGAAAGCTTTTGACAAAGTCCCGATTAATTCTCAAACTGAACACAGTAGGGATTCAAGGAAATGCATGCACATGGATTAGGGAGTGGTTAACATCTAGAAAACAGATAGTACTGATTAGAGGAGAAACCTCAAAATGGAGCGAGGTAACCAGTGGTGTACCACAGGGATCAGTATTAGGTCCTCTGCTATTCCTGATCTACATTAATGATTTAGATTCTGGTATAGTAAGCAAACTTGTTAAATTTGCAGACGACACAAAAATAGGAGGAGTGGCAAACACTGTTGCAGCAAAGGTCATTCAAAATGATCTAGACAGCATTCAGAACTGGGCAGACACATGGCAAATGACATTCAATAGAGAAAAGTGTAAAGTATTGCATGCAGGCAATAAAAATGTGCATTATAAATATCATATGGGAGATACTGAAATTGAAGAAGGGAACTATGAAAAAGACTTAGGAGTTTATGTTGACTCAGAAATGTCTTCATCTAGACAATGTGGGGAAGCTATAAAAAAGGCCAACAAGATGCTTGGATATATTGTGAGAAGTGTTGAATTTAAATCAAGGGAAGTAATGTTAAAACTTTACAATGCATTAGTAAGATCTCACCTAGAATATTGTGTTCAGTTCTGGTCACCTCGTTACAAAAAGGATATTGCTGCTCTAGAAAGAGTGCAAAGAAGAGCAACCAGAATTATCCCGGGTTTAAAAGGCATGTCGTATGCAGACAGGCTAAAAGAATTGAATCTATTCAGTCTTGAACAAAGAAGACTACGCGGTGATCTGATTCAAACATTCAAAATCCTAAAAGGTATAGAGAGTGTCGACCCAGGGGACTTCTTTGACCTGAAAAAAGAAACAAGGGCCAGGGGTCACAAATGGAGATTAGATAAAGAGGCATTCAGAACAGAAAATAGGAGGCACTTTTTTACACAGAGAATTGTGAGGGTCTGGAACCAACACCCCAGTAATGTTGTTGAAGCTGACACCCTTGGATCCTTCAAGAAGCTGCTTGATGAGATTCTGGGATCAATAAGCTACTAACAACCAAATGAGCAAGATGGGCTGAATGGCCTCCTCTCGTTTGTAAACTTTCTTATGTTCTTATGTTCTTATGTTCTTATGTTCTTATGTCAAACCCATAGGGCAGGCACCACATTTGAAAAATGCCCCACTTTTACCCATACTGGAAATGCGTAGGCTACGCTCTGGCATTCTGTAAGGTTTCAATGACCCTAGTAGATAATCCCAGACGCCTCAAATGATGCCGTTCAGGGGCCAGACCCAAAGCTGCAGGCTCGGTGGGTCGGGATGCCACAATGTCCCCCGTGCTTGACTGAGCAGGTTGTGGCGTTTCGGCAAGCTCCACGGCTGGCCTTTCAGGAACTGATCAGGGTTGAAAACCAGATCTAGGTACGGTACAGTATGGTGCACGGGTACACTACCGTTACAGTAACCTTGTTCACTAAGAACGGTGGTAGATCAGTGACCTACAGTTACAGAAGAAGCAATATACAGGGATGCCCACCTGAATAGCTTCTAGCTTAACACAACACAGCCCTAAGACTGGAGGAAGCCTGCTGTCAAGCCGTAACAGCCATCGCAATGGTACTGCAAGCAGAGACCAGAGCAGCATTGAAACACTGCGGGAAGGACTGCAAGCAATCAGACCCGAAGCAGAGCTGAGCCCAGCAACTGCTAGTGAATCGGAAGGGTAACCTCTTTCGATGTACAAAGTACTGGCGAGAACAAGAGCAGGTCTGGGATCTACAGTTACCACAGGAGCGAAATAGAGATGCCCATCTATAACGCGTTTTGGCTAACCAACCCGAGGAAAACCTACTGCTAGAGCCCTAACAGTCTTCACACTAATTCTGCAAGCAGATCTTAATGTGGCAATGAGACACTGTGGGAAAACTGCAAGCAGCTGAACACAGCAGTCGCGTTAGTATTTCTGTGGAAAAAGACAGAAAATACAATACATAGAAATAAATGTTCTCACACAAAACAGTAACCAAACAAATACTCTTATTTTAATATATATTTTTTTATAACAAAAAAACAAACTTTTTTTTTAATTTTAATCTTCAACCAAAGCTAGCAGCTTAAGAGAGAGCCCCAGTAGCCAATTTAAGGTGTTCAATCCCGGGGAAGGGGCAGCAGAGCTGCAGGCTTCGCGCAGAGCACAAGGCCGCTGAGGGACTAACAAAACAACCATGGCTGAGTGTACAAAACGTGAAGTAAATTTACTAAAACACGTGAAAACAATAAGTGTTAAAACACAAGCGAAAAATCTGATATAACACTTTGTGTCACTAATCTGTTTGTAGATCTCTCTCTTCAGGCAGTGAAAATGATGATGAAACTTGTGTCAGGGGTCGTTTATGCCCTTGGGGGCGGGCACGACTACGTCACAAACACCATGTGCAGCTTTGATATATCTATTCAGGTTAGACGGTATTAAAGGATTAATACCCATGAGGTAATGGTTACATTTCGTACTTGATAGGGAACTGCTCCAAAATGGTCATGTTCCCACTGTCCAGCAAGTTAAATGGTAGCAGCATTTGTATTCACCTTCATTAAAATAGACCCCATGTCTCCAAACTATACAATTCAATGCAGTTGTGCAGTTTAATCAACTATCCAATTTTAAATGACTACAATCATATCTTATACTTTAAGTCTTGACTAAAAAAAACAAAACAAAAAATCAAATTATTATTTGTTTATTTAGCAGACGCCTTTATCCAAGGCGACTTATAGGGTGTGTGAACTATGCATCAGCTGCAGAGTCACTTACAATTACGTCTCACCCCAAAGACAGAGCACAAGGAGGTTAAGTGACTTGTGACTTGCTCAGGGTCACACAATGAGTCAGTGGCTCAGGTGGGATTTGAACTGGGGACCTCCTGGTTATAAGCCCTTTTCTTTAACCACTGGACCACACAGCCTCCTCAAATAATGTTTATAGTGATATTTAACCACATAACTTTAACGTATGGGAAATGTATATACTCACATATGCACACATACTTGTCTCACACCCATAGTGCTACATTTCTACTATATACACATAACCACACACAAACAATACAAACCGGTATGTTTCAAAGCTAAAAGCACCAGGTTTACGACCTTCAAAAGTTTATGACACGGCATTGTTTCATTAAGACTAACTACAGGAAGAAAGCAAAGGCAGGATGTCTGCAGCCATCTCTGATGATTCATTCTCTTCTGTATGGGTGGAATTCATTTGTAGTCTATCTGTAACGTAGGCTGTCAGACTGCACTTCCCTGAACTCATCTGTCCTCGGGTCCTTTTTTAGCTGCATTTAAAATGAAGCTGAACTGTAATGCTGGAACGTGTCTTTGATAAACATTGAAGATGCAAATGAATACAGCTTGCAGTCTTAAAATCAAAAGCAACTGATTTAACTAATCTTAAAAAATGAAAGCTTCTCAACTAACAATGGGTTTCCAGTCGTAAATCTTGTTGTGCGCAATGCCATTTTTTACTGGCTTTACTAAAATAAATTCTGGTTCATCAAAATGCAGAAGCTGGAAAAAAACTGATGAGCTTTCAGATTGGCCTCTTTTGCATGCAAATCATATCAGAATTTTCTCATTAGCATAAATGCATGAGCAACTCTAAATGCTTTTAATTTCCAATCTCAGCCAGCGGAGGAGTCATTTGTCACTGTCATGGTGAAAATCTAAAAGGAAAAAAAGGAGCAAAGGAATCCCAGCTAAACTGGAATGATACACATTTTTGATTTGCTAATTGACTGATGCGCAGTTCAATCAGCAGTCTTAAAGGTGTAAATAATTAAATGTATGGTCAGAAATAAAAGCGTAATGTGGATTTGCTACTTCAGATTAGAATTCCCTGCTGCAGGACTACTGTACTGTACCTGATGATGTTATTTTAATAGACATTCCCTGTCAACCTATTAGGTTTTACAAAAATATATCTCATAAAATGCTCTACAGCTATATATCATCGAAAAAATATATAGCTGTCTGTGTATAGAAGTTTAAATGTAAGTGTAAAAAGATGGGGGGGGGGATTAAAGTGGTTTTTGAAAGAAATAAATAATTCCTTGATTCTTACCTGTTGCATTTTTGAGAGTAAGACATCATTAGCAAGCATGTGTCTTCATTTAAAGCATGATATCTGGTCCTCAATAAGACTGCCTTACTTTAGGTTGTCTGTTCCTACTTCATTTCCTAAGTCACTTGTGTCTCTTGTTTCAAAGCATGATTCTGTCTGCAAAGTGTCATTCCGATGTTGCACCCAATAAAGGATCTATAAGCATGTAGTTAGCGGTTATCTAGTCACAGCTACTTTCAGAATCTAATGCATTATAAATGAACAATTATGACAAACTGTAATTAGTAGCCTCCAGTCAAGTTTAACTGTAATGTAAATTTCATTCTTTATAAATTTGCCTATCAACAAGATTCTTTTTTATTTTTGTTGTCGTTTCCATTTAAACTGCAGTTTTGTAAAAACGACTTATTTGGGAGACATTCCCATTCAAGTACCATAATATTGCATTTTGGTAAATAAAAATAAATAAAAAAATGGGATACAAAGCACATCACCTATTTTGAAGATATCTTAATTTCATTTTGAGACAAAAATAAAATAAAGATATCTCAAATTGATTTACAGATATCGTTAAATAATGTTTTGCTAGCATGGTACGCCAAACTGGCATCCACCATTGTTTATTCCATATTTAATAGAAATCAGACTTTGCTTTTGATTTTTTATTCAACATAATATTGTAAATAATAAAACAAATGAAAATGGCATGGACAAAAATGATGGGACCGCTAACCTAATATTTTGTTGCACAACCTTTAGAGGCAATCACTGCAATCAGACGTTTTCTGTAGCTCTCAATGAGACTTCTGCACCTGTTAACAGGTAGTTTGGCCCACTCTTCCTGAGCAAACTGCTCCAGCTGTCTCAGGTTTGATGGGTGCCTTCTCCAGACTGCAAGTTTCAGCTCTTTCCATAGATGTTCGATAGGATTCAGATCAGGACTCATAGAAGGCCACTTCAGAATAGTCCAATGTTTTGTTCTTATCCATTCTTGGGTGCTTTTAGCTGTGTGTTATGGGTCATTATCCTATTGGAGGACCCATGACCTGCGACTGAGACAGAGCTTTCTGACACTGGGCAGTACGTTTCGCTCCAGAATGCCTTGATAGTCTTGAGATTTCATTGTGCCCTGCACAGATTCAAGGCACCCTGTGCCAGGCGCAGCAAAGCAGCCCCAAAACATAACCGAGCCTCCTCCATGTTTCACTGTAGGTATGGTGTTCTTTTCTTTGATAGCTTCATTTTTTCGTCTGTGAACATAGAGCTGATGTGACTTGCCAAAAAGCTCCAGTTTTGACTCATCTGTCCAAAGGGCATTCTCCCAGAAGGATTGTGGCTTGTCAATATGCATTTTAGCAAATTCCAGTCTGGCTTTTTTATGTTTTTCTGTCAAAAGTTGAGTCCTCCTGGGTCTTCTTCCACGGAGCCCACTTTCGCTCAAAAAGTGACGGATGGTGCGATCAGAAACTGACGTACCTTCACCTTGGAGTTCAGCTTGTATCTCTTTGGCAGTTATCCTTGGTTCTTTTTCTACCATTCGCACTATCCTTCTGTTCAATCTGGGATCGATTTTCCTCTTGCGGCCGCGCCCAGGGAGATTGGCTACAGTTCCATGAACCTTAAACTTCTTAATAATATTTGCAACTGTTGTCACAGGAACATCAAGCTGCTTGGAGATGGTCTTGTAGCCTTTACCTTTACCATGCTTGTCTATTATTTTCTTTCTGATCTCCTCAGACAACTCTCTCCTTTGCTTTCTCTGGTCCATGTTCAGTGTGGTGCACACAATGATACCAAACAGCACAGTGACTACTTTTCTCTATTTAAATAGGCTGAATGACTGATTACAAGATTGGAGACATGTGTGATACTAATTAAAGAAACAAATTAGTTTGAAATAGCACTATAATCCAATTATTTATTATCTTTTCTAAGGGGTACCAACAAATGTGTCCAGACCATTTTAGAATATCTTTGTAGAATAAGCAATAATTCATCTCTTTTCACAGCTTCTTTGCTTTATTCTATGACATACCAAAGGCATGCAAGTATACATGATAAAATAGCTTTTAATTTAATCACTTTTCAGGAGGAATGAAGCATTATTTCAATGAGCTGTAAGGGTACCAACAAATTTGAGCACGTCTGTATCTGGAAATCAGTTTGAGATATCTCTAAATGTATTTGAGATATCTGGAAATGATTTAGAGATATCTTCAACTATTTAGAGATAGCTATAAATTGATTTGAGATATCTCTAAATGATAATTTGGCTTGACATACATCATCTGCCACATCATTTCCATCTCAATACTGGATATAACAAGACTGTAGAGTCTTATGGTCAAATGCACAGCAAATACTTACTATACTTACTATCAGCTATAACTGCTCTGAGTCAAACTCGCTCTTACTTATACCTTACTGTATTCTTTATTTTGCTCTTACTTAAATGTGATCTTATTGTCTTTCATAACTGCTGTAATCTGCATTATGCTATTCTGTAATGTGATAACTTGTAATGTGATATTTTATAATGTGATACTTTGTACTGTGATATTTTTGTACTGTGATATTTTGTAACAATTGTAAATCATCCTGGACAAGGGCGTCTGCTAAGAAATAAATAAATACATTAATAATAATAATAATAATAATAATAATAATAATAATAATAATAATAATAATAATAATAATAATAATAATAATAATAATAAAATGCTTTTATTCCAAGATGGCAATTATATTAAATGAGAATAAGAAAGATCCAGCTTTTGTAGCCAACTACAGCATTACAAACATTTACAAAACAGTGGTACCGTATTTGTGAAAGAAAGAGTCTAAATAACTAATTAAGGGCTATTGTCATACTGTGTATGATTCCCAACACTGAAATGTTGTGCTCTAGTTTTTGCACTACAAAAAATGTACTGTGGTACCCCATATCAAAAAGAGGCAGTAAATTAGAATTGTTTTGTCATGGACAGCAAAAGAAAAGCTTTCATTCAGTTTGCCTGGAGATAGTCACAGGACCAAAGCAAAGTACAAGTGCATGAGGACTGAGAAATACATACAGGTGACAAATCCCAAATGTTTTAGGATAAAGGCCCACGTAAAAGCAAAGGGACATTTACTGAAAGAAATACATATTATATAGAATTTGAACAATATAAAAACAACAATTACTTGCAGGTTGCTTTTTTTACTAGTATTATTCCTCTGAATTTCACGTTCCACTTTCCCTTGGTCCATCCTATCTAAAACCACTCTTCCATTCACATTGTTTTCATCAACCTTTACTTATAATGCAATGTCAACAAGGTTTAAACCTCATATTTACGAGGCATGTGTTTATGATTGGTAACAAATCTTGTTCTCTTAGATCCCTTTGGTTAGCTACTACAGAAAAGGTCAGATCTGCTATTACACTATGCAGCAGGCTTCTTGTAGAATCTTACACCTGAAAGCATCAGAAATGATGTACAGTGCTTCCTCGCTATAACGCGGGTCTCGGGGGACACACAATATAAGCGTTATAACCAAAGAGCATTATAAATGGGGGAGGGGATGGGGGGCGCCGTGGGACACATCTGACTAAAATTCAAAATAAAATAACTCCCTCTCTATAATGCACATGTAGTGATGCAAAAATGTAAGTTTCCGTGAATTAACCATGTATAAAGCATGTATAAAAAAAGGTAACATTCCCACTCGTGGATCATTTTAATTAGCAGTTTTTAAACTATAAATAGCCGGGCTAAACGGTGGTCGGGAGTTCAGTTTGAAGTGACAGACAAGCAAACCAAGTGCGAGAAGGAGAGCGGGTCGGGAGAGGGGAACAGGGAATGGGCTCGCCCCAGGTTCGGCTCCCGGAGCGGGGCTGAAGCGAAGCTGAAGCATCTCGTCTCCCGGAGAAAGCTGCAGCTCCTCTCACAGCAAAAAAGTAAATATATTAGGAAAGATAACCACGTAATAGGCCTAATATTTATTTAGTTACAAAACGAATGCTGAATAAAGTGCCAGTGGAGCTTTTCTTCTGTTCAGATACTGAATCAAAAGGGAGAGACAGAAACGGAAGAAAACACAATAATCAGTTCATTATATACGTCTCAAATGTCCAGTTCTGAAAGAAACACAAGCTACAGTAAACTTGTATTGTTATTTTAAAACATGACATACAGTACTACAATTAGCTAAATAAATCTCTGTTTGCAAGCCTTGCTTTCACTTAGAGTTGCTATTGCTATTTTAAAATGAAAATACAGATATAACACGCGGTTCTTTCAAAACTGCACATTTGAGACCTATTTAGCTCATGGAAATGCAAAACAGGTCAGATTTATGAAATTATTTTGTTAGCTCCTTTAATAGCAAGCCTGTTGTGACACTGTGACGCTCAGGCAGACCATCCCTGCAGAATGTGTATAGACATCATGCAGAGCTGTAAAAAGAAACTGGAACCACTATCTACTGTGAGTTATTCTTGCTCACAACACAGTATACATGCAAACACTGACAGGTGTGAGTACAGCTACTCTCTAAACCACAGTTTCATTCTGCATTGTAAAGATCTGTCACAATAATCTGTTGTGGTTATTAGATGATTTGACTGTACTAGCCACCCATGTACTAAGGTATGTTTCACCCTCTCTCGGGCTGACATCTGCTGGCATAACATTGGTATCTAAAGATTAAAATGCCGATACAGCAATTCTGTAGCCAATAACACCATGCAAACATTTCTGATATTATAACAAACAGTACAGTGAGATTAGTTAATGGAAACAGAATGCAAGTATATTTCTGTAGAGAAATAAAGTAACATGGTTATTATTATTATGATTTAGCCATTTAGCAGATGCTTTTAGGGGAGGGGAGGGAATCTAAAGAGGCATGTAAAATTCAGGTTAAAGTATCCTGCCATTCCCGCTACCCGCTGAGTAAACACAGAGGTGTGTGCTACAATAACCTTTGTCAAACTCCTATTACCCCTGCTCAATCACTTGCTCTTGACTGGATCAATTTACTCCTAGGTTTATTTAATGGCAGGTCTCTGTCTAATAAGTCTCCATTAAATAATGATTTTATTCAGGATTACATTGATATTCTCTCTTTAACTGAAACATGGCTTGTTCCGAATGCCAGTGTTTCCCTGATTGAGGCTTCTCCACCTAACTATTCTTTTTCCCAGAAAGCTCACTCTACTGGGCAGGGAGGTGGACTTGCTACTGTTTTCCGTAATGAACTTAGAATCAAACAGGAAATTGTTGAAGGTTATTCATCTTTTGAAGTTTTAACCTTGACATTAAACAGTCCATTACCTGTTCATATTGTAATTATTTATTGACCACCTAAGTCAAACCCACTATTTCTGACTGAATTTGGGGATCTGCTATCTATAGTGACAGTCAAATATGATAGGATTCTTTTATTAGGTGATTTTAACCTTCATGTTGACATTGATTCTGATTCTAACTCCTTGGAATTTTTGAGGCTACTGGATTCCTTATATTATATAAGGTGCTACGCATAATCATGGCCATACTTTAGATCTAGTAATATCTTGTGGTTTAGCTGTTAAGAACATCATAACACTAGATCTCACTATTTCTGATCATCTTGCCATTCTTTTTGAGGTGAATCTGCCAGCATCTACAAAGACTGTGGACCGTACATTTAAATCCCAGGTAATTAATTCAACTACTGTTAAGCTTTCTGATGACTCATTACCACTCTCTGAGTCCCCATCAGTAGATGAGCTGGTTAATACCTACAACACCACCTTGACTAGTATCTTAGATACTGTAGCGCCAATCAAAACTCGGAGAGTGTCTTTTAAAAAAAGCTCACCGTGGTTCAATGATACAACTCGTAAGATGAAATATGAGGGTCGTGAACTAGAACGGAGAGGGCAGGAATCTAAACTGCACGTTCATTACATCACATGGAAGGAGCACCTGGTTAAATATAGGAAGGCTCTGGCGTTGGCTAGATCATCATATTACTCTAATTTAATTGAAACAAATAAAAATAATCCTAGATTTCTTTTTGCTACCCTAGATAAATTAATTAATCCTTCCCCTAATAGTCCTACCCTTGACATTGGAGCCTCTCACAGCTGCAATGACTTCTAACCTTTCTTTAAAGATAAAATACTAGACATCAGAAATGAGATTCCACAGACACCTTATATTAAGTAGGACTCCAGCACAATTTTACCAACTACACCTATTAAGGCTACTATGGGTGCTTTTTCTTTGATTACCTTGCAGGAACTGACATAGCTAGCTCGACATATAAGAGCTACTACATGCTCTTTTGATCCTATTCCTACAAAACTATTAAAATATGTTCTTGGTGTTATTAATACCTACATTTTCAAAAGCATAAATGGTTCACTTTCCTCCGGTATAGTTCCCTCAGCACTTAAGGTAGCTGTGGTAAAGCCTATGCTCGTGAGGTTGAGTCAAGGGATGATTCCTGCACGATGGCGTCTCTGTTTCATGAGGTTGAGTCGGGGGATGATTCCTGCACGATGGCATCTCTGTTTCGTGTGGTTGAGGCGGGGGATGATTCCTGCGCGATGGCGTATCTGTTTCATGAGGTTGAGTCGGGGGATGATTCCTGCGCGATGGCGTCTCTGTTTCATGAGGTTGAGTCGGGGGATGCTTCCTGCGCAATGGCGTCTCTGTTTCGTGAGGTTGAGTCAGGGGATGATTCCTGCGCGATGGCGTCTCTGTTTCATGAGGTTGAGTTGGGGGATGATTCCTGCGCGATGGCGTCTCTGTTTCATGAGGTTGAGTCGGGGGATGATTCCTGCACGATGGCGTCTCTGTTTCGTGAGGTTGAGTCAGGGGATGATTCCTGCGCGATGGCGTCTCTGTTTCGTGAGGTTGAGTCGGGGGATGATTCCTGCGCGATGGCGTCTCTGTTTCGTGAGGTTGAGTTGGGGGATGATTCCTGCGCGATGGCGTCTCTGTTTCATGAGGTTGAGTCAGGGGATGATTCCTGTGCGATGGCGTCTCTGTTTCATGAGGTTGAGTCAGGGGATGATTCCTGCACGATGGCGTCTCTGTTTCGTGTGGTTGAGGCGGGGGATGATTCCTGCGCGATGGCGTCTCTGTTTCATGAGGTTGAGTCGGGGGATGATTCCTGCGCGATGGCGTCTCTGTTTCATGAGGTTGAGTCAGGGGATGATTCCTGTGCGATGGCGTCTCTGTTTCATGAGGTTGAGTCAGGGGATGATTCTTGCACGATGGCGTCTCTGTTTCGTGTGGTTGAGGCGGGGGATGATTCCTGCGCGATGGCGTCTCTGTTTCATGAGGTTGAGTCGGGGGATGATTCCTGCGCGATGGCGTCTCTGTTTCATGAGGTTGAGTCGGGGGATGATTCCTGCGCGATGGCGTCTCTGTTTCGTGAGGTTGAGTCAGGGGATGATTCCTGCGCGATGGCATCTCTGTTTCATGAGGTTGAGTCGGGGGATGATTCCTGCGCGATGGCGTCTCTGTTTCGTGAGGTTGAGTCAGGGGATGATTCCTGCACGATGGCGTCTCTTTTTCGTGAGGTTGAGTCAGGGGATGATTCCTGCGCGATGGCGTCTCTGTTTCGTGAGGTTGAGTCAGGGGATGATTCATGCGCGATGGAGTCTCTGTTTCGTGAGGTTGAGTCAGGGGATGATTCCTGTGCGATGGCGTCTCTGTTTCATGAGGTTGAGTCAGGGGATGATTCCTGCGCGATGGCGTCTCTGTTTCGTGTGGTTGAGTCGGGGGATGATTCCTGCGCGATGGCGTCTCTGTTTCGTGAGGTTGAGTCAGGGGATGATTCATGCGCGATGGAGTCTCTGTTTCGTGTGGTTGAGGCGGGGGATGATTCATGTGCGATGGCGTCTCTGTTTCGTGAGGTTGAGTCAGGGGATGATTCCTGCGCGATGGCGTCTCTGTTTCGTGAGGTTGAGTCAGGGGATGATTCCTGCACGATGGCGTCTCTGTTTCATGAGGTTGAGTCAGGGGATGATTCCTGTGCGATGGCGTCTCTGTTTCATGAGGTTGAGTCAGGGGATGATTCCTGCACGATGGCGTCTCTGTTTCGTGAGGTTGAGTCAGGGGATGATTCCTGCGCGATGGCGTCTCTGTTTCGTGAGGTTGAGTTGGGGGATGATTCCTGCGCGATGGCGTCTCTGTTTCATGAGGTTGAGTCAGGGGATGATTCCTGTGCGATGGCGTCTCTGTTTCATGAGGTTGAGTCAGGGGATGATTCCTGCACGATGGCGTCTCTGTTTCGTGTGGTTGAGGCGGGGGATGATTCCTGCGCGATGGCGTCTCTGTTTCATGAGGTTGAGTCGGGGGATGATTCCTGCGCGATGGCGTCTCTGTTTCATGAGGTTGAGTCGGGGGATGATTCCTGCGCGATGGCGTCTCTGTTTCGTGAGGTTGAGTCAGGGGATGATTCCTGTGCGATGGCGTCTCTGTTTCGTGTGGTTGAGTCGGGGGATGATTCCTGCGCGATGGCGTCTCTGTTTCGTGAGGTTGAGTCAGGGGATGATTCATGCGCGATGGAGTCTCTGTTTCGTGTGGTTGAGGCGGGGGATGATTCATGTGCGATGGCGTCTCTGTTTCGTGAGGTTGAGTCAGGGGATGATTCCTGCGCGATGGCGTCTCTGTTTCGTGTGGTTGAGTCAGGGGATGATTCCTGCACGATGGCGTCTCTGTTTCATGAGGTTGAGTCGGGGGATGATTCCTGCGCGATGGCGTCTCTGTTTCATGAGGTTGAGTCGGGGGATGATTCCTGCGCGATGGCGTCTCTGTTTCATGAGGTTGAGTCGGGGGATGATTCCTGCGCGATGGCGTCTCTGTTTCGTGAGGTTGAGTCAGGGGATGATTCCTGCGCGATGGCGTCTCTGTTTCATGAGGTTGAGTCGGAGGATGATTCCTGCGCGATGGCGTCTCTGTTTCGTGAGGTTGAGTCAGGGGATGATTCCTGTGCGATGGCGTCTCTGTTTCGTGAGGTTGAGTCAGGGGATGATTCCTGCGTGATGGCATCTCTGTTTCATGAGGTTGAGTCGGGGGATGATTCCTGCGCGATGGCGTCTCTGTTTCGTGAGGTTGAGTCAGGGGATGATTCCTGCACGATGGCGTCTCTTTTTCGTGAGGTTGAGTCAGGGGATGATTCCTGCGCGATGGCGTCTCTGTTTCGTGAGGTTGAGTCAGGGGATGATTCATGCGCGATGGAGTCTCTGTTTCGTGAGGTTGAGTCAGGGGATGATTCCTGTGCGATGGCGTCTCTGTTTCATGAGGTTGAGTCAGGGGATGATTCCTGTGCGATGGCGTCTCTGTTTCGTGTGGTTGAGTCGGGGGATGATTCCTGCGCGATGGCGTCTCTGTTTCGTGAGGTTGAGTCAGGGGATGATTCATGCGCGATGGAGTCTCTGTTTCGTGTGGTTGAGGCGGGGGATGATTCATGTGCGATGGCGTCTCTGTTTCGTGAGGTTGAGTCAGGGGATGATTCCTGCGCGATGGCGTCTCTGTTTCGTGTGGTTGAGTCAGGGGATGATTCCTGCACGATGGCGTCTCTGTTTCATGAGGTTGAGTCGGGGGATGATTCCTGCGCGATGGAGTCTCTGTTTCGTGAGGTTGAGTCAGGGGATGATTCCTGCGCGATGGCGTCTCTGTTTCGTGAGGTTGAGTCAGGGGATGATTCCTGCACGATGGCGTCTGTGTTTCATGAGGTTGAGTCAGGGGATGATTCCTGCACGATGGCGTCTCTGTTTCGTGAGGTTGAGTCAGGGGATGATTCCTGCGCGATGGCGTCTCTGTTTCGTGAGGTTGAGTCAGGGGATGATTCCTGCGCGATGGAGTCTCTGTTTCGTGTGGTTGAGGCGGGGGATGATTCCTGCGCGATGGCGTCTCTGTTTCGTGAGGTTGAGTCGGGGGATGATTCCTGCGCGATGGCGTCTCTGTTTCGTGTGGTTGAGGCGGGGGATGATTCCTGCGCGATGGCGTCTCTGTTTCGTGAGGTTGAGTCGGGGGATGATTCCTGCGCGATGGAGTCTCTGTTTCGTGTGGTTGAGGCGGGGGATGATTCCTGCGCGATGGCGTCTCTGTTTCGTGAGGTTGAGTCAGGGGATGATTCCTGCGCGATGGCGTCTCTGTTTCGTGAGGTTGAGACGGGGGGTGATTCCTGCGCGATGGCGTCTCTGTTTCGTGAGGTTGAGTCGGGGGGTGATTCCTGCGCGATGGCGTCTCTGTTTCATGAGGTTGAGTCAGGGGATGATTCCTGCGCGATGGCGTCTCTGTTTCGTGAGGTTGAGACGGGGGGTGATTCCTGCGCGATGGCGTCTCTGTTTCGTGAGGTTGAGACGGGGGGTGATTCCTGCGCGATGGCATCTCTGTTTCATGAGGTTGAGTCGGGGGATGATTCCTGCGCGATGGCGTCTCTGTTTCGTGAGGTTGAGTCAGGGGATGATTCCTGCTCGATGGCGTCTCTGTTTCGTGAGGTTGAGTCAGGGGATGATTCCTGCGCGATGGCGTCTCTGTTTCGTGAGGCTGAGTCAGGGGATGATTCCTGTGCGATGGCGTCTCTGTTTCTTGAGGTTGAGTCGGGGGATGATTCCTGCGCGATGGCGTCTCTGTTTCGTGAGGTTGAGTCAGGGGATGATTCCTGTGCGATGGCGTCTCTGTTTCGTGAGGTTGAGTCAGGGGATGATTCCTGCACGATGGCATCTCTGTTTCGTGAGGTTGAGTCGGAGGATGATTCCTGCACGATGGCGTCTCTGTTTCGTGAGGTTGAGTCAGGGGATGATTCCTGCGCGATGGCGTCTCTGTTTCGTGAGGTTGAGTCGGGGGATGATTCCTGTGCGATGGCGTCTCTGTTTCATACAAATAATACAATAAGAGCAAGAAATACAATAACTTTTGTTCAAGCAAACTACAAGTGTGACAAACCACAATTCAATAATACAGCAGATAATAGTGATAGTTACATCAGGATATGATTAAATAGTGATAGTTACATCAGGATGTGATTAAATACAAAGTACTACAGGTTAAACACTTGGCAGATTACAGTATTCTGAAGTACAGGATTAAGTGCAGTAAAATAGGGGCAGATAAGAGCAAAATAAAGCACATCTAAATGAAGGGTGATAGTGTCCCAGGATACAAACAGAGGAGTTCTACAGGTGCTGTTTGAAGAGGTGAGTCTTGAGGAGGCGCCGGAATGTGGTCAGGGACTGGGTAGTAAGTCTTATTTCCTATTTGCTTATGCCTCAAAAGTATAGAAAATGGCTATTATTCCCCACAAACTTTGCTTTTGTGACTAGGACAGTGATATTTTGAAATTTACCTATTTCCAATGAGAAAACGGGCAAATTTGTGTCTTTTAGTTCACATAAAGTCAGAAAAAAACAACATATGAATCCAAATTAACATGTATTTATACTAAAGTAATACAAAAATGACTACAAACGATTTAGAAGTGAGTAGTTTTTCGAGATTTACGATTATACTGTAAATCACTTTCACAAATCAGCCCCCAAATGAAGTCTCCCATCATGTTCTCGTTATACTGTCCTTGGTAGCGGCGTTCAAAGTCCAGTATATCCTGGTGGAAGCGCTCGCCTTGCTCCTCCGAGTACGCTCCCATGTTCTCCTTGAATTTATCAAGATAAGCATCAAGGATATGGACTTTGAGGGACATCCTACAGCCCATTGTGCCGTAGTTCTTCACCAGAGTCTCAACCAGCTCCACATAGTTTTCGGCCTTGTGATTGCCCAGGAAGCCCCGAACCACTGCGACAAAGCTGTTCCAAGCCGCTTTCTCCTTACTAGTGAGCTTCTCCAGGATCTTCTTTATCTGTGGTCCGACGAAGACACCGGCTTTGACCTTTGCCTCAGACAGCTTAGGGAAGAAGTCTTGAAGGTACTTGAAGGCTGCCAACTCCTTATCTAGAGCTCTGACAAATTGTTTCATAAGGCCCAATTTGATGTGCAGTGGTGGCATCAGCACCTTCCGGGGGTCCACCAGTGGCTCCGACTTGACGTTGTTCCTCCCCACAGAGAACTCGGTCCGCTGTGGCCAGTCCCGCCTGTGGTAGTGCGCCTTGGTGTCCCTGCTGTCCCAAAGGCAAAGATAGCAGGGAAACTTGGTAAAACCGCCTTGGAGACCCATCAGGAATGCCACCATTTTGAAGGCATTAGGCAGCTGGAACTAAACTGAACTGGTGGGCTTAATGCCCCTGTATTTATACTACTATTTATATTACTGGAAAGTTCTAGAAGTTACTCCAAGTTTACTCAGCACTGAATCTATCTGGAATGTTCTGGAAAACAGGTAAATTTCAAAATATCACTGTCCTGGCCACAAAAGCAACGTGTGTGGGGAATAATAGCCATTTTCTATACTTTTGAGGCATAAGCAATTAGGAAATAACACTTACTACCCAGGAACCAAAAAAAAAAAAAAATGGTTACATGGTAATAAAGATTTAACAGTATTTAACCACTAGGTGGCATAAGTGACATTTCCTCAGAGAGCTTTGTAAAATGTTAGCATTTTCTAAATCCCCTCAGTCTGTGACAATTGCCATGCCAATATTGCAGGAATTTTCTGATCAGTTTTAGCAGCTGTTCCTGTTGCCCGTGTATTTACACCATAAAAACAATTCTTAAAGGATCTAGATGGTCAGAGTTCTAAGATTATAAAAAAGAAAACTTTTAAATATGAGTAGACATATTTAATGAAGTTTACCATAGTGTTTTAACAGATACCCTAGAAAAATGCTTCATGAAAAAGGTGATTCCTTTTTTATGTTTGTGCTTATCTCCAGTGCAGAATCCATGAATGGCCTACATCACTAGATAAGAATGAAACACATGTACAGTGCCTGACCTCTGCATGTGAAGCACATGTACAATGCCTGACCTCTGCCTGTGAAGCACATGTACAGTGCCTGACCTCTGCCTGTGAAGCACATGTACAATGCCTTACCTCTGCCTGTGAAGCACATGTACAGTGCCTGACCTCTGCCTGTGAAGCACATGTACAATGCCTGACCTCTGCCTGTGAAGCACATGTACAGTGCCTGACCTCTGCCTGTGAAGGACATGTACAGTGCCTGACCTCTGCCTGTGAAGCACATGTACAATGCCTGACCTCTGCCTGCGAAGCACATGTACAATGCCTGGCCTCTGCCTGTGAAACACATGTACAATGCCTGACCTCTGCCTGTGAAACACATGTACAATGCCTGGCCTCTGCCTGTGAAACACATGTACAATGCCGACCTCTGCCTGTGAAGCACATGTACAGTGCCTGACCTCTGCCTGTGAAGCACATGTACAATGCCTGACCTCTGCCTGTGAAGCACATGTACAATGCCTGACCTCTGCCTGTGAAACACATGTCTGCTGTCTGCTGGTAGATGTAAAGCTTTTCCTGAGGGACACTTTGAAGAAATTACTTTTTTAGTCGTATTTCATTTAAAATATCTCGGGGGCAATGCATATTTCATTTACTGTTTATTACACCACTTGAAATGTCTCTGTCAACGACTTTACATTTGAGACATCTGTTGTCAGATACGATACATGCTTCTCATCTCAATCCCCAGGAGCAGCGTGGAAGAGAACCAGCCAGGACTGACACATAGAATAGCCCAGAGAGATTGTTAAGAGTCCAAAACTAAGACTTTTTAAAATGGGGTTTATTGATCTTTATGTCTTGCATTTCATAAGGGTACATGCAATTAAACTATAGCTTCAAATGAGTTCAAGATTCCAAGGTTATCAAATATTTGCTGAATACTGTAACTGTATAATGAAGCATACACTCATGACAAAGTCACAGGAGTAAATCCTGTGACTTTGAAGGAACCACTTTCAGTAAGTAATACTGTAGATAGCATGAGATTTGTCTAGGTACAGTGCCATACAGCTGTGCAGAGTGAAGGTACAGTGCCATACAGCTGTGCAGAGTGAAGGTACAGTGCCATACAGCTGTGCAGAGTGAAGGTACAGTGCCATACAGCTATGCAGTGTGAAGGTACAGTGCCATACAGCTGTGCAGAGTGAAGGTACAGTGCCATACAGCTGTGCAGAGTGAAGGTACAGTGCCATACAGCTATGCAGTGTGAAGGTACAGTGCCATACAGCTGTGCAGAGTGAAGGTACAGTGCCATACAGCTGTGCAGAGTGAAGGCACAGTGCCATACAGCTGTGCAGAGTGAAGGTACAGTGCCATACAGCTGTGCAGAGTGAAGGTACAGTGCCATACAGCTATGCAGTGTGAAGGTACAGTGCCATACAGCTGTGCAGAGTGAAGGTACAGTGCCATACAGCTGTGCAGAGTGAAGGTACAGTGCCATACAGCTATGCAGTGTGAAGGTACAGTGCCATACAGCTGTGCAGAGTGAAGGTACAGTGCCATACAGCTGTGCAGAGTGAAGGTACAGTGCCATACAGCTGTGCAGAGTGAAGGTACAGTGCCATACAGCTGTGCAGAGTGAAAGTACAGTGCCATACAGCTATGCAGTGTGAAGGTACAGTGCAATACAGCTCTGCAGTGAAGGTACAGTGCCATACAGCTGTGCAGTGTGAAGGTACAGTGCCATACAGCTGTGCAGTGTGAAGGTACAGTGCCATACAGCTCTGCAGTGAAGGTACAGTGCCATACAGCTGTGCAGAGTGAAGGTACAGTGCCATACAGCTGTGCAGAGTGAAGGTACAGTGCCATACAGCTGTGCAGAGTGAATGTACAGTGCCATACAGCTGTGCAGTGTGAAGGTACAGTGCCATACAGCTGTGCAGAGTGAAGGTACAGTGCCATACAGCTGTGCAGAGTGAAGTTACAGTGCCATACAGCTGTGCAGAGTGAAAGTACAGTGCCATACAGCTGTGCAGAGTGAAGGTACAGTGCCATACAGCTGTGCAGTGAAGGTACAGTGCCATACAGCTGTGCAGAGTGAAGGTACAGTGCCATACAGCTGTGCAGAGTGAAAGTACAGTGCCATACAGCTGTGCAGAGTGAAGGTACAGTGCCATACAGCTCTGCAGTGAAGGTACAGTGCCATACAGCTCTGCAGTGAAGGTACAGTGCCATACAGCTGTGCAGAGTGAAGGTACAGTGCCATACAGCTGTGCAGAGATTAGTACTTCAGCTAATTTGGGTCTACTCTTTCCATCCCACAGTCTCCAAAGAGCTATATGCAGGCTGCCCCCATAGCTATTGGAACTCCATTTCAACCCGTTTCATCTGAGGCATAAATAAATGACCAGCATTTGACTCCCACGATCCTTTGCAACCAGGCAACAAGAGGACATTTTATCTGTAAATATGTTAATGTTCTTGTTTTTCTTTTCGGGATTACAATGCAACTTACAATTTTAATAAATATACAAAAAATAATTATAAAACAGAAATTATACAAATCTGACTAAACAGATATATTTTATTAATCAATTATTAAAATGCATAACCCCTTTAGCAGCCCACTCACACCCTTAAAAGAGCAGGCTTGAACAGACACTCCCACCACAGCAGAGCACCTGCACATTCACACAGGGAGGCAATGAGCTGGCAGAACTAACTGCATGTGAACACCATGGACTGGGTTGTGAATGAAGGCCCATCTCTTCTCATTGCGGTAAGTTTAATGTCATTTAATTTATCTGTGATGACATGTAATGAAGGATTTGTAAAACGGGTGCATAGTTACTTTTAAACATGTTTAAATCGGAAGGAGTTTTGAATAATATGTCTATGTAAAAAATAAATAAAACAAAGCAGATATGTTAATGCATGTGTTGAAACTGTACCTGGGCACCTCAGAACCTCTTTTATGAACTTTCTGCCCTTACCAAAACATTCTCTGATGGCATGAGTTTCATGAAATGTGAAAATCAACACCTACTGCAGTGCATCCAGTTGAAGAAGGACATACTGTCTGGAACGCCCTGAACTTTGATAATAAAGCAGTGTATATTTTAAAGTGTACTTCTCTTTTTGAATTTCTTTGAACTTTGTCCTTTTATTTTTGATGCGTAATTTGATTCAAATAACATTTTACATAGTTTTTCTCTTACTTTCTTATTTTTTATGATATTTCTACTAAAATTTCACATTTACAAATCCGTGCATCATTTCTAATATCTGAAGGCATTTAGGAAACATCCCAAGGCATTTAGTTAGTGTGTGCACCTGGTTGTATTTATTTTTTTACTGTCTTGTAGATAAAGTGCAGCCTGGGCGACACACTCTTTGTTCTGATCTGTACACAGATGAACGCTGTAGGGGATGTATTTGATCTGCACACTGTCTTGTGCAGCCTGGGCGACACACTCTTTGTGCTCATCCGTACACAGATAAACGCTGTAGGGATTGGTAATGAGTTTTTCTGGTGGTAATTCTCATCTCCGCTTGCCAAAATAGTCAACCAGCAAACTGTACACTTTATACTGTACTCACAGTAATATATTGTTCCAGTTATTGTTTCTCTTCAATTCACATTTGTTTAACAAATCTTACTGCTTTCTTGAAAGAGGAGAAAATAGGGTTACTGTAAATAATTCCTGTCCTGAACTTTATTATTATTATTATTATTATTTATTTCTTAGCAGACGCCCTTATCCAGGGCGACTTACAATCGTAAGCAAAAACATTTCAAGCGTTACAATACAAGTAATACAATAAGAGCAAGAAATACAATAACTTTTGTTCAAGTAAAGTACAAGTTTGACAAACCACAATTCAATAATAATAACTAATAACTTTAGTTGGTCATGTGGCTTGCAGCTTTGAAAGAAGCACAGGTTGCACAGTCATGTATTTTCATTTAAATATTTGATACTGTATCGAAAAAATGTCTCAAGTTGTATGTAAGGTCATTTCTCCCTAGCAGACAGTACAGAAGGGGTGCAGACAGTGTCACCCTCCATGGGAAACCGCCTAGATCTCCTTCAAAACTCCACACGTGAGATCTGCATAGAGAATTCAAGTTCTTAACAGATGAGAATTAGGCAATTACTTCATTAGATTAACACTTTGGCTTTAGTTTTTTTGTTTGTTTGTCATTTCAGGGGGTGTGGCTGGGATTCAATATATTTCTCTTTCTGTACACTTTTCTCTTGTACAACACGGATCATTCTTACTTCTATACCCGTGTCATTCTGGGCGTAAGTAAAGGCTTCTTTCTAGACCACAGATTTTGAAAATATTTCTAATACTGTACAGTAGTTTGGAAGACATACATTGCTAAAATGTTATTTTTTTTTTTTTATTCTACAACAATTAGCCAGCACTGGCTTGTGCAAGGGCATCAGCGATGTGTCTGAATTTCAACTGCATGCTGATACTCCTGCCTGTCAGTCGAAACCTCCTCTCCTTCCTCCGAGGCTCCTGTGCTGTAAGTAACAGCTGTGTTTGGATGTTTTTATGGCTGCTTTCACAGACCCTGATTAGCACTAGTCTCGGACCTCCTTACCTAAAGTAAGATCGGTCATCCAGGACTAGTGCTAGTCAGGGTCTGAGATACCAGCCGTTTGTGTTCAGGTTTTTCTGGTTGGAAATAATGATTGCATTCCCATTCGCAGACAATATCACGATGCTTGCTCTTTGGCAGGGCTAATGAGGTGCTCTGCGTGCAGAAGTGTGAGAGGCTCATGTTGTATCAAACATGTATTTTCATTTCGTCACCTCATTCTTTTCAAATTCTTTTCATAGTGTCGTCAAGCTATGAGAAGGCAACTGGACAAAAACATCTCATTCCACCGCATGGTTGCCTACCTGACTGTTGTGCTAACAGGTAAGACTCTCTCCCCTCAGTAAACAGTTGGCAGTCCTCTGTCACTATGTTTGAAAAGCAGCTGATAATGTACTGCAGGCTATTTATTATTATTATTATTATTATTATTTATTTCTTAGCAGACGCCCTTATCCAGGGCGACTTACAATCGCAAGCAAATACAAATACATTCAAGTGTTACAATATAAGTCATACAATAAGAACAAGAAATACAATATAAGAACAAGAAATACAATTTAAGAAATACAATTTATCTAAGAGAGGGGTGTAGGTGTACAATTTATAGTCAAGGGGTTGATTTTACAGCACTGGGAAATCACCTTGAATTGCATCAACCACCCATCCTTAGTAACAGGATTACTGCTAAAAATATGTGGTTGATGCAAAGTGACCATGAGGCCTAGTGTTGCATTTCAAAATATTTGCATATCTTATAACTGTAGAACTAAAAGATTCTCAGCACAATAAAAGAGGACCAGTAGCAAAGTTATAAAGAGGATCAGAAACTGTATTTACAGTGGCTCTCAAAAGTATTCACCCCCCTTGGACTTTTCCACGTTTTATTGTGTTACAACATGGAATCAAAATGGATTTAATTAGGAGTTTTTGCCACTGATCAACACAAAGAAAGTCCATAATGTCAAAGTGAAAAATAAAAATTCTACAAATTGTTCTAAATTAATTACAAATACAAAACAGAAAATAATTGATTGCATAAGTATTCACCCCCTTGAGTCAATATTTGGTAGCGGCACCTTTGGCAGCAATTACAGCCATGAGTCTATTTGGATAAGTCTCTACCAGCTTTGCACAGGATTTCTCTGTACTTTGCTGCATCCATTTTGCCCTCTATCTTCACGAGCTTTCCAGGCCCTGATGCAGAGAAGCATCCCCATAGCATGATGCTGCCACCACCATGCTTCACTGTAGGGATGGTGTTCTCAGGATGATGTGCGGTGCTAGGCTTGCGTCAAACATAGCGCTTAGCATTGAGGCCAAAAAGCTCTATTTTGGTCTCATCAGACCATAGAATCTTCTTCCACTTTGTCTCAGTTTCCCACATGCCTTCTGGCAAACTCTAGCCGAGATTTGATGTGAGTTTTTTCAACAATGGCTTTCTTTTTGCCACTCTCCCATAAAGGCCAGTTTTGTGAAGCACCTGGGCTATTGTTGCCATATGCACAGTGTCTCCCAACTCAGCCGTGGAAGACTGTAACTCCTTTAGAGTTGCCATAGGCCTCTTTGGTGGCCTCCCTGACTAATGCCCTTCTCGCCCGGATACTCAGTTTTTGAGGACTGCCTGTCCTAGACAGATTCACAGTTGTGCCATATTCTCTCCATTTCTTAATAATGGACTTTACTGTGCTCTGGGGGATATTCAATGCCTTGGAAATGTTCTTATATCCTACCCCTGATTGGTGCTTTTGAAGAACCTCATTCCGGATTTGCTTTGAATGTTCCTTCATCTTCATGATGTAGTTTTTGTTAGGAAATGTACTAACCAAATGTGGGACCTCCCAGAGACAGGTGTATTTAAACTGAAATCATGTGAAACACCTTAATTGCACATAGGTGGACTCAATTCTGTGACTTCTAAAGACAATTGGTTGCACCAGAGCTTATTTAGGTGTGTCATAGCAAAGGGGGTGAATACTTATGCAATCAATTATTTTCTGTTTTACATTTGTAATTAATTTAGAATAATTTGTAGATTTTATTTTTCACTTTGACATTATGGACTTTTTTGTGTTGATCAGTGGCAAAAACTCCTAATTAAATCCATTTTGATTCCATGTTGTAACACAATAAAATGTGGAAAAGTCCAAGGGGGGTGAATACTTTTGAGAGCCACTGTAAATGCACTGGTTAACGCCACTTTAAGACCAAAAAGAAAATAAAGAAAAAACTATCTTTAAAAAACCCTGCAAAGCAATCTGCTTCCCTCTCATTGCAGCTGTACATATTGTAGCACACCTGTTCAATATTGAAAGGTATCATGAAAGCCAGTCGATGGACGCGGAGGAGCTGTTGAAGAAACTGTCCTGCCTGGGAGAGAACTCCAACGAGACCTACTTGAACCCAATTAGGACGTATGACACGGTAGGCTGGTAGAACTAGCTCGATACAGTGCCAGTGATATTAAAGAGATATCACAGTTATCTACAATTCATTTATTCCTCTTTTCATTGCCCTTCACATAACACAAGCAAGCCTTCAGCTGGTGCACCTGGGAGTAACCATTAACCTGCCCCATGCAACGCTCCCAGTGAATGGAAGGAATATCACATTTGCTCTACGTTGTTTTTCTTACTGATGTATTTCTATGGCAAAATTGCATGTTTTTTGTAGGTTTTTGTAAATCAGATCCAGATCATGCAATTATAAAAAATATTTAAAAATTGCATATAAATGAATTAAGCTTGATATGAATCATATCATTTGTGTGTCTCAAGGATTT
Organism: Acipenser ruthenus; assembly: GCF_902713425.1. Lineage (NCBI taxonomy): Eukaryota > Metazoa > Chordata > Actinopteri > Acipenseriformes > Acipenseridae > Acipenser > Acipenser ruthenus. The sequence goes on from NC_081193.1 coordinate 1,007,262, forward strand.
ACAAGAATTAAAAAGAACTCAATGCAACCTTTTATGGAGATTTGGGCAATATAAATCATGTTAAATTACTGTGGTAACATTCTGATAGATTGCAAGATCGATCAGATAAATCAGATGTTTATTACATATTTTTACACAATCCTAAAAATGCAAGATCAGGGTTTGATAGAATAGGAGAAATGTGTCTTGCGTCATTAAGATAAGGGTGGAATCCAGACGCTGATACTCGGGTGTGTCTTGTGTGAATGAGATAAGGGTGGAATCCAGACGCTGATACTCGGGTGTGTCTCGTGTGAATGAGATAAGGGTGGAATCCAGACGCTGATACTCGGGTGTGTCTCGTGTGAATGAGATAAGGGTGGAATCCAGACGCTGATACTCGGGTGTGTCTTGTGTGAATGAGATAAGGGTGGAATCCAGACGCTGATACTCAGGCTCTATGAATCAGCTCCTATATTGTGTCCTATTGTTTCTTATAGAGCACCACAAAGGAGGTTTTCATGAGCATTTCTGGAGCCACTGGAGTCATCATCACCGTTGGGCTGGTCCTGATGCTCACATCCTCGACTCAGTTTATCAGACGGTCCTTTCATGAGCTCTTTTGGTTCACCCATCATCTTTTTGTTGTTTTTTTCATTGGCCTGGTTTTCCATGGTGCAGGGTAAGCAAATGCAACACATTCCACGAGTGATATTTTTAAGGTGGCAGGTACCAGCAATCAGTAACCTTGTCATTCCAGTAACACCTGTATCAGTTTCCAGGTTCTACAGACCAGCCTGATATTTTAAAGGTGGCAGGGAACAACTAATCAGAAGATGCAAAAAAAATAAAAAGTTGTTCTATCAGCTGATCTGCCTCAAAGCCGTCCTAAAATTTGTAATCTGAGTTACTTTCTGGACTGTCGAGAGTACATCATAGTTTGATAGTTCAATGCACCCTTGACCACCCAAACTAGCTTGTTTAGCAGTCTCATACTTCTAGAAATTCATAGCAGTCTCATACATCTAGAAATTCATGCAGTCTCATACTAGAAATTCATAGAGGTCTCATACTTCTAGAAATTCATGTAGTCTCATACTTTAGAAATTCATAGCAGTCTCATACTTCTAGAAATTCATAGCAGTCTCATACTTTAGAAATTCATAGCAGTCTCATATTTTAGAAATTCATAGCAGTCTCATACTTTAGAAATTCATAGCAGTCTCATTCTTCTAGAAATTCATAACAGTCTCATACTTCTAGAAATTCATAGCAGTCTCATACTTTAGAAATTCATAGCAGTCTCATACTTCTAGAAATTCATAGCAGTCTCATACTTCTAGAAATTCATAGCAGTCTCATACTTTAGAAATTCATAGCAGTCTCATATTTTAGAAATTCATAGCAGTCTCATACTTTAGAAATTCATAGCAGTCTCATTCTTCTAGAAATTCATAACAGTCCCATACTTCTAGAAATTCATAGCAGTCTCATACTTTAGAAATTCATAGCAGTCTCATACTTCTAGAAATTCATAACAGTCTCATACTTCTAGAAATTCATAACAGTCTCATACTTCTAGAAATTCATAGCAGTCTCATACTTCTAGAAATTCATAGCAGTCTCATACTTCTAGAAATTCATAACAGTCTCATACTTCTAGAAATTCATAGCAGTCTCATACTTCTAGAAATTCATAGCAGTCTCATACTTCTAGAAATTCATAGCAGTCTCATACTTTAGAAATTCATAGCAGTCTCATTCTTCTAGAAATTCATAACAGTCTCATACTTCTAGAAATTCATAGCAGTCTCATACTTTAGAAATTCATAGCAGTCTCATACTTCTAGAAATTCATAGCAGTCTCATACTTTAGAAATTCATAGCAGTCTCATACTTCTAGAAATTCATAACAGTCTCATACTTCTAGAAATTCATAACAGTCTCATACTTCTAGAAATTCATAACAGTCTCATACTTCTAGAAATTCATAGCAGTCTCATACTTCTAGAAATTCATAACAGTCTCATACTTCTAGAAATTCATAACAGTCTCATACTTTAGAAATTCATAGCAGTCTCATACTTCTAGAAATTCATAGCAGTCTCATACTTTAGAAATTCATAGCAGTCTCATACTTCTAGAAATTCATAGATGCTATTTCCAGATTATAGGAATGATACACTTGTCTTAGTTCATTGTGCATTTATACAACTAATGTTTATTTCTTGCTTTTATTTCAGTCAAATTGTCAGAGGACAGACTGTCGAGAGTCTATCCAATCATAACGTGTCTTACTGCAAGGACCACCTCAGTGAATGGGGACACTTCTCAAATTGCCCGTCACCAGAGTTTGCTGGCAGCAGCCCTTCAGTAAGATTACTCTATAGATGCACTATGTGCAATATGTGTTTCATACGTTTCGATGAAGGGCTGGGTAAATGTGTTTCATACGTTTCGATGAAGGGCTGGGTAAATGTGTTTCATATGTTTCAATGAAGGGCTGGGTAAATGTGTTTCATACGTTTCGATGAAGGGCTGGGTAAATGTGTTTCATACGTTTCGATGAAGGACTGGGTAAATGTGTTTCATACGTTTCAATGAAGGACTGGGTAAATGTGTTTCATATGTTTCGATGAAGGGCTGGGTAAATGTGTTTCATACGTTTCGATGAAGGGCTGGGTAAATGTGTTCATTACGTTTCAATGAAGGGTTGGGTAAATGTGTTTCAAAAGTTTCGATGAAGGGCTGGGTAAATGTGTTTCATACGTTTCAATGAAGGGCTGGGTAAATGTGTTTCATACGTTTCAATGAAGGGCTGGGTAAAGCCACCTTATTATTAGGTGGCTTTGACTAATTGACAAAGTGATAAAAGTTCACTTTGTTTCAATTTTAGATGATGGCACACATGAAAATGAGTTTGAGATGTCAAATAAAATGTGCTGTACCAATAAACCGACTACTATAAAGGGATATATTGTAACAAGGACGAAATGCCTGAGTCATGTTGTTGAAGCTGGCACCCTGGGATCCTTCAAGAAGCTGCTTGATGAGATTCTGGGATCAATAAGCTACTAATAACCAAACGAGCAAGATGGGCTGAATGGCCTCCTCTCGTTTGTAAACTTTCTTATGTTCTTATGAGTCTTAGAACCTTAATAAACCCCATTCCTGTCTCTTGTCATGTGTAACCATTGTTTTAGATTCTTAATCAGCCCCATTCCTGTCTCTTGTCATATATAACCATTGTTTTAGATTCTTAATCAGCCCCATTCCTGTCTCTTGTCATGTGTAACCATTGTTTTAGATTCTTAATCAGCCCCATTCCTGTCTCTTGTCATGTGTAACCATTGTTTTAGATTCTTAATCAACCCCATTCCTGTCTCTTGTCATGTATAACCATTGTTTTAGATTCTTAATCAGCCCCATTCCTGTCTCTTGTCATGTATAACCATTGTTTTAGATTCTTAATCAGCCCCATTCCTGTCTCTTGTCATGTATAACCATTGTTTTAGATTCTTAATCAGCCCCATTCCTGTCTCTTGTCATGTGTAACCATTGTTTTAGATTCTTAATCAGCCCCATTCCTGTCTCTTGTCATGTATAACCATTGTTTTAGATTCTTAATCAGCCCCATTCCCGTCTCTTGTCATATGTAACCATTGTTTTGTTTTTTTCTTTTAGACGTGGAAGTGGGTTATAGGTCCCTTGTTCCTCTACCTATGTGAAAGAATCATTCGTTTCTATCGATTCCTGCAGGCAGTTATTATTACAAAGGTGAATAATACTATTATAAATATTGTAGCATGGCAGTGAGGGCCAATAGGGAAAGACGTGGCTGAAAGTCTGGATCATAAATCCTTTGCCAATGTGATCCAATTAGAGCAATGCAGTTTATTCACAAGAGCACTTGTGGGTAGGTGCTGTGGGCGACATTGTAACAGAACTATATGGTACCCAATTGTACCAGTTGTTGCATCAGTGCAACAGTGTGGAGTAGTGGTTAGGGCTCTGGACTCTTGACCGGAGGGTCGTGGGTTCAATCCCCAGTGGGGGACACTGCTGCTGTACCCTTGAGCAAGGTACTTTACCTCGATTGCTCCAGTAAAAACCCAACTGTATAAATGGGTAATTGTATGTAAAAATAATGTGATATCTTGTAAGTCGCCCTGGATAAGGGCGTCTGCTAAGAAATAAATAATAATAATAATAATAAAATCAGCTTGTACCTGCACTGAACTGCTCCATACCTTGCATTCTACTACTACTCCTAACTATAACTGTATCTTGTATCTGATTTTACTCTGATAGGTAACCGTACTCATGTTTTTGTAATTGCTCTTATTTGAAATCATTCTCATCCATTTATCATACTATGTGTCCTTACTGGACTCATTTAAGCAAATGTTTACAATAAGTTTTAATTGCGCCTAGTCAAACTCGCTATTACTTATACCTTACTGTATTCTTTATTTTGCTCTTACTTGAATTTGATCTTATTGTTACTTTCATAACTGCTGTAATCTGTATTATGATATTTTGTAATGTGATATTTTATAATGTGACAACTTGTAATGTGATATTTTGTAACAATTGTAAGTCGCTCTGGATAAGGGTGCCTCCTAATAAATAAATAAATAAATAAATAAATAATAAAACAAATGTTATCCATAAAGCACTATCAATAGTAAAATATCTATAAATAATAAAGAGCCTCTTTGTGTGTTGTCCAGGTGGTGACACACCCATCGAATGTCCTTGAACTCCAGATGACAAAGCAAGGGTTTAAGATGGAACCAGGCCAGTACATCTTCCTGCAGTGTCCAAACATTTCCCAGTTGGAGTGGCACCCATTCACACTGACATCGGCTCCTGAGGACGACCACTTCAGTGTGCATGTCCGTGTAGTGGGGGACTGGACTGGCGCGCTGCAGAAGACCTGCGTTACTGAAGGGGAAGGGGGGAAGATGTCTACGGCGTTACCAAGGTAAACAGAATCTCACAAAACACTGCCCCTTGCTGCAGCTTACACCAGAATTACATTTTAAATATGAAACTGCTATCCTTACTGCAGCATTTAAAAAGTATGAAAAAGTATTGCTTCTCTTCTCTTTCAACTTTAGTTATTCAGAATGACAATGTGTTGCTGCACTGTATCTCCTAAGAGCTGAAGCTGTACGGTTCATTGTGTGCATTTTGAACATATTCTATACGAAATGTGTCTTCCTTGGTATGAGTTGCATAGTGACTGTTCTGTTCTCAGAATTGCAGTTGATGGACCATTTGGATCCCCCAGTTCAGATGTATTCCGTTATGGAGTCAGTGTGTGCATTGCGGCTGGGATAGGTGTAACCCCTTTTGCTTCTGTTCTGAAATCCATTTGGTATCAATTCAATGACGATCGCTTACAAACGAAGCTTCAGAAGGTAAGGATTCAAACTGCTTCATATCTAACCCCAGTGTGCCCCCTCATTCCAGTGTGATGTGCTGTCATCCCACTTTGGGAACCAGTCATTTGAAACACACTTAAGATTCCAGTATATTCTGAGTTTATATCCCAAGTTGTTTGATGATTCAGTAATACAGTAGTTGTGTAAGGCTGACTTCCGAGCGTCGAGGCACACTTTCAGAACAACGAGGTCCACAAGTAGATTTGAGAAATACACAACCCAATACAGCCTGCCGTACACATGTAGTTAACATCAACAGATTTCATGAACATAGATTGTGGTGAGTATTAGGAATCTTTACTGTTTGAACATTCACCAGGTGTAGGGGGTGGGGCTGTGTGGAATCAAAAACTAACCCACAACTATTCTTTGCTAAGTAATAATGGCACTAAACAGCATCCCTCCTTCCTCTATATTGAATAACTCCCTCCCTCCCTCTATATTAAACAGTACCCCCCTCCCTCCCTCTATATTAAACAGTACCCCCCCTCACTCCCTGTATATTAAACAGAATCCCAGGTTTGCTTGTCTGCCTTTTTCAATGGCCAGGATGTGGTCACTGAGCCGGTATTTGGTCAGGATCTGCCTCTGCTTTGTGTTTCTGACAGTTACCAGGTATTCTGCCAGGGTGTAATTTCTGTTTAGGGTCTGACAGCACTCTAGTTTGTTTTGTGTTTTAGTGTTTGTATCCCAATGGTCCAGATAGGAGTGTTTCAGGTGTTTTATAATTTGGTTGACACTAATAGGAATTGTTTTTGCAGTGCTGTTCTGAAGCTGACTGATGTCAGTGTTGCTCAGCTTGGAGAGCTTCAGGACCAGCTGGCTGAGGGGACTCTTTTCTGGGCTGAGCTCTTGGTATTGCAGGGCTTTATGATGGAGTGAGTTTGGGTCACTATTTTTTAGATGAATCCAGTATTTTAGTGCTCTTTTTTGGATATTAATAGTCAATGGATAAAGGCCTAATTCAGTCCTGTGTGCATTGTGTGGTGTTTTTCTTTGTAATTTCATGATGTTTTTGCAGAACTCTGCATGCAGGGTTTCTGTGGGGTGTCTGTCCCATTTTGTGTAGTCCTAGTTGGTGATTGGACCCCACACTTCACTGCCATAGAGAGCAATTGGCTGAATTACACTTTCAAAAAGTTTGAGGCAAATTTTAACGGGGGGGATTTATATTATAGAGCCTCCTCTTTATGGCGTAAAAAGCCCTGCGTGCTTTCTCCTTGAGTGCATTCACTGCCAGGTTAAAGCTCCCTGATGCACTGATGGTCAGACCCAGGTATGTGTAGCTGCTGGTGTGCTCTAGGGTGCTGTTGTCCAGAGTGAAGTCGTACTTATTTCCCTGAGATCTGGCTTTCTTCTGGAATATCATGACTCTGGTCTTGTTCATGTTTACTGCCAGGGCCCAGGTCTGACAGTACTGCTCTAACAGTGACAGGCTCTAGCAGTGACAGGTTCTGCTGCAGACCCTGCTCTGTGGGCAATAGCAGGACCAGGTCATCTTGTGACATGTAGAGTGAAGCCAGGGGCTGCAGACTGCTCCAACACTGTGGCCAGCTCGTTGATATAGATGTTGAACAATTTTGGGCTCAGACTGCAGCCCTGTCTCACCCCACGCCCCTGTGTGAAGAATTCTGTTCTTTTGTTGCCAATTTTCACACCACACTTATTCTCTGAATACACTGACTTTATGATGTTGTATACTTTACCCCCTACACCACTTTGAAGAAGTTTAAGAAATAGTCCTTTATGCCAAATTGAATCAAATGCCTTTTTAAAGTCTATAAAGCAGGCAAATGTTTTTCCTTCATTAGTTTGATGGACATGTTTATTTTGTTAGGGTGTGTAGGGTGTAAACATGATCAGAAGTGAAGCCAATCTGACTCTTACTCAAGACACTGTGCTCGGTAAGGAAGGCCAGTATTCAGGCGTTAATGATACCGCAGAACACCTTCCCCAGATTACTGCTCACACAGATGCCCCGGTAGTTATTGGGGTCGAATTTGTCTCCACTTTTATATATGGGTGTTATAAGCCCTTGGTTCCAGGTCTCAGGGAAATACCCAGCTCTCAGTACGAGATTGAGGAGTTTGAGCAGGGCCTCCTGCAGCTTGGGGCTGCTGTGTTTCAGCATTGATGCTGTCAGGCCCACTTTCTTTTCTTGATTTGAGGGCCTTGAGTTTATCATTCAGCTCCTCCGTCGTGATTGGGGTGTCTAGGGGGTTCTGATTGTCCTTAATACAGGATTCTAATTTTTTTAGTTTTTCGCAAATGGAGTTTTTTGTTCTTTGTTTTGTATTTCTTTGTAAAGGTTTTCAAAATGTTTTTTCAAATGTTTCCATTTTGGATGGCCAATTCTTCAGATTTTGTTGATTTTAGGTTGTTCCAGGTTACCCAAAAATGATTTTGGTTGATTGACTCCTCAGTTTTGCTGAATTGTTTATTAATATGGTCTTGCTTTTTATTTCTTAGAGTATGTTTGTATTGTTTAAGTGTCTCACAGTATCTGAGGCGTAAATCTGGGCTGTCTGGATCTTTATGTTTTTGATTGGATAGCTGTCTTAGTTTTTTCCTTCTAATTTTACAGTTTTCATCAAACCAACTTTTGATTGTTTTTCCAATTTACTATTTTTAATTTAGATTTTCTGCTGCTTTTCTAAATATGTTATTCAAATCTTTTACAGCCAGAGTTACTCCTGTTTTTGTGTTTTGAAATGTGTGTATTAGGGTTTCTATTTCATTGGTGCCAATTGCTTCTTTGTATATTTCTGTGCTGTTTGGAGCCCATCTGTAGGAATGGTTTAGATTGTACAGCTTACAGGGCTGTGTCTGTGTGTTGTTGATCTGCTCTGTTCTTTTTATGAACACAGTGATTTGGCTGTGATCTGACTGGGGGGTTTGTGGTCTGACAGTGAATGCATTAATAAAGGAGGGGTCTAGGTCAGTGATGGCATAGTCCACCACACTGTTACCAAGAGCTGAGCTGTATGTAAACGTCCTGAAAGAGTCCACTCTGATCCTGCCATTCATGATACAGAGGCAGTGGCGTAGTCCTAAATCAAAAAGTACCAGAACGCCAACAAAATATAGGCTTCGTAAACAAAAATGATATAAAATCAAAGGATTTTGCAGGACAAACTGGGAAGGGAGGTCCCTTACATCCATTGCTTTAATCACCAGCTACACTTGGTCACTGTGCATGCCATGTCCTCAGAAGAAAAGGTAGAAAAATTCTTCAATGTGTGCAGCTCATTGTACAAATTTCTAAGGAAACTAGCTGTTGCTGTTCTCTACAAAGGCGAGAAACTTAAACAATTACTCGAGCAGCGTTGGACTGGGCATTACTGTACAGTTGGGGTTGTTTAACAGCATTGTAGAAATCCAAAGCACTTGAAGACATGGAACCGAAGTTAAGATTGAAGCTATTGGATTATTGAAGCAGGTGTCGGCTGTAGACTTCAAATTCATTGTACACATGGTGCAAAAAATTTTGAGTATACTGGACACTCCAAACAAAATGCTTCAGGGAGAAAAAAGCGATCTTCTTTCTGCTGTAGAGGTCGTTCGTAGTGCTTCAGAGTGTATTGTGAAACTGCATTGTGATGCAGTTTTTAACAATCTGCTGAATGGCAGTGGTGAAACAACTGTGCCATGCAAACTAATTTATGATTTTGTAATATATATTCAATCTTAAATGTAAGCGCGGTTTTGGACTGCTTTAAAAAACACAATTTGGCTACTTCTTCATCAGCATTTTTTACTAAAAGTAGTACTGTACTTTGTAATAGAAGTTCCTCATGTTCTCTTCATTGCATCACAAGGACGACTGACTGAATCGTATAATTGTGCGGGAATATATATATATATATATATATATATATATATATATATATATATATATATATATATATATATATATATATGATACTGTATAGATTTGACTTTATAAAGCAAAATTAGTTAATTCTCTAGGGTAATGCAAACCTTTTGGCCATAGCTGTCGGTGAGACTGGCAGAGTTGAAAGGTAATATTGTCACACAATTTGAATTGACTGATGAAGGCTTTTCATTGCCAGCTCTTAGGATTCCCCAGACAAGCTCAAAGCAAAGTGATGATCGACGCAGAGAACAATTATAATAACCCAGCATTGGAGGAACACAACGCAGTTTACAAACATCATAACATGTCAATGGAAACTTTTAAAAAGCAAATCCATTTTACATTTGAAGCTACAGTACTTACCCTTTAGAAAGAGGAGGGGGAAGGGGGCAAGGAAAGCCATATTGAACAATAACAGTTCTATAAAGACCAGAAACATATTCATCTTATAATGTGTCTTTCTAAATATATGGCATTTTAAAAGCGGGGTTTGTTTTTAACTTTAAGGTTTATTTCTTCTGGATTTGCCGTGACACATCAGCTTTTGAGTGGTTTGCTGATCTGCTTCACTCTTTGGAGGTACTGATGGTTGAACGAGGCAAGAGCCAGCTTCTAAGTTACCATATCTTCCTCACTCGTTGGGATGAGACCCAGGTAAAGAAGCCTTCAGTTGCACAAAAGAAACAAAAGAAAGGTTTTTAATCATGCTCTAGAACAACAACTTTTCCCCTTCGCTTCACCCTGATAAACCTGGTGTGGTGGAAGAATGTTGAAGGTGCAGTTGGGAATCACCCAGAGATATTTCGTGCCTTAGTTCTGAATGCTGACATTCTCAGTTGCCACAGTGACTATTGCAGACCATACTCAACAGAAGTGTAAAAGCTGGCTCATACTTCAATCATGCTACCATTACTCAGGACTATTTAGTCTCTCTAGTTGTTTGAGAGTCTGGCGATCCAAAGGGACTGGTCTCCAGAGTAGCTGATCACAGGTCTACATGATATGAGTATTCACTATACCTTAAAAATGCAGAGTTTGAATATACACAATACTACAAAAAACACATTACTAAAAGCCGTTGACGAACACAGACCCCATTTTAAAGCCTGTATGTATCTACTGCCCCGACAGGCTTCTCACATAGCCCTGCACCACAGTGAGAAGAGAGACGTTATCACTGGGCTCCAACAAAAGACCTTCTATGGCAGGCCAAACTGGGACACTGAGTTCAAGCGCATCGCTGATAATCATCCTGGGTAAGCTTGTGTTGTGGGGCTGGGAATGAACTGGGGGCTGTGTGCATGTGGGGTGTGGGCTTGGCTTTGTAATATCCTCTTAAGATGTAGATTTCTGCAACAAGATCAGCCTCTTAATATCAATCATTTTTCCAAGAATTAATATCATTATATTATGTTCACAAGATAATAAGTCATGCGCACAATATTCTAACCTTCGTTTTTAATTCACACTGTGTCCCTTTAGGGGTTCCATAGTTATGCAGCATTAGACAAAAAAAACAAAAATAAAACATATAAATCTGCAATACGGTCAATGAACAGGCACCCAGGCATGTGCAGCAGTCACCTGACTGGACCGTGGTCTGCATTAACCGCATGTTGTATGGGTGCAGAAAGAAACATGCTCAAAACTATATCGTGAATAACAAAACTGTAGGCAACTTTCCAGCACAAAGATAGTCACCAGTAGGTGCCTAAATTAATATTTCCAGTCACCTAAAAAGAAAAAAAGGTCTCCTTGGCTATCTAAATGGACGCACTGAAAGATAAACAATCCCACAGCTGGAGAGCCACTGATTGAATGCTTTCACCAGGAACTCCACAATACAGGTGTCCCAGGTGTTGAGATGATGCACAGTCCAGGCATTGTGCTGAGATCATATTAGGAGGGTTGTTGAAGACAGAAGTCGTGATTTAATAAAGGAATCCTTTATAGTGTTTCATCCTTGGCTGCTCTTCCAAGGCCTGGTTATCTCTGCTGGCAGGCAGGTCAATGGCATGTGTTTGAAGTCAATAACCAGTGGAAATCGGGTCCTATGAAATTCAAACCTCTGTTGCAGGTGCTTTCAAACCGTAAAATGACTATATTGTACATCTACTGTGCCCATATTTGAATGCTGGCATGGGCTTCAGCAAAGTCACAACTGCAATAAAATGCAACACTCTGCCCCTAGTGAATATAAGAAGTATATCAATAAGAAAAAACACAAGATCACAGTCTTACATTCACAGGAGACAGAGCGCTGCAGGGGGACATGTTAATGGTTACACTGTGCTGTATCAGCTGGGTACTGTACATGTCTGAGAACTCTAGCGAGTCTTACTTTTACAGGAGACAGAGCGTTGCAGGGGGACATGTTAATGGTTACACTGTGCTGTATCAGCTGGGTACTGTACATGTTTGAGAACTCTCGTGAGGCCACAGGGGTACTTTGATCTGCCAATTATTGAAAAATAAAATGCTATACAAAGTGGTTCTGAACAACAAACAGAATACATTAGTCAAGATAACTCTGATATTTCAGACCTGTACCAAGAAGGTCTTTAAAGTCGCCTTCTGGTTTATATAGTTTGGAACTGGAGCTGCATTGCAATTCATTCAGTAAAGTCATGCTTCTTTACTGTAAAGGTCTCTGTCGTCATGGGTTGCCTCCCATCCAGCACCCATTCTGTGCATTACTACTGGAAAATCTTTGCTCTCTGTCCCCACTTTCAGCAGCCTTCAAATCAGCAGTCTGTAACTGAGGGGCTGAGATCCATTCACGGGTTTAGTACCCTTTTCACTGCCTCTCTGGTTGAGTTTAGCTCTTCATTTATATTAAGTTTCCCTTACTGTGAGCAGTCTTGACCTCCATGCTGCTCTGTATGAGTGTTCTCCACTGCTCTGTGCTGTGCGCTGTCTGTAGAGAGGGTGTATGAGTGTTCTGCACTGCTCTGTGCTGTGCAGTGTCTCTAGAGAGGGTGTATGAGTGTTCTGCACTGCTCTGTCCTGTGCAGTGTCTGTAGAGAGGGTGTATGAGTGTTCTGCACTGCTCTGTGCTGTGCAGTGTCTCTAGAGAGGGTGTATGAGTGTTCTGCACTGCTCTGTCCTGTGCAGTGTCTGTAGAGAGGGTGTATGAGTGTTCTGCACTGCTCTGTGCTGTGCGCTGTCTGTAGAGAGGGTGTATGAGTGTTCTGCACTGCTCTGTCCTGTGCAGTGTCTCTAGAGAGGGTGTATGAGTGTTCTCCACTGCTCTGTCCTGTACAGAGTCTGTAGCGAGGGTTATGAGTGTTCTCCACTGCTCTATCCTGTGCAGTGTCTGTAGAGAGGGTGTATGAGTGTTCTCCACTGCTCTGTCCTGTACAGAGTCTGTAGCGAGGGTTATGAGTGTTCTCCACTGCTCTGTGCTGTACAGTGTCTGTAGAGAGGGTGTATGAGTGTTCTCCAATGCTCTGTGCTGTGCAGTGCCTCTTTCAGATAAGGTGTATTTAACTGTCATTCACCAAGCTGTGTCAAAGCCTTTCATTAGAAAGACTCTCTTTAAAACCATGAGCGACTCCAATAGGTGTGGGACCAAGCTCCGAAAAGATGTATATAAATCTGTAGCCTATAGACATCCAGACATGCTTCATCATTAAATCTATTGTAAGGCACACAAATTAATGCGTAACAGTTACGATTCTTCTTACAGCAGCAGAATCGGGGTATTCTTCTGTGGACCCAAATCGCTTTCTAAAGTTCTGCACAAGATGTGCAACTCCTACTCGTCTGCGGACCCAAGAGGTGTTCACTTCCACTACAACAAGGAGAACATCTAGAACACAAGAGGTGTTCACTTCCACTACAACAAGAGAACATCTAGAACACAAGAGGTGTTCACTTCCACTACAACAAGAGAACATCTAGAACACAAGAGGTGTTCACTTCCACTACAACAAGGAGAACATCTAGAACACAAGAGGTGTTCACTTCCACTACAACAAGGAGAACATCTAGAACACAAGAGGTGTTCACTTCCACTACAACAAGGAGAACATCTAGAACACAAGAGGTGTTCACTTCCACTACAACAAGGAGAACATCTAGAACACAAGAGGTGTTCACTTCCACTACAACAAAGAGAACATCTAGAACACAAGAGGTGTTCACTTCCACTACAACAAGAGAACATCTAGAACACAAGAGGTGTTCACTTCCACTACAACAAGAGAACATCTAGAACACAAGAGGTGTTCACTTCCACTACAACAAGGAGAACATCTAGAACACAAGAGGTGTTCACTTCCACTACAACAAGAGAACATCTAGAACACAAGAGGTGTTCACTTCCACTACAACAAGGAGAACATCTAGAACACAAGAGGTGTTCACTACATTGATAAGGACTTGTCTTGTCAGACCTGTTGTTAAAAATGTGTCATATTCTCTTCAGAACAGTTACTGTGTACATTATAATAGTTTAAAGTTACGGGTGAAGCAGTATTTATAAAACGTCAAGAATAGAAGGATTTGCACAAAAAGTAATCTTAAAAGTTCTATTGAAATTGCAGATGTATACAAATCTATAGACTCTATGCCATTAGATAAAGCACCAGATCACCACGGTGTCTTAGTCCACTTGTACAGAAGCCTGAAAGATGCTGTTGGAGCAGTTTTGCTTAAAGTATTTAAGGAAGCCTTCATTACTGGAGTTCTCTCAAACTCCTTTAGTGAGGTTATAATCACTGTCATTACAAAACCCGGGAACAATGACACTGTAAAAATGAAAGGCCAATTACCGTGCTCAACTCGGATAATAAAGTACTATCTAAATTACTTTGGCAGATATAACACTAATACTAAGATACTGGATACAGGATAAGGCTCCTCTGTATATAGAGTGTTTTAATGACATGTTGCAAATACTGAAATGAGAAAAAATGGCTTTGCGCATGAAACACAAATCACAGAGACTATATTCCTGAAAGGATGGGGTCAGCTTTGAGAGCTCCACCTGACAGTGCATTCACTTTGCAGAGCTCCACATGACAGTGCATTCACTTTGTAGAGCTCCACATAACAGTGCATTCACTTTGCAGAGCTCCACATGACAGTGCATTCACTTTGCAGAGGTGCACCTCACAGTGCATTCACTTTGCAGAGGGGCACCTCACAGTGCATTCACTTTGCAGATCTCCACATGACAGTGCATTCACTTTGTAGAGCTCCACATAACAGTGCATTCACTTTGCAGAGCTCCACATGACAGTGCATTCACTTTGCAGAGGTGCACCTCACAGTGCATTCACTTTGCAGAGGTGCACCTCACAGTGCATTCACTTTGCAGAGCTCCACATGACAGTGCATTCACTTTGCAGAGGTGCTCCTCACAGTGCATTGACTTTGTAGAGGTGCACCTCACAGTGCATTGACTTTGCAGATCTCCATATGACAGTGCATTCACTTTGCAGAGGTGCACCTCACAGTGCATTCACTTTGCAGATCTCCACATGACAGTGCATTCACTTTGCAGAGGTGAACCTCACAGTACATTCACTTTGCAGAGGTGCACCTCACAGTGCATTCACTTTGCAGAGGTGAACCTCACAGTACATTCACTTTGCAGATCTCCACATGACAGTGCATTCACTTTGCAGAGGTGCACCTCACAGTGCATTCACTTTGCAGAGCTCCACATGACAGTGCATTCACTTTGCAGAGGTGCACCTCACAGTGCATTCATTTTGCAGAGGTGCACCTCACAGTGCATTCACTTTGCAGAGGTGCACCTCACAGTGCATTCACTTTGCAGATCTCCACCTGACAGTGCATTCACTTTGCAGAGCTCCACATGACAGTGCATTCACTTTGCAGAGGTGAACCTCACAGTGCATTCACTTTGCAGAGGTGCACCTCACAGTGCATTCACTTTGCAGAGGTGAACCTCACAGTGCATTCACTTTGCAGATCTCCACATGACAGTGCATTCACTTTGCAGATCTCCACATGACAGTGCATTCACTTTGCAGATCTCCACATGACAGTGCATTCACTTTGCAGATCTCCACATGACAGTGCATTCACTTTGTAGAGCTCCACATAACAGTGCATTCACTTTGCAGATCTCCACATGACAGTGCATTCACTTTGTAGAGCTCCACATAACAGTGCATTCACTTTGCAGATCTCCACATGACAGTGCATTCACTTTGTAGAGCTCCACATAACAGTGCATTCACTTTGCAGATCTCCACATGACAGTGCATTCACTTTGCAGAGGTGAACCTCACAGTACATTCACTTTGCAGATCTCCACATGACAGTGCATTCACTTTGCAGAGGTGAACCTCACAGTACATTCACTTTGCAGATCTCCACATGACAGTGCATTCACTTTGCAGAGGTGCACCTCACACTGCAATAACTGCAATACCAATAATCATCTTCTTGAGGAATGGGGAAAGTTCCACCTGAATATTTCACAGTTATAGCTAGTCATTCTGTGTTAGTTAGGAAAATGCCACCCAATTAAAGCAGTGTATTGGATTCAGATAACCATTCATATTATGAGCAGTAGTTTTCCAGATATACAAATGAAACGAGGCAGCTAAACACAGTTTACAAGCTTTTAGTACATCTGCAGTTAGATTTAATACATACTCTACAACTACTACTGCTGTTATATTACCATACAATGTGAGATGGAAGAATGCATAGTTATTGGTTCATGTGTTTATTTATATTGCCATATATTTCTACATAATAAAGAAAATATATAAACATGACATACGCATATGACTTTAGTAATCATGAAACATATATTGTGCATCATTCATTATATACATGATATACATTATATACATGATATACATTATATACATTATATATTTTTGGGTTATTTTAAAATTAAGATGCAACTTTTTCGGATGTACAATTACTTTGTATGATCTCAGAATTATAAGGAGACTAATTTGAATTATCAACTGGGTATATACAGTACAACTGGGCATATACCTTCAGTTATAATGAGACCATTAGAATTACAGTAAAAACATTAAAAGTAAAGCAAAACTAAAAGTCAGTGTGAACATACTGGATTCACATTCTAGTTAATGTGTTTCTTCAATACACAGGACAGTATACGATATGAGTTTTGTCGTAACTGGGTTATACGATATTATACACACACATTCAATCCAGTTGACACACTACGTTTTTGCACAAATAAAAAGGTAGATTATACATTCTACTTATGTCTCCCTCTAGCGTTTGTGTTGTGTTATTTCATCATCCACACACAGATACAACCATAGGGATGCAACGTCATCTTGAAGGTCAAACGGAAAACAATTCTTTCCAATTGCGCGATTGGTTGAGTTTTCAGACGCTTGCGCTCTCATTGGATACTTTCGTTTTCAGTAAGGACAGCCGCTTCCGCAGCAGGGTCAAAACGGCATGCTGGTAAGTTAAATGTGGTTGTGTTATTGAAAGTGTTCAGCTGTGTTTCACCTGTAGAAATGATATCGTTAAATGTGTCATTGTTTGGTTTGATTTAAAACACGTTCGCTATTATATCAAAAGGTTTAATATTAAACTCGACTGGAATCACGTGTTAAAAAGCGTCCCAGGATGCGATAGACTCAGACACACTGGCAATCGTAAGGGGTCAGGGAATGTTGTAACGGGTAACAGTGGCTTCTCTGAGGTTAGTGCACGGGGCTTTTGAAAGCATTGAATTAGTCGGGTACAGTACCGGGGTGTCACTGCTGCAGCACAATGATACCGGTGATGTATTCAAACCGTATTTACTGCTGCTGCTGAAACTTTGTCAATATATTATTAACTATTGCCATTTTATTCCCAGTTACTTCAAACTAAGATAACCGTATATGTTCTAGAATTAAATAATTTTTGCAAACGTCGTACAGCCACTCCAGGGATGGAAATAAGGCTCCCATTGCATAGCAATTTGATCCATTCCAGGTTTTACTATAGAGTAAGACACACCTGAGCATGTTGCCGATAGACTGGGGCTGATCAAGCTTATATTAAAACCTGGATTTGGTGGAACTGCTATGCAGCAGGAATCTTATTAATGTCCCTGCATGCATGCATGCATGCATGCATGTGTATATACATAAGAACATAAGAAAGTTTACAAACGAGAGGAGGCCATTCAGCCCATCTTGCTCGCTTGGTTGTTAGTAGCTTATTGATCCCATAATCTCATCAAGCAGCTTCTTGAAGGATCCCAGGGTGTCAGCTTCAACAACATTACTGGGGAGTTGGTTCCAGACCCTCACAATTTTCTGTGTAAAAAAAGTGCCTCCTAATTTCTGTTCTGAATGCCCCTTTATCTAATCTCCATTTGTGACCCCTGGTCCTTGTTTCTTTTTTCAGGTCAAAAGCACTATGATAAATCAGATTGTAATGCTTTTATATATTATGTAACACCAGGATTCCTGGACTTTTATAAATATATCTTTTTTTTTTTTTTTTTACGAAGTGACGAGAAGAATGGGGGCATCTGGGAAAATGGCTTCTTTCCGATTACCCCCTCTCCCGACCATTGGGGAAATTATCAAGCTGTACAATCTCCGCGCACAGAAACAGCTGTCGCAGAATTTCCTCCTGGATTTAAGACTGACAGGCAAGATGTTCATTTCTGTTGATGACTGCAGTGCGCAGCCTTTGGGTTTAACTGGTTTTAATTAGGAGCTGCTTCATCAGGTGTTGTATGGTATTTACTAATCAGACCACTGTAGCGGCTGAGACAACAAACAGTCAATACATTATTGCACAACTTCTAGTGCTTGTGCATAGAAATAGGGTTGTTCAACCTACCTTCTCAAATACCTGCTGTTAAATGTTTTGCAATTTGTGTATGAAGTTAACATTATTACAGAATATCTCTAATTAAAACCATTGCAAGTGTTTCTAGATGCTTGGTGTAACGAGCAGTACAAGCGTTGCAGTGTAGATGTGGCATTGAAAAGTCTTTTAACGCACTGCATCTTGATGGTGATTTTTTTCTGTGACTCCTGAATATTTGGTTTTGAGGTTGGAAATCATCTGGAATTCAGTTTATGATCGTAGGACTGTAATCACTTCAGATTGCACAGCACACCGTGGCTGCACTCTGCATACAGCACACGCATTTCCTGAATTCTCAGACACGTGCACTCTTTCGTGAGCAAGTACCATTTAAATTGAATGTGTGATTATACTTGCAACAGACAAGATTGTCCGGCAGGCCGGGAATGTGCGGAATGGCTTTGTGTGTGAAGTGGGTCCGGGCCCTGGAGGGCTCACACGCTCCATCCTCAATGCTGGGGCTGCACAGCTCCTTGTGGTGGAGAAAGACACACGCTTTCTTCCAGGGTTACAGGTAAGCTCGCTCTGTGCATCAGAAACACATTCATCACAGGGGCAGAATCCTGATGTTTAAGCACTGCACATCTGGAATACATATTCTTTAAGAGTTAAGCAGCAGTGCTGTGGATAGTGATTAGGGCTCTGGACTCTTGACCGGAGGGTCGTGGGTTCAGTCCCAGGTGGGGGACGCTGCTGCTGTACCCTTGAGCAAGGTACTTTACCTAGATTGCTGCAGTAAAAACCCAACTGTATAAATGGGTAATTGTA
This sequence comes from Acipenser ruthenus, assembly GCF_902713425.1. Classification (NCBI taxonomy): domain Eukaryota; kingdom Metazoa; phylum Chordata; class Actinopteri; order Acipenseriformes; family Acipenseridae; genus Acipenser; species Acipenser ruthenus. The sequence goes on from NC_081193.1 coordinate 1,026,186, forward strand.
TGTAAACATAAAAAAAGAAAATGTGTAAAAGAATAATGTAATTGTATGTAAAAATACTGTGATATCTTGTAACAACTGTAAGTCGCCATGGATAAGGGCATCTGCTAAGAAATAAATAATAATAATAATAATAATATTTTTTGATAGATTTTCTTAAAGTTTATAGGGTTTCATCAATAGGTTGACCTTTCAATTGATTGTGTAAGATCTGGAAGCCATGAGGGTTAACTGTGCAAGTAGAACCAAACAGAAATGTGTTTGCTAATGCCTTTGGGTGAGCCACTCTCTCAATGCTGTCCAAGTCTGTGATGTAGACCATTACAAGCTGTCTGGGCCCAGTTTCTAAATCCAGTCTAATTCTATTATAGAACATTCAATGAAATGACAGAAACAGTTTGCATTCATCTTACCTTATGTATGTGTAGAAAACCAACATCTGAAATGTTACTGTTTGATAGCAGCCTGCTAAGTGCTAGAAATGCTTTGCGAAACAGGCCCTGGATAATTGCTCAGTTTGCTCTGAAAATGAGTTGTTCGATTAAGTGATTTTACATGCTGTCGATGCAGGTCATAATGAACTACTTTTTCAAGTTTCAAGTACAAAGTTATTATTTTTACATTTGTTGTGAGTTGCTTGACGTTTATCTGCATCAACTGATGTTTTTTGAATTTTGCATCTTCTTGACATAGCTGTTAGCTGAGGCTGCGCCAGAGAAAGTTAAAATCGTCCACGGTGACATACTGACCTATAAGATGGAAAGGGCTTTTCCAAAGCAGCTTGCCAAGGAATGGGACGATGGTGAGTTTTAAAGGATCAGATTGTGGGTGTCCCTACGCAGGTATTTTAAACCCTTTTGAGAGATCAGTCCTAGGATTCAAATGCAGGAAAGCTGTCCTTACAGTGGCTTTTAACCCTTTGCAGTCCATTTATTAAGTGCGCGTCAGGCGCGTCGGGTCCAATTTATTTTCACACGCGCAGTTAATTTTAGACGCGCTGTTTAAAAGTATTTTTCCACAGTCAAACGGGTTTAAAAGGCCCTGCATATCAACAAAGCACTCACTAGGCATCTCCAGCCCCGCCCCACCCTTTCGTTCGCTATTGCTTTCACATATGCTAAGAAATAAATAATAATAATAATAGTCGTACATACCGATCAATCATCTCCTGATCACTCGTTTTATCACCAAACTCCTCAATAATGCGATCCAAGTCATTACACTGTGTAACAAATTTTTTTTTTTTTTTGGTTCCTGGGTAGTAAGTGTTATTTCCTAATTGCTTATGCCTCAAAAGTATAGAAAATGGCTATTATTCCCCACAAACTTTGCTTTTGTGACCAGGACAGTGATATTTTGAAATGTACCTATTTTCCAGAACATTCCAGATAGATTCAGTGCTGAGTAAACTTGGAGTAACTTCTAGAACTTTCTAGAACTTTCCAGTAATATAAATAGTAGTATAAATAAAGGGGCCTTAAGCCCACCAGTTCAGTTTAGTTCCAGCTGCCTAAGTGGATACATATCTGCATTTTTCTGAGATGGCATCAAGGTCATAGGAGACTTCAAAATGGTGGTATTCCTGATGGGTCTCCAAGGCGGTTTTACCAAGTTTCCCTGCTATCTTTGCCTTTGGGACAGCAGGGACACCAAGGCGCACTACCACAGGCGGGACTGGCCACAGCGGACCGAGTTCTCTGTGGGGAGGAACAACGTCAAGTGGGAGCCACTGGTGGACCCCCGGAAGGTGCTGATGCCACCACTGCACATCAAATTGGGCCTTATGAAACAATTTGTCAGAGCTCTAGATAAGGAGTTGGCAGCCTTCAAGTACCTTCAAGACTTCTTCCCTAAGCTGTCTGAGGCAAAGGTCAAAGCCGGTGTCTTCGTCGGACCACAGATAAAGAAGATCCTGGAGTGCAATGAATTCCCCAAGAAGCTCACTAGTAAGGAGAAAGCGGCTTGGAACAGCTTTGTTGCAGTGGTTCGGGGCTTCCTGGGCAATCACAAGGCCGAAAACTATGTGGAGCTGGTTGAGACACTGGTGAAGAACTACGGCACAATGGGCTGTAGGATGTCCCTCAAAGTCCATATCCTTGATGCTCATCTTGATAAATTCAAGGAGAACATGGGAGCGTACTCGGAGGAGCAAGGCGAGCGCTTCCACCAGGATATACTGGACTTTGAACGCCGCTACCAAGGACAGTATAACGAGAACATGATGGGAGACTACATTTGGGGGCTGATTCGTGAAAGTGATTTACAGTATAATCGTAAATCTCGAAAAACTACTCACTTCTAAATCTTTTGTAGTCATTTTTGTATTACTTTAGTATAAATACATGTTAATTTGGATTCATATGTTGTTTTTTTCTGACTTTATGTGAACGAAAAGACACAAATTTGCCCGTTTTCTCATTGGAAATAGGTAAATTTCAAAATATCACTGTCCTGGTCACAAAAGCAAAGTTTGTGGGGAATAATAGCCATTTTCTATACTTTTGAGGCATAAGCAATTAGGAAATAACACTTACTACCCAGGAACAAAAATTGTGTTACATAGTGTTATTTTATTACTATAACATCTTAAAGCTCTGCAAATGTCCGTGATATTCTCTGTGCGCTGATTCAGTAACAGCCAGCTTGTTTCTTTATGACTGCCCCTATTTGATGCCAGGGGCAAGTATGACTAATCATGAGATACCCTCTTTTTTTTCGGCTTGTCTCGGCTCCAGTCATTCACACTCGGCCATTGAATGGTTTTCTCTGCTTTTTCCGGAGAAAAAACGACTAGAAACCCATTTTATGAGTTTTTTTGATGATGTCGGACATTGGACCGGATAGGAATAATTGCAATGTCGGACAAGGTCCGACATAGGACCGCAAAGGGTTAAAGAGCACCAAATAACAAAACAAACATCTGGGGTTATTCTGTGCAGCCCTAGCGTTAAATAATCACACACAGTTAAATAGGTTTGGTTGTTTGGTGCTTCTTAGAAGCCGCTGTAAGGAAAAGGTGTCAATCCTTGTGCTAGTCTGCAAGGTTTTATCCATCAACCAAAATAACAAAAACACATTGAGTGAAAGATGCTTACCACCCACTGTACTGTACTTTAATTACAAATTGCATACAACTCCCAACCCAGCCTGTGAGCCCCAAGTTTGTTACTCAATGAAATAGCGTTTGCTGGAGTGATACCAGAATTGTAATGTGAACTTATTTTTCTTGTCATTAACATGAACAGGGCCTCCAGATGTGCATATCATTGGAAACCTGCCGTTCAGTGTATCCACTCCTCTGATCATTAGGTGGCTGGAGAATATTGCTAATCGGGATGGACCCTTTGTGTACGGCCGGACCCAGCTGACCCTGACTTTTCAGAAGGAAGTGGCAGAGGTATGTAGTTGAGTAAGTTTGAGTGTTTCGTGGCTGTGCTATAGTTGCAGAATGTTAGTTTTTTATGTATGTTTATACATCTATGGTGGCTCTGTTATAGTTGCAGGGTATTAGTTTTGTTAGGAGGCTGTGTGGTCCAGTGGTTAAAGGAAAGGGCTTGTAACCAGGAGATCCCCGGTTCAAATCCCACCTCAGCCACTGACTCATTGTGTGCCCCTGAGCAAGTCACTTAACCTCCTTGTGCTCCGTCTTTCGGGTGAGACGTAATTGTAAGTGACTCTGCAGCTGATGCATAGTTCACACACCCTAGTCTCTAAGTCGCCTTGGATAAAGGCGTCTGCTAAATAATAAAAATAATAATAATAATAATAATAATGTTTATGAGTGTTTCGTGGCTGTGCTATAGTTGCAGAGTATTAGTTTTGTTACGTTTATGAGTGGTTAGTGGCTCTGTTATAGTTGCAGAGTGTTCGTTTTTTTATGTTTGAGTGTTTCGTGACTCTGCTATAGTTGCAGAGTATTAATCAGAACTGCAGTCAGTCACAATTGTAATTGTGCAATTCATAATTCATTGCAATTACAATGCAAGTGTAATTGAACCGTGGCACACCTGCGGAATTTCACGTGTAATTGATTGATTACAGCTCAATTCCGCATTTATTTGTCATACAATCATTATTCTTGTATTTTCAACCACTTCTGGTGACTTTTGAAAAGAATCAGTGAAATCGTATGTTTCTGTGTTTGTACCCATGATTAGTGCTTTGGTTATTTAGGATAGAGTTCATGTGTGTGTAGTTGTTTGTTACTGTTTAGTGTAATTATAATTGAACAGAATAGCCTTGTAATTGTAATTGCAATTCCAGCAAGCAGCTGTGCTGTATTTGTAGCTATAATTATACTTGACCACAGGTCTGCCTCTAATCTTATCCGAGTGGGCACTTGTGTCAGGCCCACAATCGAATCACTGAAGCAAAACAACTTCAGGCTTACTGAATATAGGCCAATTATATGAAAGCAGCACGTTTCTTTTTATTTTTGTGCAGATCTGCACTACAAAGCTTCACTTCTTTTTCTTCTGTGTGCTGTTCCTCCCTGAGGCAGGAAGTCCTTCTCTTGGTGTCAGTGTGTTTTGGGACACGCTCTTGTTCTTGGTTGTTGAGTAGCTTTGTGTTTTGGGACACGCTCTTGTTCTTGGTTGGTGAGTAGCTTTGTGTTTTGGAACGGGTTCTTGTTCTTGGTTGGTGAGCAGCTTTGTGTTTTGGGACACGCTCTTGTTCTTGGTTGTTGAGCAGCTTTGTGTTTTGGGACACACTCTTGTTCTTGGTTGTTGAGTAGCTTTGTGTTTTGGGACACGCTCTTGTTCTTGGTTGTTGAGCAGCTCTGTGTTTTGGGACACGCTCTTGTTCTTGGTTGTTGAGCAGCTTTGTGTTTTGGGACGCGCTCTTGTTCTTGGTTGGTGAGTAGCTTTGTGTTTTGGGACACGCTCTTGTTCTTGGTTGTTGAGCAGCTTTGTGTTTTGGGACACACTCTTGTTCTTGGTTGTTGAGTAGCTTTGTGTTTTGGGACACGCTCTTGTTCTTGGTTGTTGAGCAGCTCTGTGTTTTGGGACGCGCTCTTGTTCTTGGTTGGTGAGTAGCTTTGTGTTTTGGAACGGGTTCTTGTTCTTGGTTGGTGAGCAGCTTTGTGTTTTGGGACACGCTCTTGTTCTTGGTTGTTGAGCAGCTTTGTGTTTTGGGACACACTCTTGTTCTTGGTTGTTGAGTAGCTTTGTGTTTTGGGACACGCTCTTGTTCTTGGTTGTTGAGCAGCTCTGTGTTTTGGGACGCGCTCTTGTTCTTGGTTGGTGAGTAGCTTTGTGTTTTGGAACGGGTTCTTGTTCTTGGTTGGTGAGCAGCTTTGTGTTTTGGGACACGCTCTTGTTCTTGGTTGTTGAGCAGCTTTGTGTTTTGGGACACACTCTTGTTCTTGGTTGTTGAGTAGCTTTGTGTTTTGGGACACGCTCTTGTTCTTGGTTGTTGAGCAGCTCTGTGTTTTGGGACACGCTCTTGTTCTTGGTTGTTGAGCAGCTTTGTGTTTTGGGACGCGCTCTTGTTCTTGGTTGGTGAGTAGCTTTGTGTTTTGGAACGGGTTCTTGTTCTTGGTTGTTGAGCAGCTCTGTGTTTTGGGACGCGCTCTTGTTCTTGGTTGTTGAGCAGCTTTGTGTTTTGGGACACGCTCTTGTTCTTGGTTGTTGAGCAGCTCTGTGTTTTGGGACGCGCTCCTGCTCTTTGAACTCGCTCTCTTTTCTCTTCACAGAGGCTCACGGCAAGTACCGGCAGCAGACAGAGGAGTAGGCTGTCCATCATGGCACAGTACCTGTGCAACGTGAGGAGCTGCTTCACCATTCCTGGACGGGCTTTTGTCCCCAAACCAGAGGTAAGAAAGGGCTCTGAGAAAATATAGAGGAACGTGTCCAGCTGTTGATATGTGACATACATACTTTTTTTTTGATGGATGTGCATCAAGGTGATTTTCGTTTTTGCCGATACCAAAAGCTCTAATGTTTGTATTTACAGCCGTGTTGGGAGGTGTCTGAGTCTAATTGCCACTTCGCACTAAACCAGTCTACCTAGTATTAACTCACAGGTTACTGTACCATAACAGTAGTTTCCAGGTTTGTCTAGTTTTTATTTTTGTATGGAATCTACAGACTAGTGGTACGTATGCGTTTTATGATATTGTAATATTGTCAAAATGGTTGCAGGGTTAAGGCGGGTAATGATCAGTAGATTATAGTGCATGATCTTTTAAATTAACAACTCTTTAAAGAATTCCACTTATTTTAGGTTCGTTCGCAATACGCCTCTGGCCAAAGGTGTGGCAGCACCCTGTAGAATTAACTCATGTTGCTTCATAACGTGGAATGAAACCTGCTGAATAATGTTCAGCTAACTGTTTAAAGTGACTTCAAAGGACACCTTGTGCAGAGTAATTGTTTCTGCATTGTTGAGCATATAATATGATGTGCTGAGACTGCTTCAAATTCCAGTTTTCTAAAGTAACTGCTAGTTCATTTATCAGCCAAGTGTGATACATATTCCCAACCCAAATTCCAAATTCACTTACCGGTATGAATAATCATTTCTTTAGGAAGTTGAGAAAAATCATCTTTGCTTCAAATGGAAAGTTACCAGGTACCAGGTTTTGTTTTCATTTGGAGAATTTGGGTCAGATTTGAAAATGTTTTCCCTCAAATACTATAGGGCAAATGCACAGTTTCTTGTCAAAAAAAAAGTGCTGGTTTCACAGATCTTAAAGTAGTCCAGGATGTGTGGTCAAAGATGGCCTAAGTATAGCAAGAAACTTAGAAAACAGCTCAGTGTTAACAGCCACACATACCTGTATGTGTGATTCTGTTTATCTGAATGTCTTGATTTTTTCTAATCGGCTTCAAAGTCAATTTAATTTGTAAAGGGATGCGCAGAAATATCTGAGCTGAGAAGACGTGCAAGTGTTTGTTGTGGCATTTACTGTGACAGATTAACCCAGTACACAAGCACGGGTCTCAAAGCCTCATTCATTCAAAGTGCATCACACATCTTAAGGTAGCATCAGTGATTTATCATGACAGCAATCCCTTGCAAAGCCATTGAATAGACAGTCAGAGGAGAATGTGGGTTAAACAGTGGAATCTGTGGAAATATTTGCCAAAAATTGCAGGGATATTTGACCAAATTTTGCTGAAAATTGCAGGGGGTATTTAGGGCCAAATTAATACTGTTATATTCTTATGCTGCAAAGAAGAGTCCAAGCATCATAGATTGTTGCAAAAAAACAACTTTATTGTTTTCTTTCACAAAACAGAATACCTTTTCAGAAGGTGCGAAAGAGCTATTTGTATGTATGTATGTATGTACAGTGCCGTGAAAAAGTATTTGCCCCCTGTCTGATATTCTGCATTTTTGCATATTTTTGACACTGAATGTTATCAGATCTTCAACCAAAACCTAATGTTAGATAAAAGGGACCCTGAGTGAACAAATAACACAAACATTTGATACAGACGTGCTCAAATTTGTTGGTACCCCTCCACAAAAAACGAAGAATGCACAATTTTCTCTGAAATAACTTGAAACTGACAAAAGTAATTGGCATCCACCATTGTTTATTCCATATTTAATAGAAATCAGACTTTGCTTTTGATTTTTTATTCAACATAATATTGTAAATAATAAAACAAATGAAAATGGCATGGACAAAAATGATGGGACCGCTAACCTAATATTTTGTTGCACAACCTTTAAAGGCAATCACTGCAATCAAATGTTTTCTGTAGCTCTCAATAAGACTTCTGCACCTGTTAACAGGTAGTTTGGCCCACTCTTCCTGAGCAAACTGCTCCAGCTGTCTCAGGTTTGATGGGTGCCTTCTCCAGACTGCAAGTTTCAGCTCTTTCCATAGATGTTCGATAGGATTCAGATCAGGACTCATAGAAGGCCACTTCAGAATAGTCCAATGTTTTGTTGTTATCCATTCTTGGGTGCTTTTAGCTGTGTGTTTTGGGTCATTATCCTGTTGGAGAACCCATGACCTGCGACTGAGACAGAGTTTTCTGACACTGGGCAGTACGTTTCGCTCCAGAATGCCTTGATAGTCTTGAGATTTCATTGTGCCCTGCACAGATTCAAGGCACCCTGTGCCAGGCGCAGCAAAGCAGCCCCAAAACATAACCGAGCCTCCTCCATGTTTCACTGTAGGTATGGTGTTCTTTTCTTTGAAAGCTTCATTTTTTCGTCTGTGAATATAGAGCTGATGTGACTTGCCAAAAAGCTCCAGTTTTGACACATCTGTCCAAAGGACATTCTCCCAGAAGGATTGTGGCTTGTCAATATGCATTTTAGCAAATTCCAGTCTGGCTTTTTTATGTTTTTCTGTCAAAAGTGGAGTCCTCCTGGGTCTTCTTCCATGGAGCCCACTTTCGCTCAAAAAGCGACGGATGGTGCGATCAGAAACTGACGTACCTTCACCTTGGAGTTCAGCTTGTATCTCTTTGGCAGTTATCCTTGGTTCTTTTTCTACCATTCGCACTATCCTTCTGTTCAATCTGGGGTCGATTTTCCTCTTGCAGCCGCGCCCAGGGAGGTTGGCTACAGTTCCATGGACCTTAAACTTCTTAATAATATTTGCAACTGTTGTCACAGGAACATCAAGCTGCTTGGAGATGGTCTTGTAGCCTTTACCTTTACCATGCTTGTCTATTATTTTCTTTCTGATCTCCTCAGACAACTCTCTCCTTTGCTTTCTCTGGTCCATGTTCAGTGTGGTGCACACAATGATACCAAACAGCACAGTGACTACTTTTCTCCATTTAAATAGGCTGAATAACTGGTTACAAGATTGGAGACATGTGTGATACTAATTAAAGAAACGAATTAGTTTGAAATATCACTATAATCCAATTATTTATTATCTTTTCTAAGGGGTACCAACAAATGTGTCCAGGCCATTTTAGAATATCTTTGTAGAATAAGCAATAATTCATCTCTTTTCACAGCTTCTTTGCTTTATTCTATGACATACCAAAGGCATGCAAGTATACATGATAAAATAGCTTTTAATTTCATCACTTTTCAGGAGGAATGAAGCATTATTTCAATGAGCTGTAAGGGTACCAACAAATTTGAGCACGTCTGTACATATTTCATTTATTTATTAAAGAAAGTTATGCAACACCCAGTGCCCCGTTTGAAAAAGTAATCGCCCCCTTAGACTCAATAACTGGTTATGCCACCTTTTAGCAGCAATAACTGCAACCAAACGCTTCCTGTAGTTATTGATTAGTCTCTCACAGCGCCGTGGAATTTTGGCCCACTCCTCCATGCAGAACTGCTTCAACAGTCACATTTGTGGGTTTTCGAGCATGAACTGCTTGTTTCAGGTCCTGCCACAACATCTCAATGGGGTTTAGGTCTGGACTTTGACTAGGCCATTCCAAAACTTTAAATTTCTTGTTCTTCAACTATTCTGATGTAGACTTGCTTGTGTGTTTCGGATCATTGTCTTGCTGCATGACCCAGCTGCGCTTCAGCTTCAGCTCACGGACGGATGGCCTCACATTCTCCTGTAGAATTCTCTGATACAGAGCAGAATTCATGGTTCCTTCAATGATGGCAAGGCGTCCAGGTCCTGATGCAGCAAAGCATCCCCAAACCATGACACTACCACCACCATGCTTGACCGTTGGTATGAGGTTCTTACTGTGGAATGCAGTGTTTGGTTTTCACCAGACATAACGGGGCCCATGTCGGCCAAAAAGTTCCACTTTTGACTCATCTGTCCATAGAACATTGTTCCAGAACTCTTGAGGATCATCCAGGTGCTTTTTGGGAAACTTGAGACGAGCATTCATGTTCTTCTTAGTGAGCAATGGTTTCCGCCTTGCTACTCTGCCATGAATCCCATTTTTGCCCAGTGTCTTTTTGATGGTGGACTCATGAACACTGACCTTAGCCGAGGCGAGAGAGGCCTGCAGATCCCAGGATGTTGTTATAGGGTTGTTTGCGACTTCCTGGACGATTTTACGCCTTGCTCTTGGAGAGATTTTGGCAGGGCGGCCACTGCTGGGAAGATTCACTACTGTCACAAACTTTCTCCATTTGGAAAATATGGCTCTGACTGTGGTTCGGTGGAGACCCAGAGCCTTAGAAATGGCTTTGTAACCCTTTCCAGACTGATAGACATCAACAACTTTTTTCCGGAGGTCTTCAGGAATTTCTTTTGTTCGTGGCATGATGTGCCTCTAGAACCTGTGTGCTGACAACTTCACTCTGATGGTAAGGGCCAAAGTTAGTCAGATTTATATTGGGCAGGGCTGGCCCAAATCAGGCCTGGTTGTTAACCAAAGTACTCAAACAGCTGACCCTAATTATCCCTTTAATGGGGTTAAGTTAACTGGGGGGGGGGCAATACCTTTTTCACACCTGAAGATTGCATGTTTGATTACCTTGCACACCAAACAAATGAAAGAAGCACCAAACTTTGGTGTCATTTTTTCTCCCAGACTCCCTCTATATACTACTACAACCCACAAAGAAAATCTGACCAAATACAATGTGAAAAATGTGCAAAAATGTAGAAAATCAAACAGGGCAAATACTTTTTCACGGCACTGTACAAATGTATGAATGCAAAAACGAACTTCTGAGTGTTGTATCTGAATATGTTTTGATAAAGACATTCTACTTGAACCACCTAAAGAGTGAAACAACACAGATTAAAACTACACATGGTGGGCTATGCTTATTGAAAATGTAGGAAGAAGCTATTGCTAGGCATGGACAGTTTCTAGGGTTATCTTTAAGCGTAATGCAAAGGCACGTGGGAAAAATTGATCCGGGAAGGGGCACGTATTTGAAAGAAGCATGGCAGATAACAAGGAACTAAAGAAAAACTAAAGTGGAAAAATTCATTTGGTGATGAGGGTGGAAGTGATCGCGGATCAGCAGCCAGTGGAACAGTTTACCTACAGTGAGAAACGAAAGGCTGGTCTGGTACTGTTTTCAATGTGATGATGACGGTGAGAACGCATTGCAGATGGAAATTAAAAGCTTCTTTAGAGATACAGCCTTGCAAGTGATCATCACTTTTAGAAGGTAGGGATATAGTTATATCCTGTATCTTGAAGTAATATAAAAATATGAACGTTTCTGGCGTGGCGTACTGTTTTTGGCGGATAACGCAAAATACATGCGGCCACGGTTTTCTATTGGCCCAGGTTATTATGTAACCACAGGGAGCTACATTACGCTCTACTCTGCAACACCTTTTAAAATAGGATTGTTCCCAAATGCTGCATCTGTAGGATTAATTTTTTTTTCATTTAGGGAAGTGTTTATATGGCACCCTAACCCCTTGCTAGGAGGAAAGTGAAAGGGTTTGTAAAACACCCTGAATTGAATTGCACACAGATAAGACTTGCTCACAGTCCTTTAACTTTAAGCAGCTCTTTAATTATCCCAAAACAAAATGGGCATTTATGATCGTTGGGATTTCAAGTGTAATGAACATAAATTGGGTTTTCAAATGGATTGTCACACACATTAAAATGGCTATAAACAGATGAGCTACCTGCAGTATTATCCCACAGTATGATATATCATTTATACAATGTGGTCTGCCCCATCTGTTCAGCTTGTGGAATTCAAATCAAATAAATAAATATATATATATATATATATATATATATATATATATATATATATATATATATATATATATATATATTTTAGTAGTTGCCAATTTTTAGTTTTTTTTGTTATTTTTCTCCCCAATTTAGTAGTATCCAATTATTTGGTTTAGCTCAGCTCACTGCTACCACCCCCGCACTGACTCGGGAGTGGCGAAGACAAATACACGCTATCCCCCGAAGCGTGTGCCGCCAGCCGCCGGCTTCTTTACACACTGCAGACTCACCATGCAGCCAAAGAGCTACAGCATCGGAGGACAACGCTGGGCAGCTTACAGGCAAGCTCGCAGGCGCCCGGCCAGACCACAGGGGTCGCTGGTGTGCAGTGAGCCGAGGGCACTCTGGCTGACCTAGCCCTCCCTCCCCCCAGGCGGCGCTCGGCCAGTTGAGCTCCCGTCCTCAGTCGGCAAAGAAATAGCCTGGACACGAACCAGCAACTATAGGGCACATCCTGCACTCTAAGCGAGTGCTTTTAGTGGATGCGCCACTCGGGAGCGATTTTCTATCTCTCTATCTCTCTATCTCTCTATCTCTCTATCTATCTATCTATCTATCTATCTATCTATCTATCTATCTATCTATCCACTGAGTGTACAAAACATTAGGAACACCTTCCTAAAATTGAGTTGCACTCCCTTTTGCCCTCAGAACAGCCTCAATTCGTTGGGGCATGAACTCTACAAGGTGTCGAAAGCATTCCACAGGGATGCTGGCCCATGTTGACTCCAATGCTTCCCACGGTTGTGTCAAGTTGGCTGGTAGTGGATCTCTACTCCGAATAGCTCATTCCATGGATTGAGATCTGGTGATTGGACAGGCCACTGCAGTAAGCTGTATTCACTGTCATGTTCGTGGAACCATTCCTAGACAATCCTAGCCTTGTGGCATGGGGCATTATCCTGCTGAAAAAATCCATTAGCAGATGGATACACCTGATTGGCAATGATGTTCAGATATCCTGTGGCATTCAAACATTGCTCCACTTTTATCAAGGGGCTCAATGTGTGCCATGAAAACACACCCCACACCATCACACCGCCACCACCAGCCTGCAATGTTGACACGCGGCATGATGGATGCATGTACTCATGTGGTTTTCTCCATAGGCATCAGACCAGACAATGTTGTTCCAATCCTCCAGTGTCCAGTGTTTTCGTTCCTTGGCCCAATGCAACCGCAGTTTCTTGTGTTTTGCTGAAAGAAGTGGAACTCTCTTAGGTTGTTGGCTGCCATACCCCATTCGTGTCAAGGTATGACGAGTTGTGCATTCTTTTATGGGTATTTCGGCACCAATGTTGTACTGGACTGTCAGTTGACTAACTGTAGCCCGTCTGTTGCTCTGCACAATTCGTGTCAGCCTTCTTTGGCCTCTTTCATCAATGAGCCGTTTTCGACCACTGGCCTGCCGTTGGCTGGATGTCCTTTGGGTGGTGGACCATCCTTGATACACACGGGAAACTGTTGAGCATGAAAAACTCAAACCGGCGCGCCTGGCACCTACTACCATACTCCGTTCAAAGGCACTTAAATCTTTTGTCTTGCCCATTTACCCTCTGAATGGCACACATACACAATCCATGTCTCAATTGTGTCAAGGCTTAAAAATCCTTCTTTAACCTGTCTCCCCTTCATCTACACTGATTGAAGTAGATTTAACAGGTTACATCAATAAGGGATCACAGCTTTCACCTGGATTCACCTCGTCAGTCTATTTCATGGAAAGAGGAGGTGTTCCTAATGTTTTGTACACTCAGTGTATAAGTATAACACAATGTGTAGCAAAAGTCACAGCTCAACTGGCTAAGCCTTTTTTGTATGAAATGTGCAGTATACCCTGTATACATTTTGACAAAAGATAAAAATGTAATAAATCATGTCAAAATCCATGCATTGCCCTGGCATTGGTATATATCCAAAATATAATTAAATATATATTTGTTTCTTTGTTGTTTTACTATGAGTGAATACAGATTTCAGTTTTTTCTTCAGTTTTTCAGCAGCAGACAAATGCTTGTATAACATGCCATTTCAATTGATTATTATATCATCTTAAAGGTTTTGAATGGTTACTGTCCATAAAAGTAAAACATTATTGAATAAGGAAAGACAACTGAGCAGAGAACAGTATTATCAAAAAGTTCAAGCTTTAAGAAAAACATTGACTTTGTCCACATGCCTGCAATGGTCTTGATTTAAAAGGGCTTGACAGAACAGGAGGCCCAGGTGTAGCATGTGCTCTTTGTCACAGGGTTTGCATTCAGATGTTGATTTCTTCAGACGTTTCTGTAAAAGTGGGAGATGTTGTCTATTAATGGGAGCAGTGGAGAGGCTGACAGCAGTCCTCCGACAGCGATACAGGGGTCAGCGGTCCTGAAGAGTCCTGTAACCATGGCAGTGAAAAGCACAGGCGGCTGTGTGTCGAATACATGAGCAGTGCACAGTGTCAGGGAGAGCTTGTTGCGTTTGGAGTAATGAGAAGAAACGGGATTACACATCCTATTGTGCTGTTTGGTTTTTCGGTCGGGTGCTTTCAAATTCAAGGCTGTGAGAAGCCAGATGAGAAACTTGTTTTATAAAATGTAGACTTCAGCTGATATGTTGATGTTTTCTAGCTTTTGGGGAAAAAATCCTAATATTAGCTACTGAAACATATCTGAAGTTCTTTATGTAATAAATTATATTTTATCTAATTTAAAAATGTTTGTATCTCCCTGGTTACAGGTATTTCCTGTGCATTTAAATGCAGAAATTGAGTTTTATATAATCAGGGTTGATGGACTAATAAACAGGAATTACAGTGCCATAAAAATACAAGATATTTATAAGTTCATTTGTATTGAAGCACTTTCCAGTTACTAAAAGAATAAAGTCTCTTCTGATTTGCAAACCATTGCTTTTAGAATACCTAAAATAGTGCAAGTGACTGCCTCTCTCCCACATCTTTTTCTTTCTTCTAACGCAGAGCAAGCAGCGTTTGTTATACCAGCTGTATGTTGCCTGGAATTACACATAGTCCTGCAGGCTGTATTCTGCCTTATTGTCTGTAGGCTGTGAGGCTGAACAGCACTGCTGCTGCTTGTTGTTTGGGGGACAGTTCTGTGGTCCCCGCTGCTTCCCAGTACAAGACGTGCAGAAGATGGCCCCCCCAACAAACAGGAATCCTGCCGACACAAACGCGACGTACACGGCTCCCCCCGGCTCGTACTTGTTACTCTCCGGCACGGATGAGTCCAAAAAGCTGGCGATGACCTCGCTGGTGAACCAAGAGGCCGGGACGAGGCAAAGGAATCCGGCCACGATAAGAAAGACCCCCCCGGCAATGGCTGTGTGTCTTTTGGCCTGCACCCCTCCCCCCCAGCGTGTGCATTTTAACCCCAGGGAGGCGAGGCAAAGCCCCAGGGCAGCCAGCACGCAGGACAGCACCATGCTGGTACGGGCAGTCTGCAGGTAGGCAGGCAGGGACAGCACTGAGTATTTGAGTGTGCAGCTGAACATCCCCGTGCTGTACCAGGTGCAGTCTATCCACAGCCCCTGCATCTGGGAGATGGCAGTGATGATGTTCGAGCCCAGGTCAGCACTCACCTTCCAGTTGGGAAGCAGGGTGGAGACCGTGGCTCCGAAGAGGCCAAGCAGCGCCAGGATGAAAGCAAAGATCTGCATCCCTGCTGAGGCCATGCTTGTATCCTCTCACCTTCACTCTCCCCCACTCTTCTCCCTCTGATCAGCTTACAGCAGATGGATAGCTCCTCAGCTGAGGCTCCAGTGGACTGTGTTGATATGAGAGTTGTGCAAATAGAAAGTCCTGTGTTTAAAACAAGGTGAATGTGAATTAAATAAGCTGCAGTCTCCCTGTTATTGCTTTTAAAACAGGATTTAACAATATGTATATATCTATATCTAGATGTAGATATTTGTATTTGTCTGTATCTGCATCTGCCTGCCAATGTTTTTATAATCATTCCTCTTGAAAGTATATAATATATTAAGGCAATAAAGATGCAGTATCTAAGTTCTTGGCACATTAAGTTTGTAAAAGGCATATCTTTGTTATCCTAAGAAGTTCTTTAAACTTTATTAAAAATCAAATAACCAAAGGTATTCAAATCTGGAACTAAAATAAATTCTAAAAAACCGCTTTCTTAAAATATCCAAACAGTATTATTTTAGTAATTTTTTTAAAATACCGTCATTAAAAATAACCCATTCTTACCTCTGGTGCAGAATGATTGCTTTAATGCTCCGAGTCATCTGCTGTGATTTGTAAAGTAAAAAAGAAAGATAGATTAGCTCTTTAAACCCATTCGTGTCTTCAATTTCCTTAGCAACAGTACCACAAGAATAGAATGTGATTACGGCCCATAGATGCTCTGCTTTGTGGTTTTTAAAGGGGTTTTTCAGAACTATAGAATAGTGCCTCTACTTCAGCATTGCCTTCAGGCTGACACAAATGCTGCAGCTCAATGATTTGATGATGCATGAAAAAGAAAATGTAAAAAGAATTGGCAGTAGAGCAAATGTTGCAAATTATTTTGCGAGCACATTATTGGTTTATTGCTAACTTTGTATTACTGTTCTAATTTCTGATTTAAAAAAGCAAAACAAAAACACATTCTACCACAACCACCTAATGTTTAAAGCCTTCTCACTTTAAATATGCATGTTTTTAAAAATAGAATCCAATCGGAACATACATTTCTCTTCGTAAGCTTCTGTTAGCAGTGTGTTTTGCTATTAGTTACAATCATGTCTGTCTATTTTAATTTTATTATTTTAATAGTTGTTTTTTGTTTCTAGTTTGTTGAGCTTTTCATTAGTTGCTTTACTGGCTTTGATCAAAAATCTAAGAGGTGAATTCAAATTTACAGTTTTACAGCGTTAACGGGACCATCCACTTTGACCTGTGACCTAAGATGGCCACTGTATTGGAATCATTTTTTTGACCTAACACTTCAAGATATCGGCTTCATGTACACGAACAGCATGTATTTTGCAATTACTAGGTACAGTTCGGCTGTGGGTATTTTGCACGGAAATTTTTCCCTTTTGTGGCTGATTTGGTGCAAAGCTGCCATGGTATCAAAGCCTCACAGAAACCATTTTGAGGCAGCGGCTTCATATTTTCATGTTTCTATAAACTCTGCATGCTTCACATGCTGGTGATCATGACGCTGATCCCTGACCTAACACGGCTGCCACATTGAAGTCACGTGACTTTTTTTACTGCCACGTTCTTTGAACCTCTCATCATATCGGTGATACAGATCTTAATCACATTGAAAAATCAACAAAAAAAAAACTGAAGGGAAACCACATCAAAACAAGGGCAACAACTCAGGTAAGACAGCCATTAAATGTATTTACCTAAATGATCAAAAACAAAATGTTACAACTTGAAGCTACTGCACTAACAAGTAACTACGATGTGATAGGTGTTACAGAAAGTTGGTTATCCGAGAGGGATGGAGACAAATAGAATATTAGTGGGTATACACTGTATAGGAAACCAAGCAAAATATTCCAAATTCAGACACCAAGTTATACAATGACATTAGAAATGCATGTAGCAAAGGAGGAGCCATACTAATGGGGGGATTTCAATGTCCCACATATAAAATGGGAAAACCTGTTGGGGAGCACGACAGACAAAAATTGAAATGGTGGAAATTACAAATGACTGCTTCCTAACACAATTTGTCAAGGCACTGACTAGAGGGGAGGCATGCCTTGATTTAGTCTTTTCAAATAACGAAGACAGAATAACTAAAACAGTTCAGAGAATCATTGGCAAACTCAGACCACAACATGGTCTCATTTGAAGTGATTTTTAAAACCCAAAAAGTAATGACTAAAGCTAAGGTTTACAATTTTAGAAAGGCAAACTATGAAGGTATGAAACAGAGACTAACAGAAGCAGATTGGAGTAAAATACAGAAAACATCCACAGAAAAAGGATGGCTGTTTTTTAAAAATGTACTAGAGGCGCAAAACAATTGCATCCCAAAAGTAGACAAATCTAAATCTAAAACAAAGTGGCCAAAATGGTTTAATAGATCAATTAAAAAAAATATTCAGCGAAAAAAGGCGCATTACAGAGTGTTTAAAAGGGACCAAAAACAAAGTACACAGAAAGAGTACTTGTAACTGCAATATTATAACAGCAAGAGAACATTCAAAGAGGAGGTTAAATGTCTAAGAGATACAAATGGCAAAATCACAGACGAAGAGAAAAAAATAGCAACTATATTAAATGATTACTTTTCACAAGTTTTTACAAAGGAGGATAGGGACAACATGCCCCACATGTCGACCAGTTCCTATCCAGTTTTGGATAGCTTTAGCATAACGGAGGCAGAGGTGTTGAAGGGACTGGGAGCTCTTGGGGTAGACAGGTCCCCTGGGCCAGATGAGATCCTCTCAGTGGTGCTCGGGGAGATGGGAGAAGTTATTTACAGGACGCTGGCCAGGATCATGCGGGGGTCTCTCTGGAGAATTGCAAACGTAATACCGATCCACAAAAAGGGAGACAAAACCCAACTGGGTAACTACAGACCAATAAGCCTGACTTCATTTATATGCAAAGTTATGGAAACTATAATAAGATCCAAAATGGAAAATTACCTATATGGTAACAATATCCTGGGAGACAGTCAGCATGGTTTTATATATATATTAAAGCATGAGACAGAATACATGTTCTCATATAACTATGTAAATTACAACAGATTTACAGTGTTTGGTAACAATATCCTGGGAGACAGTCAACACGGTTTTAGGACAGGGAGATTGTGTCTAACTAACCTGCTTGATTTTTTTGAGGATGCAACATCGACAATGGATAACTGCAAAGCATATGACATGGTTTATTTAGATTTCCAGAAAGCTTTTGACAAAGTCCTGCATAAAAGATTAATTCTCAAACTGAACGCAGTAGGGATTCAAGGAAATGCATGCACATGGATTAGGGAGTGGTTAACATGTAGAAAACAGAAAGTACTGATTAGAGGAGAAACCTCAAAATGGAGCGAGGTAACCAGTGGTGTACCACAGGGATCAGTATTAGGTCATTCAAAATGTTCTAGACAGCATTCAGAACTGGGCAGACACATGGCAAATGACATTTAATAGAGAAAAGTGTAAGGTACTGCACGCAAGCAATAAAATGTGCATTATAAGTACTATATGGGAGATAGTGAAATTGAAGGAATCTATGAAAAAGACCTAGGAGTTATGAATGTTGAATTTAAATCAAGATAAGTAATGTTAAAACTTTACAATGCATTAGTAAGACCTTACCTAGAATATTGTGTTCAATTCTGGTCACCTTGCTACAAAAAAGATGTTGCTGCTCTAGAAAGAGTGCAAAGAAGAGCGACCAGAATTATTCCTGGTTTAAAAAGCAAGTCGTATGCAGACAGGCTGAAAGAATTGAATCTATTCAGTCTCGAACAAAGAAGACTACGGGGCGATCTGATTCAAGCATTCAAAATCCTAAAAGGTATTAACAGTGTCGACCCAGGGGACTTTTTTGACCTGAAAAAAGAAACAAGGACCAGGGGTCACAAATGGAGATTAGATAAAGGGGCATTCAGAACATAAACTAGGGGGAACTTTTTTACACAGAGAATCATGGGAATCTGGAACCAACTCCCCAGTAATGTTGTTGAAGCTGATACCCTGGGATCCTTCAAGAAGTTGCTTGATGAGATTCTGGGATCAATAAGCTACTAACAACCAAACGAGCAAGTTGGGCCGAATGGCCTCCTCTCGTTTGTAAACTTTCTTATGTTCTTTCTTACCCCTGTTAGATTAGGCAACCACCAGTGATGCACTGTGCAGCAGCATTGTGGGTTTGTTCATGTTTTCCCAGGCAAGTTTTAAACCTGTCAAAATACCCCTTAGGAAAATGTAAGCAATCCATTAACCACAAACATGTTACTGTACCTCCCAAAGGGGATATATGTAGTGCTGTGGGATAAGACTGCTGTATCTGATGCATATAGCCTTGGGCAGCTTTGAGAGTGTGGGAAGAGAGAGAGGGCTATAGTCCCTTCAGCAAGAGTTTAATTTCCTCATTGTTAGCAGCAGCCTACAATGGAAGAATATCAGTTGGAACCTAGGTTCATGTCTGTATTATGTATAATTTTTTTTTTAATTTGTGTACAATATTGTTAGATTTTGGGAGGAAGACTCTTTCGTGGTGTTGAAATTTGTTTAAAATGGAACATCACAGAATAAGAATTATTACTTTTGAACAAGAATAGTTATATAAACAGGAACACCATTTTAGCCACCAAAATACTTCATAAGGAATTAATTAAGGTGGTTGTTGATGAATGATTTTCCATTTTAATGTTCATGCAAAGCTGTATGAAATATTTATACAATAATTGTGCACTTCAAATGGTCTGTTTTTTCCACACGTTGCATTTGATCTACAAAGATTTTTTCATCTGGAATGAATGGATAATTTATTAAGAAAACTGAAATAGGAATGTATTTTTGGTATTGTGAAATAGTAAAGATGTTAACCTCAGTACCTGCAGTATAACTATTTTTTACATTGAAAGATACAATAGCCATCGTAGAAATGTAAAGCTCAGACAAGCTTACTTATAAATGGGGGAGGTTTAGAAGACATATTAATAGTTATTTGGGCCTCAGATATTTATATTGTATTGTGGTGAAAATAAAAACAGCCACTATTTTTTGTTAAGGATATGGTCCTTTTAAAATCATGTTACAAACTTTATTTTCTCACAGATCAGCATGCAGGAAGTAAAGCAGAAAGATAGTTAGATTGATTCTGTCAAACAGCAGTAAAGAATAATCTGAATACTTCTGTCAAACTACAGTATGTGACAGGAATGGCAGTATAGCTTTGAAAAGATAAGTGGGGATTAAATTATTACATAAGAAAGTTTACAAACGAGAGGAGGCCATTCGGCCCAACTTGCTCGTTCGGTTGTTAGTAGCTTATTGATCCCAGAATCTCATCAAGCAGCTTCTTGAAGGATCCCAGGGTGTCGGCTTCAACATTACTGGGGAGTTGGTTCCAGACCCTCACAATTCTCTGTGTAAAATAGTGCCTCCTATTTTCTGTTCTGAATGCCCCTTTATCTAATCTCCATTTGTGACCCCTGGTCCTTGTTTCTTTTTTTTGGTTGATAAAGTGCCCTGGGTCGACATTGTCGATACATTGTCCCCCCCCCCACTGATATCGACATGTTTTTACACAAACTAAACACGAAGAAAGGATGATCATCAGATTACTCTTTCACTTATATTATTAAGTTTAATTAATAATAATAATAATAATAATAATAGTAATAATAATAATAATAATAATAATAATAACAACGACGACATACCTGTCAGATCTTCAGCTCACTATTCTTCTGCAATCTGCTGCCTCATCTTCTGCTTGTCTTGTGTTTTTTTTAACCTATGAAAGTTGGCTGGGGTGAGCTGCATGCGTCTCTTGTGCTCTCTTCCTTCCCGGAGTGAGTGCTGATTTTAAGTAGGCAGTAAAGTAGAAATGCTGTGTACCAGGTGAATGCAGTTTCACCACAAGCTTTGTCTCGGCCTGCCAGTTACATACTCCTGTACAGTAGCTAAAGTCTGCTAGGACTCGCTTATTGAAACCCGTTCAGTGCTAGTATTGTTGGATACACGGGTTGTGCTTTTGCAGATTTAAATAGAAAGATCATTCGATCTTCCCATGTGCTTGAACAGTAAAACAATCAAGCAGTGGAGTTTGAAGAATGCTAAACACGAAGCAGACTGAGCAGCGGTTATTCCAGCAGCTTGTCTTGTCGGCTGACGCAGCATTGTGACATTCCCATTAAATGGGACTAAAGCATGGATCACAAAATCTTGGAAGGGAACAATAACACCACAGCCGTCTCAGGCAGAGATTCTGCAGCTGGTTTTCTGAATTTCCACAAGAGGTGCATTCACTGTGCTTTGAGAGAGAATGAATTAGGCATTCGCTGTATCTGTAAAATGTTTATTTAAACGATGTTAGCAGAAGAGGCTCTGACAAAAGGGAATGGCTCATTGCATATTCCCTTTTCAAGAGGTTGTTTTTTTAGCTTTTGTTTGGTCCTTCATACAGTTACTGTGGCAACAGAGACCAAAATCATGTGCTGCATAATGTAGAAAAATGATTGTGATTTTTCTGCCTAATTTCGTGGAACCCTTTTTACTTCACTTTGCAGGTGGATGTCGGGGTTGTGCACTTCACCCCACTTATACAGCCGCAGATCAACCAGCCGTTTAAGATGGTGGAAAAAGTCGTCAGAAATGTCTTCCAGTTTAGAAGAAAATACTGTCGGAGAGGGATTGAGTAAGCAATTTCTACAGCAGGATAATTTCTATCCCATGTGTAGAGACGTATGGTCGCTTGAATAAAACTGCATGCTTTTTAACAAAAATGTCAAAATACCATTCTTCCTATGCAGTCACAATCTCGCACTGACACAAAAAACAAAAGGGCAGTGAGAAGAGAGCAGTAATTTACAGTATGAATTCTATTAGTTTAAACAAACCAAAAAAAAAGCTTTGCTGCTACTGCATTAACAGTGAATCGGTTTTTAGCAATACAATATTAGGAGTAAAAAGAATGCATGTATGTGTACACAATGAAACTATCCAGGATTTTTGACCGTTCATAAGAAGTGTTTGTATGCAGTGGGTTGCACATAATTAGGGTTGATTTTTGTTTCTTTTTTCAGAATGTTATTTCCAGAAGCCCGGCGCTCGCAGCTTGCAGAACAGATGTTACTCACAGCCGACGTGGATCCAACCCTCCGTCCGACGGAACTGTCCATTTCCCATTTCAGAAACCTTGCTGAGGCTTACAGCAGACTGTGTGAGGCAGACGCAGGTCTCTTCAGCTATGAGTTCAGAGATGAGCTGAGGCAGAAGAAGAAACAGAGACGCCCCGGCTGCACGATAGAAGAGGAAGCAGAAAGATACAGACTTTAAAACAGGAAGATAATGGGTTCTGTAAAGCAGTAGCTTTGACATTTCACTATGCTGGCACATAAATATTTCAAAAATAAAGATTCTTTTTATAAAGAAATAAGATTGATATTTGAATGTGTTCTGCATGTATGATTAATTTTCTTCACAAAAAGGTGATGTCACTTTAGTGCTGAGGGTCAGATATATATATATTCAATGCCAATTAAGCACTTGTCAACAATAAAGGAGCTATCCCCCTGGTGAACGCATATCCCAGGTGCTATAATATTACAGATCTATTGTAACTCTATCTTGAGAACTGTTCTTTCAATTTTCATAAAACTTGGTACGGACATTCTTGAGAGTAATAAAATAAATGATGCTGTTCTACTTCTGCACAAGTTCTTTCAGCCAACTGGATGGTTTTATGGAGGCTGAACCATCAGCTATCTGGATTCATTTGCATGGACATTCATTTGCATGGTCCACATACAGTGAATTTAAGTTATGGTGATCTATGTTGCTATGGTGTTGACAGCAATTGAAGGCTATAGATTTTAGGAGCAATGTACTTTTGTAATTGTAATTTGCACAGTGAGAGTTGGCCATGCATTTATCAATACATTCTGTAGTAATAATATGCAATTTGCCCACTGGCTCAACACTGCCATAAGCCGGAATTTGACAAAGCAGAGATGATATTCTGCATCTGTAGTGCATAGTGACCGGCTGCCCTTTCTCAGTACTGGTGTGTGTAATGTGTTTTAAATACACTTGGAGGATTGGAACATTCATTCCATGTCTCCCGCATCTTACTGCTGTCAATTCTGCCCCAAACGCTGCATGCTGAACAGGCCCACGCTACGATTCTAGTAAGACTGACAAAGGAAAATGATTTTCCAGGCTCCAGGGATCGGCAAACTTTCAGAAAACCCTTGCTTTTATGTTATTACATCAGCCATACAAATAGTACAAATGCTTATTTTAAATACGTTTGTGATGGATCAGTACTAGCTTTTTACATATCTTGTACAAAAAACAAAACAAAAACAAAACAAACAAACAAAACAACGTGGAATGAGAATGAAAGAGCCTACAGCAGTATGAAAGTATGCCAATCGCTGTTAGCAGGAAGAGGGCATATGTTTGTTTAGTCAGCAGCTTGGTACAAACCTAAAAGACAACAGAACTTTTATTATTGAATCCTTGCTTTCAAATTGTGTTCAGTAAATATCGTAAGGTTGTAATAGGAGGCGCATTGAAGGAGGGACTTCCATTTTATTTAACTAATAAATTGTGTTTGTTTGGTGGCTGGTGGCCATCTTGGCTCAGGAGGAACAGCTTGGTCCAAGATGGCTGCTGTTTGCACAGACTCGCACTACATTGGTCTTAATTGTTTAAATGTTTAATTGATTGATTTAAAGTGTGGAATGTGGCCAGGTGGTGATTGGATGATTATTTGTCAACCAACCCCGGGCCACATGGTATAAAAGCACAAAGAAATGTGTGTTTTGGGAGAGAGTGTGTAGGACAGGTCTTCCCAGCCCTGGTCTTGGGGACCCCATGGGTCAGGTGCAGTGTACCAAATTTAGTCCTCTTGATGTGTCTAGCTAGTGGATTAAGCAGGTTTAGTCCACGTGCTAATCCCGATTGCAGCGTACCACAAGTTAATCTTCACAGGTGGATCATCTGCTAAATCAGACTAAACAAGATCCTGACTGCAGCGTACCAAATCAGATTTGTGATGATCCTGTTCAAGTGGATTAACTTAGTACTTTGAACGATAAGACTGACTCGGTACGCTTGCTCGTCCTAGCATTTCCTGGTTAAAGTTATTTGCAGACACAGCTGCATTTTTCTCTGAAATGACTAGAACATCTGATAACTTTATTCAGTACATTTCATATGTCCATCACACTCAGGCAGTCAGATCCATGAGAATAAAGTCTCACACAAGATATATAGACCCTACATTTAAAATAAACTTTTCAACCATGTACCTTTTGATACAGTTTTCAATTTAACACAATACAATTTCAGTTAATATGCTTTAACTATAAACAACAAATAGTCCATTATCACGCAATTAAACTGTTCTGTGTCTATGCAGTGGTGTCCTCAGGTTAAATGCAAGTACAGTCTGATCCGCCAGTTTGAAATGTGCCCAAAAAAGATGTGACATTTATTGTTACTTAAATATGTTTGATGTAATAAAAAAGTCTTTTTGTACAAGAATCCCTTTATATATTTATCTGACACTGAATTCCACATATCGGAGTAGTAAAGAAGGGTCAAATGTTTTGCATCATCTAGAATTTTAGGATTGAGACATAATTAAAAAACAAACAAAAAAACAGCAGCACACCAGAGTGAACGTGTTCTCATTGTATACCAGGGGACTGCAGCACACGAGAGTGAACGTGTTCTCATTGTATACCAGGGGACTGCAGCACACCAGAGTGAATGTGTTCTCATTGTATACCAGGGGACTGCAGCACACCAGAGTGAACGTGTTCTCATTGTATACCAGGGGAGTGCAGCACACCAGAGTGAACATGTTCTCATTGTATACCAGGGGACTGCAGCACACCAGAGTGAACGTGTTCTCATTGTATACCAGGGGACTGCAGCACGCTGGAGTGAACGTGTTCTCATTGTATACCAGGGGACTGCAGCACGCTGGAGTGAACGTGGTCTCATTGTATACCAGGGGACTGAAGCACGCTGGAGTGAATGTGTTCTCATTGTATACCAGGGGACTGAAGCACGCTGGAGTGAACGTGTTCTCATTGTATACCAGGGGAGTGCAGCACACCAGAGTGAACGTGTTCTCATTGTATACCAGGGGACTGCAGCACACCAGAGTGAACGTGTTCTCATTGTATACCAGGGGACTGAAGCATGCCGGAGTGAACGTGGTCTCATTGTATACCAGGGGACTGAAGCACGCTGGAGTGAACGTGTTCTCATTGTATACCAGGGGACTGAAGCACACCAGAGTGAACGTGTTCTCATTGTATACCAGGGGACTGAAGCACGCTGGAGTGAATGTGTTCTCATTGTATACCAGGGGACTGAAGCACGCTGGAGTGAACGTGTTCTCATTGTATACCAGGGGACTGAAGCACGCTGGAGTGAATGTGTTCTCATTGTATACCAGGGGACTGAAGCACGCTGGAGTGAACGTGTTCTCATTGTATACCAGGGGACTGAAGCACGCTGGAGTGAACGTGTTCTCATTGTATACTAGGGCATTTGTGGCCGTATAAAAAGCTATACAAACCATTATATTATATCCTCCAGTAATATTTTGGAATTGTCAAGCAATTCCAAAAACTTTCATGTCAGTGTGTGCAGCTCTGGCCAAAAGATTTGTATCACCTAGAATTTTAGGATTGAGACATAATTTAAACAAAATGATTTTGAAATGTCACATTTTTCAATTTGTCCGTTTTTTATTAAGTATAAGGAAAACTTTTGGCCAGAGTAAACGCCTGGTGGTCCGCAAACAACTTCCAAAATTCAGTTCCGCAATTCTAAGCAACACAACAAACAGCTCGTGATGGTGTAAACACGATCATACTTAAGTGTCATTCTGGGCTTGTGATGGTGTAAACACAATCAAAAACGCACTTTGTTTCTTTGACTTGCTGGGCCACCATAATTTGAGGTAACGCTCGGGGACGGGTTACATAAGAACATAAGAACATAAGAAAGTTTACGAACGAGAGGAGCATCTTGCTCGTTTGGTTGTTAGTAGCTTATTGATCTCAGAATCTCATCAAGCAGCTTCTTGAAGGATCCCAGGGTGTCAGCTTCAACAACATTACTGGGGAGTTGGTTCCATAACCTCACAATTCTCTGTGTAAAAAAGAGTGCCTCCTATTTTCTGTTCTGAATGCCCCTTTATCTAATCTCCATTTGTGACCCCTGGTCCTTGTTTCTTTTTTCAGGTCAAAAAAGTCCCCTGGGTCGACACTGTCTATACCTTTTAGAATTTTGAATGCTTGAATCAGATCACCGCGTAGTCTTCTTTGTTCAAGACTGAATAGATTAAATTCTTTTAGCCTGTCTGCATACAACATGCCTTTTAAACCTGGGATAATTCTGGTCGCTCTTTGCACTCTTTCTAGAGCAGCAATATCCTTTTTGTAACAAGGTGACCAGAACTGAACACAATATTCTAGGTGAGGTCTTACTAATGCATTGTAAAGTTTTAACATTACTTCCATTGATTTAAATTTAACACTTATCACAATACATCAGAGCATCTTGTTGGCCTTTATTTTATAGCTTCCCCACATTGTCTAGATGAAGACATTTCTGAGTCAACATAAACTCCTAGCTCTTTTTCATAGATCCCTTCTTCAATTTCAGTATCTCCCATATGATATTTATAATGCACATTTTTATTGCCTGCATGCAGTACTTTACACTTTTCTCTATTAAATGTCATTTGCCATGTGTCTGCCCAGTTCTGAATGCTGTCTAGATCATTTTGAATTACCTTTACTGCTGCAACAGCGTTTGCCATGCCTCCTATTTTTGTGTCGTCTGCAAATTTAACAAGTTTGCTTACTGTACCAGAATCTAAATCGTTAATGTAGATTAGGAATAGCAGAGGACCTAATACTGATCCCTGTGGTACACCACTGGTTACCTCGCTCCATTTTGAGGTTTCTCCTCTAATCAGTACTTTCTGTTTTCTACATGTTAACCACTCCCTAATCCATGTGCATGCATTTCCTTGAATCCCTACTGCATTCAGTTTGAGAATTAATCTTTTATGCAGGACTTTGTCAAAAGCTTTCTGGAAATCTAAATAAACCATGTCATATGCTTTGCAGTTATCCATTGTCGATGTTGCATTCTCAAAGAAAATCAAGCAGGTTAGTTAGACACGATCTCCCTGTCCTAAAACCGTGCTGACTGTCTCCCAGGATATTGTTACCAAACACTGTAAATCTGTTGTAATTTACATAGTTATATGAGAACATGTATTCTGTCTCATGCTTTAATATATATGTTTTTACAGCATTTATAAATATCAAGAAACAAGTGGCTATAAGCAGATACTATTTCATGAAATAAGTTGGTCAGGCAGGTTTTTTTTTCCCCTTATTACTGATAGAATGAACTATTATTTTATTTATAAATATTTCTTTTGAGAAAATAATTGAGTGTAGTGTCCATTATTGTAAACCGTGAGAATACACGTGTATGAACCGGCTTTATATCATGATTGCCGTGCAGGTATAATTCATGATATAAAGCGGGTTTCACATTCGCATATGACAGCACATTACAAGTGCGAGAAAAAAAGACAGAAAACTAACAGTGCGTAAAGTTTACTACAGGACAAATACGTTGTGTATCAACTAGATCGAAACAGTTTGTGTCATTATCTAAAAATGGCATGAGTTGACTGATGAGAGCGATCAATTAGGCGTTGCACTTGATATTTTGTTGTGTGCATTTGTATAAGACTGACTATTTTAAAGAAGACAAATTTGAGGACGTTGATGTTTTGTAACTGAACTGTATCCCGTTAAGACCACCCACGCAGCATTTGACTGGCTGCACAAAATGTCAGTTTATCAGCCGAGATGATTATTAGTTGCGTTAGAAATTAATTATATCCTGTGGTTACTTAGTAAAGCCCACCCACGCAGCATTTGACTGGCTGCACAAAATGTCAGTTTATCAACCGAGATGATTATTAGTTGCGTTAGAAATTAATTATATCCTGTGGTTACTTAGTAAAGCCCAGCCATGCAGCATTTGACGGGCTGCACAAAATGTAGCAATAAGCAGGTTTGTGAGATCATATTAAGAGAGGTAATTTCTCAAAGAACCTATGGTGCATTGCGTGTGGTTTTTGAAAAAAAATGAAATAAGCAAATACCTGAAAATAAATGTGTGAATATACAGGTATCTCATATACATACAAAATTGTACACCTGAAACGATGTAAATAAGTGTCCTTTTTTAAATAAATGGGTTTATGTTGCCTACATAACAACACACATATATACAAGAGCTATGCTTTTCTATACAGACGCACTGTGCGTCTTTTCTGCATCAGAATCATCTTTGGTAAAATTTGCAGTAATTCCAAACACTGCTTTTCTGTCCAGCGATCCATTTGCAATGTGGAAATGGTCAAGCACTTATGTCAATCATTGTTTTGCTTACAGCTCTGTCTAACCACACAAGAGGCAGTTTAAAATGATCTGTTGTGGTAGTTAATGACTTCCATGAAGATGAGCTCTGAACGGAAATAACAGCTATTCCATTACTTTAACAGAAATAACAGCTATTCCATGACTTCAATAGAAATAACAGCTATTCTATTAATAACAGCTATCCTATTAATAACAGCTATTCCATTAGTTTAACAGATGGGCTCATCATGATGTCAACAGAGGATAAAAGGCATCTGCCACATAAATAAATAATTATTGGTCATTAAAATTGATAGCATTTTCTTAGCTCACATGCAATGCTTTAACTTGAAAGTTGTATGTCTGTTAGCATTAAAACAATTGTGTGTGGCTGGGCCTGTTGCTTTTGCTCCTCCTGTACCTGTTTGTTTTCGCCTCCCTCTCGGCACCACCCTCTCCCGTAGCCATTTCTACTTCCTTTCCTCTACTGCTCCCTACCATGACTAACTTTAATTCCCTGTAATCCTCTCCTCTCATTCCCGTCCTCTTGCTTCTCCCTGCTGCTGCAAATCTAACTCCTATAACCTGATCTCCCTGCCTCTCCCCCTCCTCTGCTCCCCCCTACTCTGGAATTGCCGCTCAGCTTCCAACAAAGCTGACTTTCTCTCTGCCTTTGCCTCTCCCCTTTCTCTTGACTTCCTAGCTCTCACTGAAACCTGGATCCCCCCAATAATAACTCTACCACTGCGGCCGCCCTTTCCTCTATGTCCTGTCCCACTCTCCTTGCCCCTCTGGACAGGGTGGGAGAACAGGACTTCTGCTCTCTCCCACCCTACTCTTTTCTGTACCCTCTACTCTCTACTCTCTCTCTGTTAGCACCTTTAAGTTTCACGCTGTTGAAATCACCTCTCCTTGCCACTACTCACTTTCTTGATGAGCTTGACTTCCTCCTCTCCTGCCACCTCTGTTGTTCTATTAGGTGACTTCAACATTCACCTCCAACCCTAACCACTCTGCTCTCTGCTCCAGGGCCATAAACTCACCACATGTGCTCTGGACCCCCTCCCCACTCACCTCTTCCAGACTGCTGCCCCTCCTCTGCTCCCTTTCATTTCATTTCTTCTCAACACATCTACTCTCTGGCTCCTTCCCCTCTGATTTCAAACAGGCCTGCATCACCCCAATCTTAAAAAAAAACCCTCCATTGATCCCTCATCCCTCCAGAACTACTCTCCTGTCTCCCTTCTCCCTTTCCTCTCTAAAACCCTCAAGCGAGCAGTACATTAACAGCTCTCTGCTTTCCTGTCAAAACATTCTCTGCTTGACCCCCTCCAATCAGGTTTTCGTCTGGAACACTCCACTGAAACTGCTCTTCTGTCCATCACTAACTCTCTACTCTCTGCCTGTGCCACCTCCCTCTCCTCTGTCCTAATTCTCCTCGACCTCTCTACTGCCTTTTGACACAGTCGACCACTCTATTCTCCTGTCCTCCCTCGCTGACCTGGGACTCTGCAGCACTGCTCTTGTCTAGTTCTCCTCCTACCTCTCCGATTGCTCATACCAGGTGTCCTGGCGTGGCTCACCCTCTGCCTCTTACTCTCTTTCCCCAAAGGCTCAGTCCTGGGACCCCTCCTGTTTTCTCTCTACACCCACTCCCTCGGTCCCCTATGGCTTTTCGTATCATTTCTACGCTAATGATGCCTATATATTCCTCTCCTTTCCCTCCTCTGACTCCAACATCTCCACCCGTATCTCTACCTGTCTTTTGGCCATCTCCTCCTGGATGCACTCGCATTATCTCAAACTCAACCTCTCCAAGTCAGGCCTCCTTGTCTTCCCCCTCTTCCTCACCCACTGCTGATCTCTCTATCTCTATTCTTCTTGAATCCACAACCCTCTCTCCCTCCTCATCCACCAAGAACCTCGTGTCACCCTCGACCCTTCCCTCTCCTACTCTCAGCACTTATCTACTTTGGCATGCTCCTGTTGCTTCTTCATCAGCAACATATGCAGAAATCGCCCCTTCCTCACCAAATACTCCACGCAGCTCCGAGTTCAGGCCCTGGTACTGTCCCGCCTTGACTACTGCAACTCCCTCCTGGCCGGCCTCCCTGCCTCTGCTATCCATCCACTCCAGCTCATCCAAAACTCTGCTGCCCGCCTTGCCTTTTCCCTTCCTCATTTCTCCCATGCTACTCCACTGCTGTGAGCCCTCCACTGGTTCCCTTGCCACTCGCATCGAATTCAGAACTCTTGTACTCGCCTTTACGCTGCCTCGACCTTTCTGCTCCCTCCTATCTCTAGACTATTATTTCTCCCTACACCCCCTTTCGCCCTCTCCGCTCCTCCACCACCGGTAGATTAGCTGTACCCTCCCCCTCCGCTCCCCTGCTTCCAGATCCCGCTCCTTCTCCACCCTTGCCCCTCAGTGGGGGATCAATCCACCCACAGCTATCAGGACTGCTTGTACTTGATTTTACTCATAAAGGTATCCGTATTCATGTTTTTTGTAATTGCTCTTATTTGAAATCATTCTCATCCATTTAGCGTACTTACTACATGCTCTTACTGGAATTTACTCTTATAAGCAAATGTTTTAATGTAATTATTTACTGTATTCTTTATTTTCCTCTTATTTGAATTTGATCTCACGTTCTACTGATTTTACTGTACTTTATAACTGCTCTGACCTGTAATGTGATATTTTGTACTGTGATATTTTGTAACAATTTTAAGTCATCCTGGATAAGGGTGTCTTCTATTGAATAATAATAATAACAAGCCTTACTGTGGCAGACAAAGAGCTCTTACATTGTTAGACACTTTGCACTGTTGCAGAATGTGTAGCGTTTCAGGAATTATCTATCTTATTGTGTGTGGATGGGTTTGTTTTCTCACTACAGAGGGCACCCTGCAAATTCCTGTTTAATTACAAGTTGTTGCTCTGCCAAGTAAAGGGGTTTGTTTCGGAGGTCAAATCAGATCAATACATACATCAGATTAAAGCTGTACTAATACAATCTCTTTAGCAGTGCTGTTAGGCTACGCACACACAGGGTAAATGCAGTTGTGAGTTCACCTTTTTCTCGTAATACGGTTTGTATACACACACAGTTCGGTTTCAAAGGGTAGCGATAACCACAATAGTTAATCTTTTTCAGAGCAAGTATCGAGTGCGGTTATTAATTCAGTTGGGTTAGTTAATGCGCACTAACTGTGTGTGTTTTATTATAACAGCACTAACACAACTGCAGGTGGTGCTCAGTGGATTTCTGCGCAACTAATGATGTCATTGTTTATCAGACATTTCCGTGTGATAAACATGGCAATATATATATATATATATATATATATATATATATATATATATATATATATATATATATATATATAAGTTGATTTTGTAATATTGATGAATAGTAAAGTCATAACAAGGGTAAATAGTGCATACATATAATATACTTTTTTATTTAATCAAAGTACAGTTGTATAATATTTTGTTGTTAGAACAAAAATGGTATTTTTGGTTTTGCAACTTAAATAAAACAATATGGGACAATTCATATCCCCAAACGCCACAGTGCCACCGCAGCTCGTTTTTCCACCGATACCGAACGTATCTTGTGTGTGTTTTGGCACTCCAGGAAATGTCAGTAAATGACAAAGACGCATATACGACTCCTTAGACATGCGTACATTTTTAATCCACTCAAGTTGTTCCCATCAGCCTTCTGGTCGGAAGATCGCCCAAATGTTTCGATCTACTGTCATGGTACTGCAACTCATCGCCACTGTATTTAGCAGTGTAGAAAAAGCAAAACAGCGTCTCTGTTGGTTTTGCAGAAAAGAGCACTGCTGTGCTTGACAAGCTCTTGTCTATTGCGTACTGTACTTTCTTCCAAAAGCATAAACAAAAACACGGCCTCCATGTTGTCACACAAAACCTCCTGATCGGCATGTAATGATGGCCAGAGTTCAGCGGTTTGTTTAAACAGGGAGTCACTCACTTCAGTAATGAAAGGCGTGTGTGTGCAACAAACCGCAGCGAGTGCCGTTTGTAAATATGGTTGTCGAGCCAACTGCAGTGTGTGTGTACGAAGCCTTAGAGTGGTAGAAATGACAAATGACTGCTTCCTAACGCAGTTTGTCAAGGCACTGACTAGAGGGGAGGCATGCCTTGATTTAGTCTTTTCAAATAACGAAAACAGAATAACTAAAACAGAGGTCAGAGAGCCATTGGCAAACTGAGATCACAACATGGTCTCATTTGAAGTGCTTTTTAAAACCCAAAAAGTGTGTCATATGCAGACAGGTTAAAAGAATGTAATCTATTCAGTCTTAAACAAAGATGACTACGTGGCGATCTGATTCAAGCATTCAAAATTCTAAAAGGTATAGACAATGTCGACCCAGGGGACTTTTTCGACCTGAAAAAAGAAACAAGGACCAGGGTCACAACTGGAAATTAGATAAAGGGGCATTCAGAACAGAAAATAGGAGGCACTTTTTTACACAGAGAATTGTGGGAGTCTGGAACCAACTCCCCAGTAATGTTGTTGAAGTTGACACCCTGGGATCCTTCAAGAAGCTGCTTGATGAGATTCTGGGATAAATAAGCTACTAACAACCAAGCGAGCAAGGTGGGCTGAATGGCCTCCTCTCGTTTGTAACCTTTCTTATGTTCTTATGAGTGCTTTGCTAAAACAAACCCTTTGATGCTGTTATAGCATGTAATTAAATGAGGCCTGATGGTTAAAACAAGTTTGGATTTGTATATATGTCTAGGAGTTTGAATATCACCGTTATGCTGGAGAATAACTAAAGCAATGCCCTTATACAAGTTTACCACAGTATTTGTGTTTCATTACTCTTCACATGGTTATACTGTGCACCAATGCATCACTATGACCTTACCATGATGTATAGCAGTTCTTTATATTGAATCTACAGCTACGGTCAAAAGTTGAACATCACTTACAATTGTAGGATTGAAACATAATAAAAAAAAAACCCCAAAAATATATGAACATAATTAGGCTTCCAAGCTGGCTTACGAAGCCTATTGTTATTGTAAAGATTTTTTTAAAATGTATTTATTGATTTATTTTATTATTGTTATTATTGTTTTTCCTCCTAAAATTTTAAACTGCTCCTGTTCACACGCGGTGTAACCAATCACCATGAAACTTGGCAGGTATCATCCCCGTGTTTGCATAAACCAATATGGCCACCTGACACATTTCTTTAAAAACTTATCAAAATCTTTGGTCAAATGGAAAACTAGCTTATTTCCTTACAAAGTGCAGATAGGTTATGGTGACTATGGAACACATACAGGAACCCATATGTGCTCTATCCAAAAAGACCTTGCCTGCAACCTTTGACCTCCCCTTAAGTTAAAATGTAAAACTAGCTTATAACTCCTTACAGAGTGTATATAGGTTATTGGTTACTATAGAACACAGATAGGAACCCATATATGCTGTATCCAAAAATCACCTTGCTTGTGACCTTGAACCTCTCTAAGGTCAAATGTAAAACTAGCTTATAACTCCTTACAGTGCACATAGGGTTATGGTTACTGTAGAACACATTTAGGAACCCATATACGCTCTATTCAAAAATTACCTTGATCGTGACCTTTGACCTCTCCTTAAGGTGAAATGTAAAATTAACTTAGAACTCCTTACAGTGTGTAGATAGGGTCATGGTGATTAAAGTTATAAAGCATCATGAGGTAATGAACTGATGCAGTATTTTGAATTGAAACTGCTCCATAAAACTGATCTGTTGCTGACACTTGTGCTGCAATGCTACAGCTGCAATGCGTCACTGTGTCTATCAATGGGACTGGAATCCCAGTCTTTCAGGGCCCTTGTCTTTTCTGAACCTTAAACCTTCTGTACATTTTCTAAATGATAAAAACACACACCACTATATTACTAGACACAGTATTTATTGCAAATTCCAGCACTTATTTTTACTTGTACAATGTCAAGAATACAAACTATATCCCAAATTAAGTTACAGTACAGTCATTTTCAGAAAATACATTAGTCTTCATGTAGCTTTAACAATTCAAAAATATATATATAAAAAAAAAAAAAAAAAGAAATTAAAAAAGCATTAAAAACAAACAAAACAAAGGCCATCACCAACCTGAAAGAGCTGTTGCACAAATACATAATGATTTCAATCACGTAAAACCATAACTGGAAAGCCCCAAATTGAACATCAACAGATCACTTTGATAACGTTTATTTAAAAAAAAACACAAACAATACTTCTACATTCCCCAAAGTTATATAAAATGTACAGAAAAATAAATGGTCCTTTTTCATCGTGTAATACGTTTTAACTGGGAAGACAAACTACTGGTCCATAAATAGCTTTCTAAATGAAAACTAACCATAATAAATACAAGGAAATGTTTTCTTAAACAACAGAAAAAATTAAATAAAACTATTTAGGCAAAATGTGTACTTCGTGCACAGATACAGCAAGGGATTTTCTCATTAAGTAAAATTTGAATCCTTGTATCAAACAGGGAAAAAGAAATGCCTTTATTTCAGAACCCATTTCAGTCTCTCTCTTAAAAGAAAATTCACTTGGCCTCAGTGTTTAGGCTAATGCATACAATGGGACAAACTCTATAGAGAAGGGAAGACTGGTTTTTCATCACTGTCTGATGTTTCATAAAAACAGTCTTCATTGACGACCGAGGCCAGACTCTGAACACTAAACTCCCTTTCCAGGAGGGCATTGAGATCCAAGATGGCTGCTTCTGACTGGCTGTCCAGAGATCTGCTGTGTTCCTTCATAGCTAACAACACCCCCTTGTTCCTTTTCAGGCTGTTTCCTTTGCGTTTGATGGGACAGTAGTGTCCCTGCACCAGCATGGGCTGCCTCTCCGGCCCGTCCAGTTCTTCAGCCTCAGGCTGAACACAGGGTGCTAGCTGTCTGTCTGCACTGGAGTCCTCGGAAAGCTTCAGCCTCTGAAACTGGACCTCAATGTCTTTGGTTGGAGACTCTTTACCAGTCTCACAGTAATCGTCGTGGTCACTCAGAATGTCTGATTCCTTGACAGCGTTGTCCTCAGGCTCACCTGGCCGCAGTATCTGGGAGTCCAGCATGCTCTCTCTGTCCCGGCTGGTGGGCGGGTGGTTATCCAGCATACTCTCTGCTTCCCGACAGTCGCTGCTCTGAGTGCCACTACTGTGACTCCCCTCGTACAAATCCAGCAGGGTTGCCTTTAAGGTTCCTTCATTGCTGGATGGCAGCTTGCATAACCAGGAGGCCCTCGAAGAACCTGCAATGATACATAATAGGAATATTTTTTTGAACAATGAAGTTGCGTTTTAGTTAGACTACAGTAGGTGCCCTTGTTTACAAGGGGTAAGGAACCCATTCACACCCCATTCTCCCCTGAGAATGAACCCATTCACACCCCACCCTCCCCTGAGAATGAACCCATTCAAAGCTCTTCTATTTTGATTAATAGAATTAAAAAATAAATACATAATAATTTATATAAATAAATAAATAAATATATAAATAAATAATTTAGATATTTTATTAACATCATGTAATCACAGAAACTACAAAATGAAAGTCTATAGGAAGCCACAATAGTACTACAGTATTTCATGTGATATGTTTCAATTTTTGTCCGTTTTATATGCAGTATATGGAAAACTACAAAGCGGTGTGTAATTCAATATGTTAACTAAGTAATACAACTCCAGCTGTGCAAAGGGTTCCCTTAAGAAAGCGTGCTATCAAGTGCTTACCGATCCTGGCTGACAGCGGCATTGTGTTTCGTAAGGGAACGAGGCGCTCTTTTGAGATCTTCTCCAGAGGAAACTCACATCTCAGGTGTCGCCGGACGTTCTCCCTCAGAATTGAGCGAATAACCTTAATTATATGTGCCTTGCTTTCAGGTACACTGCAGCAAAAGAAAAACAAGGTCTGTTAATAAGAAGAATAAAGATACATTACTGTGGCAATGTGCCCCGCCCGTGTGCTTATTATGTGTTGTATGTTGCGTGCGTGTTAAATGTTGGTGTGTAGATTGGTACACGGGATATAAACGGGTCTGTGTTTCACGTGTATTTAAAAAGTGTAGATTTGTATTTAGGCACGAGGAGAGCACAAATCACTTCACGTGCTGGTTAAATGTAATATGTAAGCACGGGGTTGCACAGAATTAATTCACGTGCTGGGATTCAAGTGAATAATTAATTAGTAATTGAATCCCAGCACAATAGTATATATAGACGCACATTTCTTGCAGTCGGTGTTGGGTATTCGAGAGTGGAGAACGGGTGTGGAGAAGGAGAAACTAGAAAGTGAAAGACAGTGAAAGAAAGCGTAAATATAAGTGTTTGTTCTCACCGTGTTTGTCTCCGTGCACCGTTTGTTAAGTGTTAGTTCGTTTTGTCTGTCTATTTATTTTGGCTTAAAGTGCCGTGTCCTGTTTTGTTTCAAACTTTTTATTTTCTGTGCTGTTTTATTAAATGCTGAGCGAAACCATTCGCTCAGCTCCACCAAACTCCAAGTCTCTGTCTGTTTACTTCCTGCTTCTGGTCTGACGCCACCCACTCCGGCCGTCTTTGTGACAATTACACATACATACAAACAGAATTATATACATATATACATATATATATATAAGGCAGGAAACTTTAAGGTAGGAGTATTTATTTATTTATTTATTTATTTATTTATTTATTTATTTATTAACAAATGTCGACAATCTGCCCTTCATAGCAAATAATATGTTGATGCTCGTACAGTATACAGTATACAGCTCTATATAATATGTCGATGCTCGTACAGTATACAGTATACAGCTCTATATAATATGTCGATGCTCGTACAGTATACAGTATACAGCTCTATATAATATGTCGATGCTCGTACAGTATACAGTATACAGCTCTATATAATATGTTGATGCTCGTACAGTATACAGTATACAGCTCTATATAATATGTTGATGCTCGTACAGTATACAGTATACAGCTCTATATAATATGTTGATGCTCGTACAGTATACAGTATACAGCTCTATATAATATGTTGATGCTCGTACAGTATACAGTATACAGCTCTATTTTATGGCACCGTTTTTGAAACTTGGCCATCTTAAACATTCACTGGTTGGTCATTAGGAAAAGCTGAAATCTGAAGCAGTCCTCTGTGGATAACGCTGATGATGTTTGTATGTTGTTGAAACACGTTCTAACATCCATGCTACTGCAGACCTTAACATGAGACAGACTGCAAGGCTTCTGAATACAACGGAGAGATCATCCCAGAACACAACACACTTGATCATGTTCCTTTATCATTATAGCAAGTCTACACAAGCAGGGTTCAGACTTTAGCACAGCAAATGGAAATAACTGAATTCACTTCACTTCTGAATCGAGTACATCAGTTTTGTTCACCCCTTTCCATAGGAAGAAGATGATAGCAAGACTGGGTGAGGGGGCAAGCTATGTGAATCAAAGCTTGCACTAAAGTATTATATTTCCTACAGTAATATTAAGATTGTGTGCAATCAGATGTTAACATAATGTACATATTTGAGTCCAGGAGCAGACAGTACCTGCTGCACAGCTGAAATACACTTTCAGGTCTTCCCTCAATTTCAGACTTTGTGTGAATCAATTCCCAGATGCAGTTGGTGTCTGTTCCTGTAAATATATACAAATACAACAAATTAATTTTTTTATGTTACAGAACTTGGCTCTCCATGAACAGCAGGTTTCTCAATAATGACAAACAGCACCTTATACCCATCCCCATTCCCGTGTCTAACCTTATTCACATCCCCATCCCTATTCAAATCCCTATTCATATCCCCATCCCTATCCCTATTCACATCCCTATCCTTATTCATATCCCCATCCCTATCCCTATTCACATCCCCATCCCTATTCACATCCCCATCCCTATTCACATCCCCATCCCTATTCATATCCCTATTCACATCCCCATCCCTATTCAAATCCCTATTCATATCCTCATCCCCATGTATAACCCTATTCATATCCCTATCCCTATTCACATCCCTATCCCTATCCATATCCCCATTCCCATGCCTATCCCTAGTCATATCCCCGTCCCCATTCACATCCACATTCCCATCCCATGCCTATCCCTAAATCATTTTCTCATATCCCTATTCTTATGCCTTTCCTGTTGATTCTTTGCACTTGTATTGTGTTCTTCCATTTAACTTAAGAAAATACAATAAAACCCTTATCCGACCCTTCCTCACCAACTATGCTACCCAGCTCCTGGTCCAGGCCCTGGTACTCTCCCGCCTAGACTACTGCAACTCCCTCCTGGCTGGCCTCCCTGCGTCCGCCACCCGTCCGCTCCAGCTCATCCAGAACTCTGCTGCCCGCCTAGTGTTCTCTCTGCCTCGCTTCGCCCACGCTACTCCACTACTCCGCTCGCTCCACTGGCTCCCGATCACCGCTCGCATCCAGTTCAAGACTCTTGTACTAGCCTACAGATGCCTTGACCAGTCTGCACCCAGCTACCTCCAGACCCTCATCTCTCCCTACACCCCCACTCGACCTCTCCGCTCCGCCTGCACTAGAAGACTGGCTCTACCTCCGCTACGCTCCCCTGCCTCCAAAGCCCGCTCCTTCTCCACCCTTGCTCCGCAGTGGTGGAATGACCTTCCTACAGATGTCAGGACTGCCCAGTCCCTGACCACATTCCGGCGCCTCCTTAAGACTCACCTCTTCAAAGAGCACCTGTAGAACTCCTCTGTTTATATCCTGGGACACTATCACCCTTCATGTAAATGTGCTTTATTTTGCTCTTATCTGCCCCCTATTTTACTGCATTTAATCCTATACTTCAGAATACTGTAATCTGCCAAGTTTTTAACCTGTAGTACTTTGTATTTAATCACATCCTGATGTAACTATCACTATTTAATCATATCCTGATGTAACTATCACTATTACCTGCTGTATTATTGAATTGTGGTTTGTCAAACTTGTACTTTACTTGAACAAAAGTTATTGTATTTCTTGCTCTTATTGTATTACTTGTATTGTAACGCTTGAAATGTTTTTGCTTACGATTGTAAGTCGCCCTGGATAAGGGCGTCTGCTAAGAAATAAATAATAATAAATAATAATAATAATTATGGAAGTGCAAAGTGGATGAAGAGGTTGTAATACAATCACATCTAACTCTACGTGTTCTACATTTCTTGGTTATACTTTTTTTCTTTTTTTGTGTCTTTTTTTCATACAAACACATATACATCATACATACAGGCTGCAAAGAGCAAACACTATGCTTGAATAACTGAACATCAATCCGATAATGTGAAGGTATAATACTGAACTCAACGAACATCAGCGATCACTTCCAGTTACACAAGCACACAATCCTGCTCACCTGCTGCATTCCCCAGCCGCACCTGAAGAGCGGATAAAGGAATAAGCCAGCGGAATTTAAATGGATCCATATCCCCGTGGATGTATGCAGCTCGAGTGTTAGCTTGCTTTAAAACAACAACACAAAAATACATTCAAACGAACCTGTGTGCAACAGTAATGTCATTAAATTAAAACACAAAATACAAACACCAAGGATAACTCCAATACAAAAATACATTCAAACGAACCTGTGTGCAACAGTAATGTCATTAAATTAAAACACAAAATACAAACACCAAGGATAACTCCAATACAAAAGGCAGCGATACTTACTGTTTTCTTTTTCATTTTGCTGCTCTCTCTGTACACCAAGATCACAGCTTTCTTAAAAACTGAAGGAGGAAAATAAAATGGTTTTCTATAAAATGTAAGGTGTAGTCAAGTACTGTGAAATACAGACATCAAATATAAATGATCCTTAACCAGCATATAAAGGTTTTATGCCATACTGATTAGCTCAGTTTGCTAGTTGGGGCATTTTATTCCCTTTTCATATTGAGATGAATTGAACTTGCTGCACTGCACGTGTTGTGTTTGTTACAGTACAGCATAGCGCTGCACCTTACATGACAGCTGCACTTAGTGACAGTCTTTCCATTGTACTGCATATCATCTACATAATAACCCTCAATTACATCACATTATGGGTTACACCGTTACTATGGGAAACTACAATAGAGCCTGCTGTGTGTCTTTGACACTTTGTAAAGAACACGGCTTTCAAATTAAATCCAATGCTTTCTCTACTAAAGGTTTAGATTTTCAAAAGCATTTACTTACCAAATACAGTGATCTCAGGATCCTTTCTCATCCGACCCAGTGACGGGAAAGGGTTGAGCCAGATTACAGAGGAATGCATGAGGAATTCTCCCATGGAAATCTCAGTGACCTGAGAATTACACAGCAGCTATTTCAGTCTTCCCATCAGCTATTAACAATGCAACACACCACTGTGCGTAATGTAGCCTCAGAGTCTGTGATTGTACCCCTATAAGTGAGAAGCGAGCCTAAGAAAGTACGTGTATTTATTTATATAGTGCCTTTCATACAACAGTATCCCAAAGAGCTGTACAAGTCAATAAAAACAACAATTACAATAAAATGAATTACAATAATAAAAAAACAAGACAAACATGAAAAAGTTACAATGAAATAAATCAAAACACCAAAAAAAACATCAACATTAGAGAAATAGAAAGAGAAGATGAAAGAACACTTAACATTTTGTATTTTGTAAACAAGTGAGTTTTTAATCTTGATTTAAAAATATTAAGTGACTCTCCATCTCTGATGTCAGATGGTAGTTTATTCCACAATCTGGGAGCATTGTAACTGAAAGCTCCTAATCTTTGGGAGGGACAGAAGACCAGAATCAGACGACCTTAAAGCACGTCTAGGTGCATGTAGGGACAAGAGCTCTTTAGATAATCAGGTCATGAAGTCTTTTTTAAGTCAAAAGTAGGATCTTATAATCAACTCTAAATCGTACTGGAAGCCAGTGTAGAGAAGCCAGTGTAGAGAAGCCAGCATGGGAGTTGTGGCCACATTTAATTTTTTTTACGAAGCAACCGCACTGCTTCATTTTGAATAAGCTATAACCATGAAAAGGCATGGTCTGGTAACCCACCAAAAAGAGCACTGCAGCAAATCAAGTCTAGATGAGACAAAAGCATGAATTAGCTTATCAGAATCAAGCAATGAAAGACAAGGTCTAACCTTAGTAATATTTCGTAGATGATAAAAAAGACACTTTGGTGACATTACAGACACGAGTCTCAAAACAGCTGGGAGCGCAGGGTGAGTCACACAGCTTGGACGGCGGTGGTTCGTGTCCGGGCTGTGCAAAGAGACCGAACTGTCCTGGGGACTCCGAAGGGGGCGTCACATTGGCTCTGACGCTCCCGGGGCAGGGGATGGGAAACCGGCAGGGACTCAGTTAAACAATAAACAAACAGTACTTTCCTCCCCCATTTACTGCCAGCTGTGCCGATCTATCCCTGGGGAATATGATTTCAATAACACAAGCACTGCAGCCAGGCCAGACATCTTCACGTCACTCTGATCTGTGCCAGACGAAACCCAAAGCTTGGGAGAAAACCCTCCTTTAAGAATGCAAACCAGATCTCCCAGCCACTCCATGACATGCCCACATGGGGAAGATGTTTGCAGTTACCTCTTTTTCACTTCCACTTTGTTCTGCAACTAGCTGGTCAAACACTGTCCCGTAATCCTCATAGATTTTCTGCATCTCATTGATGTGGCTGGCCACCTTCTCCATGGCCTTAAATGCTTCTACAGATAAGAATGCAAAATCATTATTAGCACCACATATGTATCATGCGTTTTATATTCAGTACACTTAGCTTGTTACTGCAAATTTGCTGATAATATTTCAAAGTGAGTATATTTCAATACTATTGTACCTGCATTTACAGCAAGTGACCGATACCATACATCAAGTATCATTTTACTTTAGTTGTTAGTTTTATGATCCAGTACAATACAAAGGTTTAAGTATTCAAAGTGTAATGATGGTTTTGAAACCTGCGATTCAAATTCAGTAGCAGTCAGCAAATATGCAGTAACACACTTAAAACATTTATCAGAAAGTGTATTTCATATATTCATGGATATCCTGCATCATAAAAACAGAATCACTGCATAGTTTAAAATTCATTAAATTATATTAGAATATATCAACTTAACACAAGTATGTTCATTTCAAGGCAATCTTTGAGAACATCAGAATTTTAAACCAAGCCTTTGAAACCATGCAATGAAATTATTCAGGAGATTATAGAATGAACTAACGAATGAAACCTGCAGAATAATGTTACTTTAACATCTTGAATTACACATCGCTTTGTAGTTTTCCATATACTTAACAAAAAACTGACAAATTGAACAATGTGACATTTTGAAATCCAACATGAAATACTGTACTACTATTATGGCTTCCAGTGGACTTTTGCAATATCATTGTATAGTTTCTTTGGATTACATGATGTTAAATAAAATATCTACATTATGTTCATATAGTTTTTTTGTTTAAATTATGTCTCAATCCTAAAATTCTAGGTGATACAAATCTTTTGGCCAGAGCTGCACACACTGACAAGAAAGTTTTTGGAATTGCTTGACAATTCCAAAATATTACTGGAGGATATAATATAATGGTTTGTATAGCTTTTTATATGGCCACAAATGCCCTGGTATACAATGAGAACACGTTCACTCCAGCGTGCTTCAGTCCCCTGGTATACAATGAGAACACGTTCACTCTGGTGTGTTGCAGTCCCCTGGTATACAATGAGAACACGTTCACTCTGGTGTGCTTCAGTCCCCTGGTATACAATGAGAACACGTTTACTCTGGTGTGCTGCAGTCCCCTGGTATACAATGAGAACATGTTCACTCTCGTGTGCTGCAGTCCCAGGCGTACCTGTCAGGTGATAGTGCTCCTCGCTCTCTGCATCTGTCAGAGACACCAGCTCCCGCAGCAGCAGAGGGTACTTCAGGACTCGCTGCACTGGCTTGATGAGGTACGACTCCAATGTCGATGAGTGCTGCTTGGTCGGGTTCCTGGCGCCAAGAAACTCCTTAAAAGCTCGGTCTGTTTTAGCTAAAACACACAACACACTGTCGGTTAGCGGTGTTGAACCCGGCTGTATTACTGTAGACTGTTTCATCGGTTCAATTGGGACAACTATAAGGGTGAAGGCGTGAATCATTTTATATAAAAAATAAACAAAAAATGGTAAACTGGGCTGGAATGAAATAAGGAACCTACAGTTACTGCACTCTGGAGAGTTGGTGTTACAGCAACCAACCAAAAGGTTGGCCATTGGTAATATTACTAGTGCCAATAACAGAGAGCTTGTTACCGGACAGCCTGAAGGATGCAGGCGGCTGGGGGCAGGGCAGTGCTTGTAAAGTTGTGCTTACATGGTTTCTGACCTCTATCATCAGCACTAATAATATTATCAATGGCAGGGCTGGATTAATGCATAGCAAAGTAGGATCCTGCCTGGGGCCCAAAGTCATGAGGGGGCCCAAAACGAAAAGTTATTTTTATTTTTAATTTTTAAACAGATACGGAATTGCACACAAACTGGAAGAACTTCACTCACTGACATTTCAACCTAGGTCGTGTATCTCACTTGTGTTCACAGAAAATCA
Organism: Acipenser ruthenus; assembly: GCF_902713425.1. Lineage (NCBI taxonomy): Eukaryota > Metazoa > Chordata > Actinopteri > Acipenseriformes > Acipenseridae > Acipenser > Acipenser ruthenus. The sequence goes on from NC_081193.1 coordinate 1,070,589, forward strand.
AACTGGCTGACCCAGAACTTACTGTCTCGCTCACTTTCACGCGGCGACACAAGTAAAGTAAAATAAACATGGCATATTTTGTATTGCTTGCGGCTTTTCCAATCAGCTCGAATGAAATATACCCACACCTTATGTAACGGCATTGAAAAGCATCAAAAGAAGAATACCAATTAACAATACTGTGATGAAATTAGCATATGCATTCTTCAACCAAGTAAGTAAACAAAGCACAGCGAGCTCGGGAGACATCGTCCAGCTTGCAATGCTTTTTTGTTATTGGAAATATGCTGGATAGCCTAGATGGAATTTATGGAATAACAAGTGACTGACTGATTTGACGGAGGATCTTATATGTGATCTGGCAGCTGATGAAAACGGGCACAAAACTGCACTGTTGTATATACCTAGCGGAGAGCCACGCTTACTACACTTGCCAAGGGTGCCATTACTATGCTGACTTTGCCACACAGCACTGCAGAATTAAAACACTTTTTTTTCTCAGATGAACCTTGTAAAAACAGACAGAAGAAATCAATAGTCTCCAGACATTCTGAATGGAATTCTGACTATCAAGACGGCTGTTAAAAACAGCACCAGCTTCAGAGCAACGATCCAGCCTGCAAATGCGTCCATGTATGACCAGAAGAAGGAGATAAGACCTAAAGAAATGGAAGTACACAAAACTAGACTATTTTATAATGTATTTTTATGTATTTTTTCTATTTGTTTTTTAAATGATGTCAGTAAAAAAATACAGTGTCAGTAATTTGAAATATTTGCATATCTTGAATTATTGTAAAAAATGAACCCATTTAATTTTTTAACACAACAAATGAGGGCCAGTAATAATGTTGATAAAGCTGAAGAGGTAGGCACCTTTTATTTATTTATTGTTTTAATTTTTTAAAGCAGTGGTTAGCACTCCTTTAACAAAACTTCAGAGCCTCCTCTTAGGTAAGTTAGTCTAATCACCACAAGAGGGCGCTGCCAGCTTCTGGGAGTCACGAGCATCTCTTTGGGAGCACAGCACACTTCATAACAGCAAATGAAGAACGCGCAAGAAAATGAAGCTTCATACACCTAATGTTTGTACATTCGTTTACAAATTGCACACAATTCTGTTAGTTTTGTCTAGCCACTGTCATACCCACACTTTCATATTCCCAGAAATGTCATTTAACATCTTGCTGTTAAAAACTGACAAACACTATAGTAAAATCACATTTCTCATTAGCACAAGCAATATATCGCACCCTCCTCTGCTTTCCTGCATAAATCGTTTTTTTTGTTTGGTCTTTTCTGCCTATTTTTTAAACTGCAATTGAGGATATGCAGATGTGTTTGCATTTAGCTGCTGTAGCTAATCATTCACTGTTCTGTGTGTAAATGTTGCTCTGTAATCAGACCGTTTGACCTCCTGCACTGGGTGTGATTAGGACCCAGGAGGCACTGTGGTTTAGGGTCCTGTTAGAAGTGGTGATGACCATAAATCGTGTAACAATGTATCTCATAACATTCTTCTAGCGAAGAGAAAGTACTGTATTAGAGAGTCATCTCTACACATAATCCCTTGCTGTTAATAACATTTACATCATGTTTACAGAGCACGGATTCTAATCGTGATAAAAGGGGGGGCCTGTGATAAGGTTTCTTCATCTAATAAGTAGTAAGAACACTAATGTTAAAGACTGTGTTAGCACTCCTGTTAAGAGACTTTAATAGCATTAAACACTCTAATCTACTTCAACTGTAAACATACTATCTCTCCCCCCCCCCCCCCCCCATGGGATAGTAATAATTGTTTCTTAAAAAACAATATTTAAAGAACTTGTCTTTTTACCTCTTTCAAGCACTTTCTGAACCTTGATGTGGTTTGCACAGAAGCCACTGTAAAGCTTGAAGTGGTCAGCATAGTACAGAAAGGAGCCTCCAAGGGAAAACAGCAGCTTCTGAAACACACAATTCCATACGCACACCTCTTGAAAAGGAACCTCGTTAAATGAAACAAAAACAATGCACATCACATCAGTGGACACAGCCCGATAAATGTTAATTGCTGAACGGCTGTTACTCTGATAAATGTTACTGTATAACGGCTGTTACTCTGATAAATGTTACTGTATAACGGCTGTTACTCTGATAAATGTTACTGTATAACGGCTGTTACTCTGATAAATGTTACTGTATAACAGCTGTTACTCTGATAAATGTTACTGTATAACGGCTGTTACTCTGATAAATGTTACTGTATAACGGCTGTTACTCTGATAAATGTTACTGTATAACGGCTGTTACTCTGATAAATGTTATTGTATAACGGCTGTTACGCTGATAAATGTTACTGTATAACGGCTGTTACTCTGATAAATGTTACTGTATAACGGCTGTTACTCTGATTAATGTAATAAATCTAATAAATGTCCCTAAAGCCCAAAGCATCATACATCTGCATGAGAAAACAGTGCTGCTCAGATATTTTTCATCAGCAGCAGTGTGGAGTAGTGGTTAAGGCTCTGGACTCTTGACCGGAGGGTCGTGGGTTCAATCCCAGGTGGGGACACTGCTGCTGTACCCTTGAGCAAGGTACTTTACCTAGATTGCGCAAGTAAAAACCCAACTGTATAAATGGGTAATTGTATGTAAAAATAATGTGATATCTTGTAACAATTGTAAGTCACCCTGGATAAGGGTGTCTGCTAAGAAATAAATAAGAATTTCCTGAAATGGCTGTTAAAATGTTTTTACACCCTTATTTTTGTTACATTCTGTGGTTATCACGTCAGTATGTTAGTTCAGATTAGTTTAGTTCCTTGTTTTAGAGAACAGTTTATTACAGTCCCGAAAAAAAAGAAAAATAAATCATATCTTCATGCAGGGCAGAAATACATAAATACACCAAGCACAGGGAACTACTAAAGAAAAAAAACACCAAATGAAGCAGCAATGCAAGCATGCAGGAAAAAAACAATGCTCTCTTGTGCTTTTTGCAACTTTTCATAATCTTAGCAATTTTGGTTTTAATTCAGATAATGGATTTTTTTTCTGTAACTCTGTTTCATTGAAAAACAGGTAAAACGTTACTCACCTTGAACTGGAATGGGTTTTCCAGGGTGCTGAAATCAGGAGAGGAAGCGATTTTCTCCTCCAGCGTCTGGAGGAACACCTTCTGGAAATCCAGCATTTCAGGAAGGCTCCCAAACAGGGACTCCATCTGTGGGAATGGTAAACACATCACATGCATTTCCACTAAGACACTAAACTGCTCTCCAGTACCAGCATTTCAATACAGGCAGCCAATGAAGACCAATGTAAAACACACGTCTACTCAATGGCTGAACTTCCAAAACATGCTGATTACTGTACCTCAGAACCCAGTACTTATCATGAGCTGCCACTTACCAGAATGACTGGAATACAGAGCCCTCACTCTATTCCAAGAAGTGAAAATGCCAGCGATGATGAGAATGCATTACACAGAAGAAGTAGGGATGTCTCTGGGTGGTAAACGAGTTTATTCCAATGCGTGGAACCCGTTAAGAACTGCACTGTTCTTCATGGCCATTGCCTTTGTTTAGCTTCCACACTGCTACCTGGAGAGCTTCACCAGCCAGAGCAATCTACCTGGAGAGCTTCACCAGCCAGAGCAATCTACCTGGAGAGCTTCACCAGCCAGAGCAATATCACACTCGTTTGTGAAACGTCTCGCGCTGTACATTTCATATCACCTCAAATAAATTCCACTCAAGAATTCCCTCTGCATTCAAAGAAAGTGAATACAAAGGACAAGAATACAAAAATAAAATGAGAGAGCCATTCTCCATACCTCATCTTGAGTGAGGAAGGTCTCGTTCTGTAGGGGTTTCAGGTAGATTTCAAAGAGGCAGCTCAAATCCTGGGAGTTTAAAAAGAGGAACGTATTGATATGTATGGAATCCCCAACCTGTATGTTGCTGTGGTACATATCATAATTGGGACGGCCTTATTCTGCTAGCACAATGCTTCAGCTGCCTAGCATTGTCAAGCACGCTTTGCTTAACAGCAGCATGATGTACAGTCCCCACTCCCCTTCCTATAAAACTTGTGTTAAGGAATCTGCATCAGTACAATTACATGAGCGGTTATCAAGATAAAGGTAAAAAACTCCACTATAGCCTAGGTTCAAAATAAACGATGCATGGGGCATCTCCTCTATAGCCTAGATTCAAAATAAATGATGCATGGGGCACCTCCTCTATAGCCTGGGTTCAAAATAAATTATGCATGGGGCACCTCAAATAAACAGCATGGCCGGGCCCTGCAGTACCTTCACATAGGATTTCTCTGTGTCCACTAGCTCCTGAATGACTTTCCTGAGCCTCTCTGTGACTGACATGTGGCCAGTGCCGTGCCTGAGAGGGGGATCAGCCCCCTCCTTCTGCCCCTCCATCACACCCGCTGTAACCTCCTGGAAGCTCTGGTACAGGGTGCTCCCGGGGTCTGCACTCTGCAGGAAGAGAAACAAGAAATGGGTCTCAACATGTATAATATCACTGCTTATATCAGACATACGGGGTGCTCCCTTGAGAAAGGTATGGCAACCATACAGAAACACTGCCGAAGAAAAGAAATCTAAATGATCTCTACTGTGACAAAGCTTGCCCTTGGCGTGTACTCTGAACACAGTTCCGGATCTTCCACGCTATCTAACTGTTATCAATCAGGACTCTCACAACAGCAAGGGAAGTGAATACGGGGCGGTGTCTGTCTGCTTACTGATAGCAGTGTCTCTTCACAGAGGTAAAGCCGTTTCCTTTTACACAGGACAACAAGCAAAACAAGAAACCAAATCAAACCTAACTCCCTCTTTGCAGTACTAACTAAACTTAAACAGTTGCTATCTAAAGGTCAGGCAGCTAAACCGCTTACTGACTCCCAAACCATCCCAATTACAAAAGATCCTCTTCTTTTACCTTGACGTTTTCCTTTTTATTCCCAGGCCTGTGTGCACGACTCAGCCTGATCAGCCCCTCCCTGACAGTGCAAAGCTGCTATATAACCACAGGTGTTAATTACCACAATTCCCCCTTAATTATCTTCTTTATTAAACCGAGGCATTCTGGGAAATGTAGTTTAAATCTATAACCAGTCATGTAGGGGCCGACTTCTTCACTCAAAAAGATTGTGCTTCATCCCGCAGATTCTACTTTTGGCCCTATACTGAAACATAACATACATTATATAACATAACGAATGTTACTATAATGTGTGTGCACGTCAATATGGCCATCACTTTTGCATTTTGGGTTGTATTTCAGTCTACAGCGTGAAGAGTAATAAACCACACCTAATATTCCCTCGGCACAGGAGCCACAGACATTTGATTAAGCTAGGATTTAGTTCCTAGCAAGGGGCACTCTTAATTTAAAAGCAACATTAGTTATTGTTCATGGCGATGGAGAGTGTTAAAAACGTAAAGACATCCCCGTGGCACAAATGGTTGGCAGTCATGGTCAGCAAACGGAATAGGAGAACTTGCCCCCACTGAACAAACCAAATGATCTGATTGTCTGCCGTGAGAATTCCTTCCTCTTCTACAGACTCGGACACTCGTCAGCACAGATGGGACTCCCCACTAACATAGCAGCTCCAGCAACCCCTAATGATCATTCATCAGAAGCAGCTCATGTTGTCCCATTAGATAATGAGGCTTGCGTTAAGCAGTACTTGCAATACTGTTGAGAGAATGCCAAAGCTATAATCTATAGGGTTGATTTAACTTTAACTAATTTAAGTTATTAGGAGAAATGGATCCGTCATACAAAGATGTGATTTTCACAGAATGGTTCTTCAGTTACTAGGGTTTGCTTCTTCAACTAACAGAACTGGAAGAACAAGATTTTATTTTCTGCTTTTTGACATGTTATTTCTTCTAAGCTATCAAGATCACAGAGTGTCATTTCAATATGCATGTGGTGTTATGAGTGCCCAGATACGTGGGCTGGGATTTATAAACAACTGGGATTGCTTTTGGAAAATAAAAACATATTATAGGAAAGATGGACTGCAGCTAAATACATTGAACATCACCTAGCAAGGTATTTAAACTAGGAACTGGGGAGGGGAGGGAATCTAAAGAGGCATGTAAAATTCAGGTTAAGTATCCTGCCATTCCTGCTACCCGTTGAGTAAACAGGTGTGTGCTACAGTAACCTTCGTCAAACTCCTATTACCCCTGCGCAATCACTTGCTTTAATAAACCTACGCCTAGGTTTATTTAATATCAGGTCTCTGTCTAATAAGGCTCCGTTAATTAATGATTTTAGTCAGGATTACAACATTGATATTCTCTCTTTAACTGAAACATGGCTTGTTCCGAATGACAATGTTTCCCTGATAGAGGCTTCTCCACCTAACTATTCTTTTTCCCAGAAAGCTCGCTCTACTGGGTGGGGAGGTGGACTTGCTACTGTTTTCCGTAGTGAACTTAGAATCAAACAGGAAATTGTTACATACAATAATGCTATACAAGATATGCATGCATACAATAATTCTATACAATATATACATGCATACAATAATAACATACAATATATACATGCATACATTTTTGGCCACTATAAAATCTCAAGCTGCTGCACCGATAAGTGCTTTCTCTTAATGACCGTTCTTGGGGTAACCTTTACTCTCTAGGACAGACATGGTGCAGGTAGCTCTCACATGCCCATGTGATAAAAAACAACAATAAAACCCATCGGATTAGATCTCACATGCCCTTGTGATAAACTTCTCTAGAACGATATTGTAACCCACCATGGCAGGAACTGAATTCCAAGGTAAATTATTATTATTATTATTATTTATTTCTTAGCAGACGCCCTTATCCAGGGCGACTTACAATCGTAAGCAAATACATTTCAAGTGTTACAATACAAGTAATACAATAAGAGCAAGAAATACAATAACTTTTGAGACAAACTCACCATGAAGCACATTCTATAGACTGCCGTGTAGGCTGCAGCAGCCTGCCGCTTGGTCCTGCGCACCAGGGACAAACCCTGAAACCCCAGACGCATTCTCCCAGAGGCAGGCATCAAGGCTTGCGCCGAGAACCTTTCCTTTTCACATTCAAAATGCACCGTGGCTGAGAAAAGCACAGGTCAGCAATCCCGATTTCCCTACTGCCGCATTTTTCTTCTTGTTCGGTACAAGATCACACACACAACCCCCCCCCACCGCCATTCTCTCCCACCTGCCCCCCAAATACAGTCATTCCTACTCCTTTAGCAGTACCTTAATGCTGTCGTAGGGAATACTGTTAATGATCTGCAGATTGATTCTGGAGCGGAAGAGTTTACTAAAACTGCTGTTCACTGAAAGTCGGAATTGGCCTAATATATTCTAAGAATACCAATATTGTAGAATTCACCAAAATAAAAAAAAAGAAAAATCAGCCAGCATTATAAATACCCCTACAGTAACTCAACAAATAATGTTTGAAACCTTGCTGATGAATGCTGCCATTTCATGACTCTTCAATACTGTAAAGTAAGGCTGCACAACGTTATTTACTTGTTCATTTATATCTGATTACAAGTGTGTTTAACCTCGGAAGGGCTTGATGTTGCATCTCGCAGTAACCCCACTCTCCCCAGCTCTCTCTTGCTCAGTCCTGTATCAGGCCAATCTAGTCTGGGGAATAAAAAAAAGAACTGACACCCAATCTAGTGTTCCTCCAGTGACTTCATATCACAAGACGGAGATAAACAGCAGCAACTTTGAATTGTCAGCTCAAAGCGATCTATGATCCACCTTTACAGTTTCAATTATGAATATGTTTTTTTTCCTTAACTTATAGTTGTATTGTTTGTTCATAATCTCACTATTCCTATTCCTTCATTAACACCAAACTAAAATGTTGAAGCATGGTGGAGACAACATTCAACTGCTGAACGTTGCCATTGCACACATATAGCAACATCATCTCATTAGCATCCCCTCTTTTCCTTCCAGGCTTCCGGATCTGTAATGAAATGCAAACTTACCCAGGAAACAACACACCTTAAAATAAATAGCACCCCGGGCTGCTCCATGGTCCCTGAATTACTGCTCTTAAAATAAATAGCACCCTGGGCTGCTCCATGGTCACTGAATTACTGCTCTTAAAATAAATAGCACCGGGCAGTAGAGCATCCAGTAAAGGCGCTCCGCGCGGAGTGCAGGATGTGCCCTATAGCCTGGAGATCACAAGTTCAAATCCAGGCTATGTCACAGCCTTGACCGGGAATTCCTAGGGGGTGGCGCACAATTGGCCGAGCGCTGTCCAGGTAGGGAGGGCTTAGGTCGGCAGGGGAATCCACGGCTCACCGTACATCAGCGACCCCTGTGGCAGATAGGGCGTTTGTGGTTGTGCAGTGGAGCCACCACATCTATGTTGTCCTCCAGCACTATAGGTCTGGTGGCATCGATGTGGATCTGCAGTGCGAAAAATGACGGGTTGGCAGTACGTTTCGGAGGACGCGTGTTCCAGCCTCCGTTTCCCGAATCGGCGGGGGGGTTGCGAGCGGTGAGGATACAGATAATAATTGGGCATACGAAACTGGGGAGAAAACCGGGGGGAAAAAAAAATTGGCGACGACTAAATTTTAAAAATAAATAAATAAATAAATAAATAAATAAATAAATAAATAAATAGATAGCACCCCGGGCTGCTTCATGGTCACTAAATTACTGCTCTTAACTGCAGAAAAACACGGAAACTCCTAAATGCCAGCCGTGGAGGAGGGGTGACAGTAACAGGATTACTGGTCAGCATAAAATGAAAATTGTGCTGCAATAACACACAAGGGTACAGTCTCAAAACATCTTTACCACAGAAAAGAACAATGCATCTGATAAAGCTACCAAATCAAAACTAAACCAAACCAGTCTGTCCCCGGTATTCTTTGTTAGATACTCAAGTCTCCCTCAGTCTGTCCTGCTATTAATCCCAATTAAATTACACGCAATTTATTGAGTAGTAAACACCCTGACAGACATGGTAATGTAAGCCTGGATTATTAGGTAGCTCCATGCCATATGTTAACTAATTATTATTATTTATTTATTTCTTTCTTTCTTAGCCGACGCCCTTATCCAGGGCGACTTACAGTCGTAAACAAAAATACATTTCAATACATTTCAACTAAAAGGAGTTACGGCTGTTTTTTCTTCTACAGACATCTAAAAAGGGTGAAAATATGTTTTTAAACTACAGTAGGTTGCTTTGCAGTCACATTGACTTATCCAGCATAGGCAGTAAATAACTTTATAAAATGTACGACACTGTAAATATTGCACAGTAACATACCGGTAGTTAAAAAAAAAAAAAAGGATTTGACAAATATGAAACGTGATCTGTGTAGGAGCTGGATCTGAAGCACATTACTAAGAACTCACTCCACTATGAAAAAAATATAATAAAATCGGAGACACATTTCATGCTGTCTTACCGGAGATAAAAAAGGATGTACAGTACAGTAGCAACTAATAAATAGATGTCTGGATCTTGTAAGACACCAAACAAAGTATCATGTTGAGCTAAAGCCTGCCTATTTAAACTCGGCCATTGCTGAGAGGATGAAAGGCTACAAACTAATCAATAGAAGGGTCTCTATAGCTAGACCTTCTTATTCTGTAAGTAGAAGGTATGCAACTGAAAAGTGCATGCAACTGTTTTGTGTTTAATAAATCCTGCGCGCCTGTGCCGGCGTTTCAACACATGTGACATGAGTACCTTGTCACCAAAACGTTTAAATGTTGATAAATGTGAAGGAATCTTCATAAAAATACTATATATTGATGTTAAGCACACAGAAACACACGTGAACAAGTATTTAAAGCCAAAAAAACAATTTATTGCTAATTAAGTCTTACTTGACTGCTGTAATTTTGTTTACTGAACATATTTACATGATGTGTCTGTAATGCATAACGTACATAATGTTGTCTGCAGTGTAATTACTGATTAGACCTGGGAGGATCTCGGTTACCCAGGTCTGTGCTGCTGCTGAATCAGCACCCTGCTTTTCACCATCCTCACGCTTAAACACTATCTGGTGTCTTTGCTTCCAGTGAGAAAGAAATCTATAGGTTGGTTCAAACTGTGTTTGCCCCATCTGTACAGTGAGGTCCTAAGATTTGCATTTGATTGCCACTCACCCAGAATAGCACCTCTGTTTTTGCTTATCCTAACTGTCTGGCTTTTGGAGATGTGAAATTGAGCAGCAATGGAAGACAGAGATTATGTGGGGTTCTGCAGAGCTTCCAGAAGCTTTATCCTGTCAGCAAGTATGTTTCTCTCCGCTGAGACATTTTTGTACTGAAATTGCGGTATTGTACAACTTTTGCTGAAACTGCTGTTCAACTTTCGGGGTACAGGCAAAGCGCAACACTGGTGAGCGGCCCACCTATCGTCCCACTAAAGCGAAGTTTCGTTTTTTTATCGTGCCTACAAACCGAAGTTGACTTGCACATTTTTAATAGAGGAAAATCAGTACCTTTAAAAGTGTCTCGCTAAAGCATTTAGTTTGTGTGTACTGTATAACATTCAGGGTTTTCCCTACATTGTATTTTAAGTATGCTTTGACACACCAACAGCTGCCAGATCAAATATTATAATCAAAACAGAATGCCTGCCTGTGAATTGAGCTCTACATGTGACTATGAGAAGCCTGTGAATTGAGCTCTACCTGCGACTATGAGAAGCCTGTGAATTGAGCTCTACCTGTGACTATGAGAATCCTGTGAATTGAGCTCTACCTGTGACTATGAGAAGCCTGTGAATTGAGCTCTATGAGAAGCCTGTGAATTGAGCTCTACATGTGACCTCTATGAGCTTTGCAAAGCTTCCTGCAGAAACTGTTTCCACTGCAGTCTGTATTTTGGCTGCTGCAGTGTCTAGACTGCAGAGCAGGGCTTCCTCATGCCATTTCCCTAAGCTTTGAAATTCTCCTCCGAGCACAAGAGAGGCCCTGGTACTGGCTTTATATTTGGCTTAGGGATCCAGTTTCTCATGGTGTACATTTCATTCATTCCTTACACACCTGTATGTAACCGGTACTGGCCAGCTGTGATAATGTATAGAGTGTGGCCAGCAGTGTGTTTTTGTTGCATTGCCACAATGTTAAGTACTTTGAAAGCATGTATATATTTGTTTATCACTACAGTGATGTGCTGTGCCTGCCTGGACTCCCTCCTTCACATGTGTTTCACATCGCCTTTAAACCTACTCACTGAGAGAGAGAGTGTTTGCCAGTCCATCTGTTTGCAAGTGATTAGGCAAGGGAACAAGCAGCATCAGATCTGCACTTGCTAGCACGCTTTCTTAAGAGAACCCTTTGTACAGCTGGAGTTGTATTACTTAGTTAACATCTACAGCGCTGGCCAAACGTTTTGCATCACCCTGTAGAATGAACTAACTTTGCTTCATAAAGTCGAATGAACTGCTGAATAATGTTACGTTAACATACTGAATTACATACCGCTTTGTAGTTTTCCACATACTTACCAAAAAGCTGACAATTTTAAAAAAATGTGCCATTTTGAAATCCAACATGAAATACTGTACTACTATTATGGCTTCCGGTAGACTTGCGATATCATTTTGTAGTTTGTTTGATGTTAAATAAAAGATCCAAATTATGTTCAAATAGATTTTATTACGTCTCAATCCTAAAATGCGAGGTGATGCAAAACGTTTGGCCATAGCTGTATGTGTGAGTGCTTCCCTAGATAACTGCAGTAAACTGACTTCAACTTTCCATTGGATTCCATCTCTGTTCCTTCTGCAATCATCCACCCCAAACAAACACAGTAAAATGAAAGAATGAAGCTGTATGAGAATACAACCTGGTTAGAAATCATGCTGACCACACATTATCAGCAGGATGCTATACATTCTTTTACAGTTCATTCTTTTGCAGAAGTTGAACCAATGACTGCGAAGTCAATCATGTAAGTGGTTTGGAGGTTACAGTTGTCATCATTTACAGTCAGCTCAGAGCAAAGATAATATAACATTATTTTTTTTAAGTTGCAAAGGAACTATGGCTGAGCGAGTATGCCATGAATAATTTTCTTTTTAAAAAATGCAATTAGAATCTCCATTAGTATTAATGACCATGCAAAACGAATGTAATGCTGTCAGACAGATAACACACAGTCTCTTCTCGTGCATCTGTTTCCCCTGTGCAATTACACAGTGCCATTCACTACACACTAGCATTCAAACGACTGTAAAATACACTTTTGTAACATAACTATTCCGTTAATCTTGGCTCAAGCAGTTGTTCATAAACCATATTTATAGAAGTGAAGGTATCAGAACATCTGGTTTCCTTCCAGAAAACTCGCTCAGCTCTTCATGAGTAAAAAAAGAGCACAACTTCTCTTTTTATCATATACAGCTCTGGACAAAAGTGTTGCATCACCCTCTAGAATGAACTCATTTTGCTTCATAAAGTCGAATGAAACCTGCTGAATAATGTTACCTGGCGGCTGGTGGTCAAAAAAAATGGGGAGGCAGAAAAAAAGCAGAGGTCTTGGGATCCTCTTCAGCCACCAGCAGCAGAAGAATCCTATTGTTCTATTCTGACCAACAACACTTTTCATATCTTCTTTACATTTCACCCCAATTCAAAGCTGTTAAACGCATTTTCTCCAGCAGCCAGCAGAAAAAAGAAAACAGTAGCCCAGTGTAATTTATTCTAATAAATGTAACTGTTACACACTGCCGGCGTATGTTTAAAATACAACCATTATACAGCATTTAGATTTCAAGACCACATCACTTTAACATACTTTGAATTAAATATTTTCTAAACAAAATTGTTAAAGCAGGTGAAAGTCAGACAAAAATCAAGCAGATCCTATCGACTTAATTTGTTAAACTTAATTAATGATATACTATTCTGTACATATCAATCATATCTATTATTATTATTATTATTTATTTCTTAGCAGATGCCCTTATCCAGGGTGACTTACAGTCGTAAAGAAAAATAAATTTCAAGAATGTAATATAATGTAATATAAAAGAAGCAATTAGTACAAACTTTAGTTCTGGAGCAAGGCACATTACTCAGCTGTATCTTGAAGCAAAGGTGGCTGGTGATGGCAAACCTCCTCCCAAAAGTAAGAAGAAAAAAAAGAAACAGCATTTTTAATTATAATTAGGGCTTCTGTTTTTCAGGTTTTATTAATTGTGTTTTTTGTTGCTTATTTTTAGCTATTTTCAAGTTTTTTTCGGGGCTTTTGTTTTTGATATACTGTATGAAATTAGTGTTTTCGGTTACTTTCCAACATGCTTGAGTATTTTTTTTTTGTCAAAATATGAACAGTAACTCGACAGTACTTGCACACTTAAGTTGTACCTTCTTTCCTTTGCTGTCTTCATAACGAAATCCCTGTGGTCACGGGCACATTCTTCTGGGGTTTTTGTGTGTAGTCATGTTTGTACATTTCGCCAAAATTCTGTTTTAAATCCTCCGTGTCTTAACTGGAATACATCTTTAAATCCCGCTAACAAGCCTCCATCCTGATTGTAATCTCGTTTTAAATCTCGCAAGCAGAGTCTCCAATAGAAATGTAGGAATATGCTGTCACTCAGTAGTTGGGGTGGGTTTAAAGTATTGATAACGAATCAATGATAGATGCAAGTCAGGAAGGCGGGACATTGCCCTGCAGCACAGGGACATGTATTTATTATTATTTTTGTAGTAGGTTTTATTTTTTAACGGGAATAGGGTAAAGTCAACGTGAATTGATTAACCATTTACACAGTTTTTACGGTGTTTTCCGGTGTTTATTGGCTATCCACCGATTTAATTTTTTTGTATCAGGGGTGTTTTATCGGTTAAAACCGAAAATCAGAAGCCCTAATTATAATTAAACATTTATTGTCATTTTGTGTACCTTCCGAGTTGATCTAGATTTATATAAAAAACATTTAAAAACTCTTCCTGCTGCTCCTACTGTCACTGACTGACAGAAAAAACCTGTATACATGCACACGAACCAGCCCCACAAGCTGAAGTTTAACTTCACAACCGACTTGGTCTCTCAACTTGCTGTGACGCTTCATAGTCCAATCCAGATTTTTTGACCATGCGAGCGCAGTTACTGAAATGTAAACAAGGCCAGCAATAAAGACGGCTATTTGCTGCTCCTCCGGTCAGCCAGTCCACTCTGTCACACCAGCCACTATGAAATGACCTGTTCTTATTAGCAATCTCAATTTCTGGTTGTGGCCTCCCTTCAGATGTTATCTTTAGTTTTTCAGTACAATCTAGCATGGCAAACAGACTGTGTTATCCTCCATTTTACATGTAACACCTGCACAAGACAACACCAAAATAAAACAACAACATATACTGTGTTTCTTACCGCTGATGCGATATAAAATGAAATGATGCAATTTCACTCAATACTCATAAATGAATGATACTCCAACTAAAACCCGTGCTCAGATCACGCAGTCTGTTACTGCGACTACTGTGTTTCAGACAGACAGGACTTTGCAATCGGAGACACTGCCCCCTCTGATAAAAAAAAAAACAACAACTTATAATGCTATAATACATACTGTATATATTTCTTAGATAACATATTGAATTGCATACCGCTTTGTAATTTTCCATATACTTATTAACATTTTTTTTACATGAAATACTGTACTACTATTATGGGTTCCAGTAGACTTATCTTCATATAGTTTTATTTTTTTTTTATTAAAGACATGCTGTAGTATCCTAAAATTATAGGGATGCAAAACTTTTGGCCATAGTGTCCAACTACTATAAAACACCAGCCAACATGTTTAAAAAACAGTGGTGCTCAAGGCATACTCCAGTGCAATGAAACATGCAGCCTGAGTGGCACTGGTATGACACTACTGTACTCTCACCCATCTTTGAACTTCCTTAAATACACGTTCACACTGTTTTACTTTACTACTCCATTTCTTTCTTTCAATGATAACATTTTCCTAAGATAATGTATAAAATATATCCTTTTCAAAATGTTTTTCTTGATTAATCAATTTTACATAGAAGTCAGAATTCTAAAAGCCACAAACATTCACATACTGTAAGCAAATCCTAAACAGAAAGGTAGAAAGGAAGGCATTTCTTTGACGTTAAAGTATCTTAAAGATTACTGATGCATAGAAATCAGGAAAGGTCATAAATATGGATACATACCGCTGATTGGTAAAGCAAAGTCAATTCTTCTCAGTATCAGTACAAGCTGGCAAACACACTAACCAAAACTTGCTGCAGGTTTTCTAGAAAGAATCTTGTGCAGAATATGGAGACTCTCGACTCTTCCACACAAACTGTATTATGCACAGCTCTCACTTGTAGCACGGACAACGGTACCTCTAAAAACACAGAGTTGTCTTTAGTGAAGAAAACTGTTGTCTTCTTTAAAAAAAATAATAATAATTGCAGATTTTACTGAAAGCGCATCATGAGTGTTTCCCCCCCGCTAACCCACGGTTATTCTTTTTTTTGAGTGATTTCTTAATTGTACTGCAGAGTCTCTGTGCTCGTATCCACTGTGAAAGCAGCTGACACACGCTGAAAGGACCCCTGACAGTAATAAGTAATTTCAACAGTGGCAATGAAAGTAATGAGGCATTCAATTACACAGTCCTCACACACAGACACTCCGGAGGTGTCAAAAACCAGCTTACAGCTGCTGCTCCTCCTCCACTCATCCAGCCAGCCTCTCTAAAGCATGTCCTTGAATTAACCCTCTGCTACACTGCACCCAACAGCTACTCCTCCTTCATTAACAATCATTTTCATCCAGCCAGCCTCTCTAAAGCAAGTCCTTGAATTAACCCTCTGCCACACTGCACCCAACAGCTACTCCTCCTTCATTAACAATCATTTTCATCCAGCCAGCCTCTCTAAAGCAAGTCCTTGAATTAACCCTCTGCTACACTGCACCCAACAGCTACTCCTCCTTCATTAACAATCATTTTCATCCAGCCAGCCTCTCTAAAGCAAGTCCTTGAATTAACCCTCTGCTACACTGCACCCAACAGCTACTCCTCCTTCATTGACAATCATTTTCATCCAGCCAGCCTCTCTAAAGCAGGTCCTTGAATTAACCCTCTGCTACACTGCACCCAACAGCTACTCCTCCTTCATTAACAATCATTTTCATCCAGCCAGCCTCTCTAAAGCAGGTCATTGAATTAACCCTCTGCTACACTGCACCCAACAGCTACTCCTCCTTCATTGACAATCATTTTTATTGCCATCACATAGTTTTTCGTGTTTTTGACGCCACAATTCTACTCTCAACAGGAGGATAAAATGAGCAGAGATGTAAAGCAGTTTCCTGATAGCTGAACTCGGATGGTTAAATTGTAAGGATCTAAGGAAACCCTAGAGATCAGCTCCAATGGGACCTGGCTTGCACTGTAAAGCAGTATTCTGAGCTATGTCCCTATGGATGCACTGTGATCTTTACCAAACAGAATTAAGAAAACAAAACACATTATACATGAAATAGGCACACGCTAGTAGAAAGAACATGCAACAGTTGTGAAAGATAAGAAACTGAATATCGCCTCAAGCTTTTCCTCCACCTATACTTTCAGCACATTATATATTGTTTAGAAATGAACATTCATGATCTTTATTTGTAACATGGCAGATAAAAGTGGTTGTAATTGAACTTTCATAGCTTTTAGTTTCGGTGGCGTTTTTTTCACACCATTATGTGGATGAGCATTTCTACACGATATATAGCTCTTTACTGCAAATAGTCATCAGCAGGTTTTTCTCAGAAAGGAAAAAGTTACCAAACCAGAGATAAGCAGCCTGAACATTTCAGTAATGTTTTTTTTTTTTTGTTTAACGCAGTCTCAAGTTCGGAGTAAATATCTTTGACAATCTGGCTCATACTGTGTGTGTCATATATATATATATATATATATATATATATATATATATATATATATATATATATATATATACACACACACACGCATACATCTAGTATTTCAAATCGGTGGTACAGACAGCACTGAATGATTTTATTTGAATGAAAATCACATCTATGTTACTAGACTTGTCACACATTCCTCACCCTTGGATGGTTTCCTGTCTTCTCTCTTGGCAGTGCCAGCTCCAGGGAATCATCAGGAGTGCTTCTTATAACACTGCTGGGTACATCAGGAACATCAGCAACGTCTGAAATCCACAAAGCCTGTCATTATTAACCCTGTACAAACAGCTGTGCGCATGTCAATCTCAATTCAATGAAAGACATACAGGTCACAGGACCTAGTCACGCTTTTCAAAGTGTCATTCCAAATCTCTACTCGTGGTAGCAGAAACACTTGAGAACCAAAAGGGTTGAGCCTCTCAACGTTTGACAAGGATGCGTGGAATCTGAGAAAGCGTTATGTTTAATAATAATAGTCATTTCAAAACAGTTTCTCTTGTAGTCTCCAGCCCCCTGAATGCTGAACTGTTATATCCTGTTTTCAGGCGTTTTTAACACCAAAGCTCACCACCCCTGAAATCACCAGACCAATCAAGTCACTATCGCTGCAAGATAACTTGTGAAATATTCCTTCCTGCTGTAGTCACAGCTCTGTGTGTGCAGGGCTGAGCTCTTGCAAAATATATGATGGAGTAGCGGTTAGGGCTCTGGACTCTTGACCGGAGGGTCGTGGGTTCAATCCCCGGTGGGGACACTGCTGCTGTACCCTTGAGCAAGGTACTTTACCTAGATTGCTCCAGTAAAAACCCAACTGTATAAATGGGTAATTGTATGTAAAAATAATGTGTAAAGAAAATAATGTAATTGTATGTAAAAATAATGTGATATCTTGTAACAATTGTAAGTCGCCCTGGATAAGGGCGTCTGCTAAGAAATAAATAAATAAATAATAATAATAATAATAATAACTAACAGTGCTGACATTTTAGACATGAAGACAGGAAGTATGCTGTACACATAGAGCAGACCCCATGAACATGTGTGGATTACTGTAGTTATTCAACAGGATGGTTGAATAGCCAACAAGTGGGCGTGCAAGTTGTTTATGGCCATCCTCCTGAGTGTATTAAGCACAGCGCTCCTAGCATGTTCATGGAGTATTACAGCACTCCTAGCATGTTCATGGAGTATCACAGCACTCCTAGCATGTTCATGGAGTATCACAGCGCTCCTAGCATGTTCATGGAGTATCACAGCACTCCTAGCATGTTCATGGAGTATCACAGCGCTCCTAGCATGTTCACAGAGTATCACAGCACTCCTAGCATGTTCACAGAGTATCACAGCACTCCTAGCATGTTCATGGAGTATCACAGCACTCCTAGCATGTTCATGGAGTATCACAGCACTCCTAGCATGTTCATGGAGTATCACAGCACTCCTAGCATGTTAACAGAGTATCACAGCACTCCTAGCATGTTCATGGAGTATTACAGCACTCCTAGCATGTTCATGGAGTATCACAGCGCTCCTAGCATGTTCATGGAGTATCACAGCGCTCCTAGCATGTTCATGGAGTATTACAGCACTCCTAGCATGTTCATGGAGTATCACAGCACTCCTAGCATGTTCATGGAGTAGCACAGCACTCCTAGCATGTTCATGGAGTATTACAGCACTCCTAGCATGTTCATGGAGTATCACAGCACTCCTAGCATGTTCATGGAGTATTACAGCACTCCTAGCATGTTCATGGAGTATCACAGCACTCCTAGCATGTTCATGGAGTATCACAGCACTCCTAGCATGTTCATGGAGTATCACAGCACTCCTAGCATGTTCATGGAGTATCACAGCGCTCCTAGCATGTTCATGGAGTATCACAGCGCTCCTAGCATGTTCATGGAGTATCACAGCGCTCCTAGCATGTTCATGGAGTATCACAGCGCTCCTAGCATGTTCATGGAGTATTACAGCACTCCTAGCATGTTCATGGAGTATCACAGCACTCCTAGCATGTTCATGGAGTAGCACAGCACTCCTAGCATGTTCATGGAGTATTACAGCACTCCTAGCATGTTCATGGAGTATCACAGCACTCCTAGCATGTTCATGGAGTATTACAGCACTCCTAGCATGTTCATGGAGTATCACAGCACTCCTAGCATGTTCATGGAGTATCACAGCACTCCTAGCATGTTCATGGAGTATCACAGCACTCCTAGCATGTTCATGGAGTATCACAGCGCTCCTAGCATGTTCATGGAGTATCACAGCGCTCCTAGCATGTTCATGGAGTATCACAGCACTCCTAGCATGTTCATGGAGTATCACAGCACTCCTAGCATGTTCATGGAGTATTACAGCACTCCTAGCATGTTCATGGAGTATTACAGCACTCCTAGCATGTTCATGGAGTATCACAGCACTCCTAGCATGTTCATGGAGTATCACAGCGCTCCTAGCATGTTCATGGAGTATTACAGCACTCCTAGCATGTTCATGGAGTATCACAGCACTCCTAGCATGTTCATGGAGTATCACAGCACTCCTAGCATGTTCATGGAGTATCACAGCACTCCTAGCATGTTCATGGAGTATCACAGCGCTCCTAGCATGTTCATGGAGTATCACAGCGCTCCTAGCATGTTCATGGAGTATCACAGCACTCCTAGCATGTTCATGGAGTAGCACAGCACTCCTAGCATGTTCATGGAGTATTACAGCACTCCTAGCATGTTCATGGAGTATTACAGCACTCCTAGCATGTTCATGGAGTATCACAGCACTCCTAGCATGTTCATGGAGTATTACAGCACTCCTAGCATGTTCATGGAGTATTACAGCACTCCTAGCATGTTCATGGAGTATCACAGCACTCCTAGCATGTTCATGGAGTATCACAGCACTCCTAGCATGTTCATGGAGTATCACAGCGCTCCTAGCATGTTCATGGAGTATTACAGCACTCCTAGCATGTTCATGGAGTATTACAGCACTCCTAGCATGTTCATGGAGTATCACAGCGCTCCTAGCATGTTCATGGAGTATCACAGCGCTCCTAGCATGTTCATGGAGTATTACAGCACTCCTAGCATGTTCATGGAGTAGCACAGCACTCCTAGCATGTTCATGGAGTATTACAGCACTCCTAGCATGTTCATGGAGTATCACAGCGCTCCTAGCATGTTCATGGAGTATCACAGCGCTCCTAGCATGTTCATGGAGTATTACAGCACTCCTAGCATGTTCATGGAGTATCACAGCACTCCTAGCATGTTCATGTAGTAGCACAGCACTCCTAGCATGTTCATGGAGTATTACAGCACTCCTAGCATGTTCATGGAGTATCACAGCGCTCCTAGCATGTTCATGGAGTATCACAGCGCTCCTAGCATGTTCATGGAGTATCACAGCACTCCTAGCATGTTCATGTAGTAGCACAGCACTCCTAGCATGTTCATGGAGTATCACAGCACTCCTAGCATGTTCATGGAGTATTACAGCACTCCTAGCATGTTCATGGAGTATCACAGCGCTCCTAGCATGTTCATGGAGTATCACAGCACTCCTAGCATGTTCATGGAGTATCACAGCACTCCTAGCATGTTCATGGAGTATCACAGCACTCCTAGCATGTTCATGGGGTATCACAGGACTCCTAGCATGTTCATGGAGTATCACAGCACTCCTAGCATGTTAACAGAGTATCACAGCACTCCTAGCATGTTAACAGAGTATCACAGCACTCCTTGCATGTTCATGGAGTATCACAGCGCTCCTAGCATGTTCATGGAGTATCATAGTACTCCTAGCATGTTCATGGAGTATCACAGCGCTCCTAGCATGTTCATGGAGTATCACAGCGCTCCTAGCATGTTCATGGAGTATCACAGCGCTCCTAGCATGTTCATGGAGTATCACAGCACTCCTAGCATGTTCATGGAGTATCACAGCGCTCCTAGCATGTTCATGGAGTATCACAGCACTCCTAGCATGTTCATGTAGTATTCTGTTTGTATAACAAGCACTTCATGTTAATGGTTAGTTACAGGCCTCTTTTCCGTGTTTACATGCATCCCAGATCTCTAATCTTCTCTCTTCTGTATTCCAATGAACAGAAACGTCATATTTATTTTTCTAACAGTAGCCAGTGTGTACAGTGCACTGTTTCCACGTTGCTATTAATAAACGTGTCTCTGTAAGTGTCACTTTTTCATTAGTGCAATCCGTCTTTGAGGAATCAGCCTGTTGAACAGCCACACATGTTCCATTTCAGAAACCCTGAACTATGAATACATGCAATACAAAATTGAGTAAAATCCCTCATTATAGCGATAAAGATGTTGCTGCCTTAACCCCTTTGACTAACCAGAAACATAAGCATGTACTGTATTCAGAGCGCTCCCTAGGTGTTCAGGACAATTCATTTCGCTTCTGAAGGATGTCTACTGTAGGGTGTTTTACCCCGTATTGCTGAGGCACAACGGAGCCCTTGATGCAACTGCGGTCTCCATGGAAATGAACTGTGTGTCACAATCGCACACAGACAATTGTAGATAAACACAAGGGAATGATTAGCTGCAGATTTGACAAGGAAGGAGGGTTATGAACAGGGAAAACAGGATATTTGAACAATGTTATTTTAATGCAAATTCTGTAAAAGGACTGGATTGCAAGTAGGAGATATGTATATAATAAGTACAGAGTGATTAGAAACTCACACGTGGTTGTGGTAAACTTACTTTCTAATCAGCCTGTATATAAAGAGGCTATTGTTTTAATACAAATAGTTGTGTGTGGGGTTGCTTTGGACTGGTGCATTTCATATGAAATCTTCCAGCAGACTAGGAAGTATTTTTGGCGGAGACATGATAAAATACAAAAAAAAAATAGTAATGCTTCCGATTGGTTTAATAACATAATACACATTCAAACAACTCACACACTAGGAAATTAAGTTTCTACCACTTCATTTAGTAGTAATTTAATAAAAAAGGTCAGTTTTTATATATAATAATAACTATCTTTATATAACGCCTTTCATAGTGGACCACCATCACAAAGAGCTTTACAGAGGCAGGCTGTGAACTGTGCATTATATGCAGAGTCACTTACAATAGGACATTGATTTAACATCTCATCTGCAGGATGGAGCACAAGGAAGTTAAATGACTTGCTTAAGGTGACCTTCTGGTTACAAGCCCTGGCCTTTAACCACTGGACCACACTGCCTCAGAGCGAAACAAACAAGAGTGAAACAAAGTGAAACAAACAAGACTGAAACAGAGTGAAACAAATGAGTGAAACAAGCAAAAATGAAAACAGAGTGATACAAACACGAGTGAAACAAACAAGACTGAAACAGACTGAAACAAACAAGAGTGAAACAGCTGGGAGCGCAGGGCGAGTTACACAGCTTGGATAGTGCCAGTTCACGTCCGTACTGTGCAAAGAGGCTAAACTTTCCTGGGGACTCCAAAGGAGGCATCACATTGGCTCTGACGCTCCCGGGGTAGGGGATGGGAAACCAGCAGGGACTCATTCTCCTCATCGCGCAACAGTGAACCCTACTGGCCAGACACCGAGCACATTTAGAGTGGATAAGAGGCAGGGCTGGTCTCTGTTCTCCGGGATCGGTAGCCCGCCAACCTCTGTTATGGATTGCTTAGCGTAAAAGCGATTCTGGCTTTAGGCTTGTGAGATAGGAGGACGCTCACACGCCCTCAGAACGTCTGTGCTGTGTGGGGACTCGCTGCGGTGAGGAGAAAAAACATAATTGGACATTCCAACTTGGGGGAAAAATAAAAATTCTAAATTTATCCAAAAAAATAAAAAAAAAGTTACATGGCCAGACAATTACAGTCTGCAATAGAAATTCAAATAATTTCCTCCCAAAACAGTAACAGCAGTTCTTCAGAAGACGCTGTTTGATGTGACACAATAGTGCGCTTTCCATCCATTTATCGAGCGAGTTTATAAGTTACTCATTAAAATTGCTACAAAAATATGCAAATTCTAGCGAGTCAAAGGGATTTCCCCATGACGTTTTGTGATGTCATAGCCTAATCTGATTACAAGCCCTGGCCTTTAACCACTGGACCAGAAATACGCTTCCTACGGTTTCCATGCAAGTGTCGAATAAAACAGCGCTGCGAGTAAAAAATAAAACCACCTCTAGCGAGCGAGCTTGTCATGAGAGTAAAAAATAAAACCACCTCCTGTGAGCGAGCTTGTCATGAGAGTAAAAAATAAAACCACCTCTAGAGAGCGAGCTTGTCATGAGAGTAAAAAATAAAACCACCTCTAGAGAGCGAGCTTGTCATGAGAGTAAAAAATAAAACCACCTCTAGAGAGAGCTTGTCATGAGAGTAAAAAATAAAACCACCTCTAGAGAGCGAGCTTGTCATGAGAGTAAAAAATAAAACCACCTCTAGAGAGCGAGCTTGTCATGAGAGTAAAAAATAAAACCACCTCTAGAGAGCGAGCTTGTCATGAGAGTAAAAAATAAAACCACCTCTAGAGAGCGAGCTTGTCATGAGAGTAAAAAATAAAACCACCTCTAGAGAGCGAGCTTGTCATGAGAGTAAAAAATAAAACCACCTCTAGAGAGAGCTTGTCATGAGAGTAAAAAATAAAACCACCTCTAGAGAGCGAGCTTGTCATGAGAGTAAAAAATAAAACCACCTCTAGAGAGCGAGCTTGTCATGAGAGTAAAAAATAAAACCACCTCTAGAGAGCGAGCTTGTCATGAGAGTAAAAAATAAAACCACCTCTAGAGAGCGAGCTTGTCATGAGAGTAAAAAATAAAACCACCTCCAGCGAGCGAGCTTGACATGCGAATAAAAAATAAAACCACCTCCAGCGAGCAAGCTTGTCATGAGAGTAAAAAATAAAACCACCTCCAGCGAGCGAGCTTGTCATGAGAGTAAAAAATAAAACCACCTCTAGAGAGCGAGCTTGTCATGAGAGTAAAAAATAAAACCACCTCTAGCGAGCGAGCTTGTCATGAGAGTAAAAAATAAAACCACCTCTAGCGAGCGAGCTTGTCATGAGAGTAAAAAATAAAACCACCTCCAGCGAGCAAGCTTGTCATGAGAGTAAAAAATAAAACCACCTCTAGAGAGCAAGCTTGTCATGAGAGTAAAAAATAAAACCACCTCTAGCGAGCAAGCTTGTCATGAGAGTAAAAAATAAAACCACCTCTAGCGAGCAAGCTTGTCATGAGAGTAAAAAATAAAACCACCTCCAGCGAGCGAGCTTGTCATGAGAGTAAAAAATAAAACCACCTCTAGAGAGCGAGCTTGTCATGAGAGTAAAAAATAAAACCACCTCTAGCGAGCGAGCTTGTCATGAGAGTAAAAAATAAAACCACCTCTAGCGAGCGAGCTTGTCATGAGAGTAAAAAATAAAACCACCTCCAGCGAGCGAGCTTGTCATGAGAGTAAAAAATAAAACCACCTCCAGCGAGCGAGCTTGTCTGAGAGTAAAAAATAAAACCACCTCCAGCGAGCGAGCTTGTCATGAGAGTAAAAAATAAAACCACCTCTAGCGAGTGAGCTTGTCATGAGAGTAAAAAATAAAACCACCTCTAGCGAGTGAGCTTGTCATGAGAGTAAAAAATAAAACCACCTCCAGCGAGCGAGCTTGTCATGAGAGTAAAAAATAAAACCACCTCTAGCGAGTGAGCTTGTCATGAGAGTAAAAAATAAAACCACCTCCAGCGAGCGAGCTTGTCTGAGAGTAAAAAATAAAACCACCTCCAGCGAGCGAGCTTGTCATGAGAGTAAAAAATAAAACCACCTCTAGCGAGTGAGCTTGTCATGAGAGTAAAAAATAAAACCACCTCTAGCGAGTGAGCTTGTCATGAGAGTAAAAAATAAAACCACCTCCAGCGAGCGAGCTTGTCATGAGAGTAAAAAATAAAACCACCTCTAGCGAGTGAGCTTGTCATGAGAGTAAAAAATAAAACCACCTCTAGAGAGCGAGCTTGTCATGAGAGTAAAAAATAAAACCACCTCCAGCGAGCGAGCTTGTCATGAGAGTAAAAAATAAAACCACCTCTAGAGAGCGAGCTTGTCATGAGAGTAAAAAATAAAACCACCTCCAGCGAGCGAGCTTGTCATGAGAGTAAAAAATAAAACCACCTCCAGCGAGCGAGCTTGTCATGAGAGTAAAAAATAAAACCACCTCTAGAGAGCGAGCTTGTCATGAGAGTAAAAAATAAAACCACCTCCAGCGAGCGAGCTTGTCATGAGAGTAAAAAATAAAACCACCTCCAGCGAGCGAGCTTGTCATGAGAGTAAAAAATAAAACCACCTCTAGAGAGCAAGCTTGTCATGAGAGTAAAAAATAAAACCACCTCTAGCGAGTGAGCTTGTCATGAGAGTAAAAAATAAAACCACCTCCAGCGAGCAAGCTTGTCATGAGAGTAAAAAATAAAACCACCTCCAGCGAGCGAGCTTGTCATGAGAGTAAAAAATAAAACCACCTCTAGAGAGCAAGCTTGTCATGAGAGTAAAAAATAAAACCACCTCTAGCGAGTGAGCTTGTCATGAGAGTAAAAAATAAAACCACCTCCAGCGAGCGAGCTTGTCATGAGAGTAAAAAATAAAACCACCTCCAGCGAGCGAGCTTGTCATGAGAGTAAAAAATAAAACCACCTCTAGAGAGCAAGCTTGTCATGAGAGTAAAAAATAAAACCACCTCTAGCGAGTGAGCTTGTCATGAGAGTAAAAAATAAAACCACCTCTAGCGAGTGAGCTTGTCATGAGAGTAAAAAATAAAACCACCTCCAGCGAGCAAGCTTGTCATGAGAGTAAAAAATAAAACCACCTCCAGCGAGCGAGCTTGTCATGTGAGTAAAAACTTCTTAAAAGTCGACTTCAACCGTATTTTCTTATTCGCATAAGTTTTAATAAGCTTAAAAGTTGGATAGAAAAAGGCCTATGCTCGTACGTTAAAAGGGTTACATAACATCTGCTCGGAACACTACATCAGTGGATCTCCTCACTCTCTGATTCAATAACAAAACATTACTGATATATGGTATAAATAAACTTGCTACATTAGATAGTGTTCCTCATTCGCAGAATTGACACTTTACAGCACCCCTTGTCAGTGTGAGAGATACATTGCTATATTTGCAAACCACTGGTCTTTTAAACGACCACAACCTATTACTAGTCAAACCATATTCTACGTCAATAATCTACAGATACATGGATATGATATTTGCACACTTTAAATAAATCCAACTATCTGTTTCTTGTACCACATCCTTAACACGCTACTGAACAAATCACTAATTGTCGCAAAAGGAGAATTCTCCGGGGAAATGTGTTTTTTGCCACAGCAGACCTCCAATACTGGGAATGACCGCTGAGCTTGAGACTGGTTTTACTGGGAATGACCGCTGAGCTGGAGTCTGGTTTTACTGGGAATGACCACTGAGCTGGAGTCTGGTTTTACTGGGAATGACAGCTGAGCTTGAGACTGGTTTTACTGGGAATGACCGCTGAGCTTGAGACTGGTTTTACTGGGAATGACCGCTGAGCTTGAGACTGGTTTTACTGGGAATGACCGCTGAGCTGGAGTCTGGTTTTACTGGGAATGACCGCTGAGCTTGAGACTGGTTTTACTGGGAATGACAGCTGAGCTTGAGACTGGTTTTACTGGGAATGACCGCTGAGCTGGAGTCTGGTTTTACTGGGAATGACCGCTGAGCTGGAGTCTGGTTTTACTGGGAATGACCGCTGAGCTGGAGTCTGGTTTTACTGGGAATGACCGCTGAGCTGGAGTCTGGTTTACTGTCAGATTACATTGGAAAATGACAGCATATTATCAAGCAGTGGTGATGCTCTGTTTAGATTCTTTTGTACAAACCATGTGCATGTTTTTGGTTGAGATGGCATGTTTTTTTTGTTTTCATTGTATAAGATGTGTAGATGTGTCTGTAAAGTAAAACATTATTTAAACCTGTTGGTTTTCTTACCAGCTGATGCCTGCTTTGGATGTTTGTCCAGAAACTCTTCCAGAAGCTCAGACTGGTTGGGAGGAGGTAACTGTGAAGGCAGGCCCAGCAGATCCCTCCTGAGAGTCAACACCAGACTCTGCTGGCTGAACAAGGGCTCCATGAGGCCAAGGTCAAGGGTCGACACAGTCTTCTCATTCACACTGAGGATCTCATCCCCCGCTCTCAAGCCTGGGAGAAAAGAACAAAGGACAAAATACAAACATAGCATGTTCAATTAACAAAAATGAATTGTCTGAGCTGTTAGGATAAGCAAAATAACACTGTGTACCAGCTTATTTTCTTCCCACAAAGAGAAAGAGTTTGGTTTGATGCAGGGCGAATAGTTTATTTCTGTACTTAAAAAAACAACAATATCTGTGCTCCCTACAAACAGTCTCCAGTAGTGGTGTACAATAGACTTAATGTTAGCATTAGATACAGCAATGCATGCAAGCACAGTAATAACCCATGTGCATGCTTGCAATACAAAATTTCAAGTCCTTAGGCTGAGGTTGTTATAGCTGCATTCCTGCACCCTTAATGGGAACTAAATTAAGCACAAATATGTTATTAAATAACTACAGTAAGAATTCAGTAAACTGATACAGGCTTCTGGTAAGTCAGGGTGGTGGCTGAGAACTCAGCGTTGTTACCACATGCATCAGATTGCTGTCATAGTTACTGATCTTTCAATGGCACGTATACTCTATATAATATAGCTAAATAAATAACCAGATCAAAATGAATAAATTAGCAATGCCAAAAAAGCAGATTAAAATTACAAATATATGCTAAACACAAAAACTAGAACCGTGCTGTATGGATTCTTTAGCATAATCAGCAGGAAGCCTTGTGTGAGTTGTGTCAAAGAAAAGGCAGGACAGCTAGTTTCATCCAGGAGGAAGTGCAGAGCCTGAGATAATGAATCTCTATCCAGCAGGAAGTACATAACAAAATTGGAGAAGTAAAAAAAAAAAAAAAAGAAACACAAACTATGAAAGCTTTGTAAATACCTTCACAGTAAGCCACTCCATCTGGAAGCACTTCACTCACAAATATGCGGCTGTTTCGCTGTCCATCAATGTGACCTGTTACTGCAAAGCCTGCAATTAATGAAAGAGGCTTGTGATTCATCACTGAAGCTGGGAACCCACCTGGGAGAGACGAGACCACAGAAGCAGACATTTCATCCACAGCAGCTCCTGCCTGACAGTTTGTCCAAATGGCTTTAACCAAATAAGGGCACGGAGGTGGCTTCCTGGCCCACACCTCTCTCAGAGTGCAGGGGTCAACACAGTGAGATACAACATCACAGTGAAGCAGAGACTGGCTTCCTGACCCACACCTCTCCCTCTCAGACAGTGCAGGGGTCAACACAGTGAGATACAACATCGCAGTGAAGCAGAGACTGGCTTCCTGACCCACACCTCTCCCTCTCAGACAGTGCAGGGGTCAACACAGTGAGATACAACATCACAGTGAAGCAGAGACTGGCTTCCTGACCCACACCTCTCTCAGAGTGCAGGGGTCAACACAGTGAGATACAACATCACAGTGAAGCAGAGACTGGCTTCCTGACCCACACCTCTCCCTCTCAGACAGTGCAGGGGTCAGCACAGTGAGATACAACATCACAGTGAAGCAGAGACTGGCTTCCTGACACACACCTCTCTCAGAGTGCAGGGGTCAACACAGTGAGATACAACATCACAGTGAAGCAGAGACTGGCTTCCTGACCCACACCTCTCCCTCTCAGACAGTGCAGGGGTCAACACAGTGAGATACAACATCACAGTGAAGCAGAGACTGGCTTCCTGACACACACCTCTCTCACAGTGCAGGGGTCAACACAGTGAGATACAACATCACAGTGAAGCAGAAAACTGCTCCGACTCATCCCAGTTGAGCTTTTTAAATTTCCATTCTCTGTAACTTACCAAAATCAACTGTAGTCCCGGTCCTTAACAGGTGCAAATGAAAAACATTCAAGGGAAAGACTTCTAATTCATCATAAATCTGTAAAATAAAACAAAATAAAAAATGTGTATATATTAATATTGTAAAAAGCAGCTTCTTCATCATAAATATTTATTTCTCATATAGCACTTTCATACATGTGCTTAGGTGTGGACTACTTGACCAATGTCACCTTGTATCCCATTAAATAACAAACCACTGCAGAGCACCAAACAATCCCATTTCATAATCATGCTTTTCTCACCAGTCCTTGCAAGTACTCATTGGAGGCTGGCATGCTGAGCTCCACATTGCCTCCCACTGTTCTTCGAAGACGCAGACAGTACTGGGCTGGGTCCAGCAGCTTCTTCTAGAAACACAAAATTGCACTTGGTCAGGTTCCTGTCTCCTTGTACTCTCCCACAAACAACAGTAAAAACTACCATACATAGTCTACAGTGCAACTACACTCTACAGTACAACTACCATACATACTCTACACTGCAACTATAATCTACACTGCAACTACACTCTACAGTACAACTACCATACATAGTCTACAGTGCAACTAAACTCTACAGTGCAACTATACTCTAATAGTACAACTACCATACATACTCTACAGTGCAACCATAATCTACAATGCAACTACCATACATACTCTACAGTGCAACTATACTCTACACTGCAACTATACTCTACACTGCACCTACCATACATACTCTACACTGCAGCTACCATACATAATCTACACTGCAGCTACCATACATAATCTACAGTGCAACTATACTCTACCCTGCAACTACAATACATACTCTACACTACAGCTACCACACATAATCTACACTGCAACTATACTCTACACTGCCCCTACCATACATACTCTACAGTGCAACTATACTCTACAGTACAACTACCATACATACTCTGCAGTGCAATTACCATACACACTCTACAGTGTAACTACCATACATATTCTACAGTGCAACTATACTACACAGTACAACTGTACTCTACAGTGCAACTATACTTTACAGTGCAACTACCATACATACTCTACAGTGCAACTACCATACATACTCTACAATACAACAAGAGGACCTACAGCTGGTCCTGCATGTATGAGAAGGTTCTGCTGCTGTGGAAAAACCTGAGCTAACTGAACTGAAAGACACAACAGGTGCTGTGTGCATCTATGAGAACACTGCATGTTTTGTTTAAAGAACTTGCAGTGCAATACTTAGAATAATTAAATATATCCAAAGGCATTTAAATAGAAAGTGTACTTTACAATTCTGTGTTAGTAACCTTTAATAACAATTAGACAGAAATACAGTATATCTTCTGTTTTATGTGGTTTTACATACACTTTTTACCAGCTCAGTGGATTAGAACTTGGTTTCAGGAGACTAGGTTTCAGGCCACTGCAGGGCACACCAGGGGAGACTCAAACTAGGTCTCCTGGTCTCCTGGAACCAGGTTTCAAGCCACTGTTCCTGAAAAAGTAGCTTCGTGTTTCCTCAGCTTTAGTGTTTGCATGGAGCAATTACTGAAACTCACCAGCAGAAAGAAAACGGAAGATGAAGAAGAAGCAAAGAACCAGGTAAGATGGAAAGGAAACAAATCAGCTTAAAAGATCACTAAAGATGGAAACAAAGGTGAAACAAAGACAGGAGAGAGAAAACACAAAAAGAAAAAACGACATTTAAAAAGTGATACTCTTATATAGCCATTGGTGTCCTAAATTGATAAAACGAGAAAAAACTAATAAAATCAACGCAAAAAAAGGAAAAGTAATTTATGGATTTTCCTCTATTTATAAAATGGTAGCATTCCTCCACAGAGCAGAAGAAAGGGTACGATGATTCTCTGATGTGGTGAATTGGGACTGTTTCAGCAAAACCAATATAGTAACTATTAATATAGTAAATATCAATATCAATATAGTAAATGTACTTTGTCAGTTAAAAGCCTTCAATTGTGGTCCTTTCAGTTTTTTGCAGTCGGTACATTACAGTGGGCACTCCTTTATTCTCCAGTCCCACTAACACTCTCTCCCCTTATCTTCACTGTTTACAGGATCAAATCAGTCTCAGCTAGTCAATCCCGCTAACACTCTCTCCCCTTATCTTCACTGTTTACAGGATCAAATCAGTCTCAACTAGTCAATCCCGCTAACACTCTCTCCCCTTATCTTCACTGTTTACAGGATCAAATCAGTCTCAGCTAGTCAATCCCGCTAACACTCTCTCCCCTTATCTTCACTGTTTACAGGATCAAATCAGTCTCAACTAGTCAATCCCGCTAACACTCTCTCCCCTTATCTTCACTGTTTACAGGATCAAATCAGTCTCAGCTAGTCAATTCCACTAACACTCTCTCCCCTTATCTTCACTGTTTACAGGATAAAATCGGTCTCAACTAGTCAATCCCGCTAACACTCTCTCCCCTTATCTTCACTGTTTACAGGATCAAATCAGTCTCAACTAGTCAATACCGCTAACACTCTCTCCCCTTATCTTCACTGTTTACAGGATCAAATCAGTCTCAACTAGTCAATACCGCTAACACTCTCTCCCCTTATCTTCACTGTTTACAGGATCAAATCAGTCTCAGCTAGTCAATCCTGCTAACACTCTTTCCCCTTATCTTCACTGTTTACAGGATCAAATCAGTCTCAGCTAGTCAATCCTGCTAACACTCTCTCCCCTTATCTTCACTGTTT
Organism: Acipenser ruthenus; assembly: GCF_902713425.1. Taxonomy (NCBI): domain Eukaryota; kingdom Metazoa; phylum Chordata; class Actinopteri; order Acipenseriformes; family Acipenseridae; genus Acipenser; species Acipenser ruthenus. Next base: position 1,102,262 of record NC_081193.1, read on the forward strand.
ACAGGATCAAATCAGTATCAACAAGAGCCCTTCAAAATACAACATAATACTGTAGCGGATTCGGTAAATCAGCACTGTCTCTTTAAATGCTGCATACAAAATGCAAGCACCAAGCCCTGTTACCAGAGGGGGAGAGCGAGAGAGAGGAGAGGGGCTGTGTGGACTGTTGCCAGAATGCTGCTGCTCGGAGAATCGCTGGTTCCTGTCTGTTGTCTGCTGTCTGCCGTGTGCGTGTCTGCTGTGTGCATGTCTGCTGTGTGCATGTCTGCTGTCTGCTGTTGTGCGAAGACGTCTGGGCGTGTGACATACTAGGAAGTGCTGTGGCTGGATGAGTGGTAGATGTGGATGCGCGTACGACCGACTGCAAAAGCGATTTAAAACGTTTATTTTCTATAAATAATAAACAAATGGCTACTTTCTTTTGGAAGAACAAAACTATTGATGGAATGTTACTATTGCACTATGCCTAGAGTTAGAGATCAAGGGTATTTTTTGAAGGGTATTAAACTGACCTGTTTTGTTGTATGGACCTAAGTTGGTTGTCAATTAAACATGTTGGCCGCTATAACTTCTTCTTTTACTGTTTGTCCCACACACTTTGTCTGATTCTAAACAGGGTTTAGACAGTGTGGTATACGTTTGAGTCCTGGTCATGTGCGTCAGACAAGTTTATATTTTGGTAGTGCAATACACTTGACACTACCTGGCACCCCAATAACTGACTCTGTTACAATGCTGCGTCTGTTTTTATAAAGGTTTTTTAATAATGCTATTTTCATAATCAACGCTGCCGGCAGATAACAAAAGAAAAAAACATTTTCTAATAAAAGATCACATTTTCAAAATTAATTTCAATAAATATAATAAAAACAAGACACTTAAATATGTATTTCTTTCTTTTCTTTTTTTTTTAACCTACTTGCCTTTTATTATTTTCTGTAAACAGATTATCCTCTGTTTACTTCTAATGGGGTGTGCAGACTTTCCTAAAATCCTGAATTTCAAAAGAACCTTTTCACTTCTCACTTACCACAGTATGTATATACAAATTGAAATTTAAAAAAAAAAAAATACAGCAGCGAAGAGTAAAGATTGTTCCAAACCCTCGACACCCACCTTGCACACCAAGTTCAGCACATCTTCAACCCTAAGATCCTGATGAACGGTCACAGTTACTCCCTGGGTGTCAGGTAAATACACACATGCCGAAGAATCAAAACAGCTTTCCCAATGACTGCCTTCAGGTGGTGCTGCTGAGTAGATGTTAGCTGTGCCATCAATTCTCTGTTATTAGAAAGAGCAAGAGAACAAAGACGTCAGTCAGCAGTCAAAAGAAAACAAAAAAGGGTTGAGGTAAAGCACACGAAATATGTATTTAGATTGCACTTAACACCTTGAGGTACACAAGGGACTGAGCGGCTGTTCAAACGGGTTCTTCTTAAAATACATTTGAGTCACTCAGGTATCACCAGGAAGGAACTGACAATAGCTAACCTGTCAGTACATTTTAAATGTTCCGTGCACCTCGTTGGAAAAATAAGAAAGTTAGCGCCCCTTGCAAAAGGGTTAACCCAATGTAACATCAGAGACAACTTTTAAGGCAACTCTTTTTGATGAAACTGCTTGAGAACGCCTCCTACGATGAGCTGCTTGACAAAGCACCTGAAAGCTGTCTAGCGTTACACAGGATTTATGATTAGAGAACGCACCTGAAAGCTGTCTAGCGTTACACAGGATTTATGATTTGAGAACGTGCCTGAAAGCTGTCTGGCGTTACACAGGATTTATGATTAGAGAACGCGCCTGAAAGCTGTCTGGCGTTACACAGGATTTATGATTTGAGAACGCATCTGAAAGCTGTCTAGCGTTACACAGGATTTATGATTTGAGAACGTGCCTGAAAGCTGTCTGGCGTTACACAGGATTTATGATTAGAGAACGCGCCTGAAAGCTGTCTGGCGTTACACAGGATTTATGATTTGAGAACGCATCTGAAAGCTGTCTAGCGTTACACAGGATTTATGATTTGAGAACGCACCTGAAAGCTGTCTAGCGTTACACAGGATTTATGATTTGAGAACGCACCTGAAAGCTGTCTAGCGTTACACAGGATTTATGATTTGAGAACGCACCTGAAAGCTGTCTAGCGTTACACAGGATTTATGATTTGAGAACGTGCCTGAAAGCTGTCTAGCGTTACACAGGATTTATGATTTGAGAACGTGCCTGAAAGCTGTCTAGCGTTACACAGGATTTATGATTTGAGAACGTGCCTGAAAGCTGTCTAGCGTTACACAGGATTTATGATTTGAGAACGCACCTGAAAGCTGTCTAGCGTTACACAGGATTTATGATTTGAGAACGTGCCTGAAAGCTGTCTAGCGTTACACAGGATTTATGATTTGAGAACGTGCCTGAAAGCTGTCTAGCGTTACACAGGATTTATGATTTGGTGGTGAGGGGGAGGGTTCAACAACATCTGGTCTTGGAGTGGGGAGATAGAAGGGTTAGGGTTAAGGTTCGGGTTAACAGTAAAAGGGAGTGGGGGTTAGGGTTAGGGTTAGGGTTCGGGTTAACAGTAAAAGGGAGTGGGGGTTATGAGGGATTTGGAGTGGGGAGATAGAAGGGTTAGGGTTAACAGTACAAGGGAGTGGGGGAGGGGTTTGAGGGAGACCCCCCAACCCAATGTTTAAAGAGCAGCTCAGTAACAATAGCAGCCTGTACTACAACAATCTGGACTCCGAACAATGAGGAATGAATGAATGACTGACCAGATGGTCTGTGTGCAACTCAACAAGTGTGACTCGTGCCCTCTGACTGGATCAAAGAAACAAGGGGCTTTGTATTAACAATGCTGATGCAAGATGAGCACCCGATGGGGGTCATTTTATTAGAATAAGATAAAGAAGAGAGACAGAAAGCACGACAAACCATCACACCCAGAGTCCGGCTGTGGTGTGACTACAGAAACCTAAAACCTGCCAACATAAAGACTAGCTAGCTAGGTGCAATTATAGAAAGCACACAAAGAAAGTCTGTTTGTAAGAGACTGTATTCAATAACAGTTATGTTTCCAAAGATCCTGTTTGTCTGAGGTATACAGGACATTTTTATTTTGCTTTCCACAATGTTGTGTAACCCTTGTTCCCATTCAGTTGTATGATGTGGAAAGTTCTGCTCCTGCCTCTCTACCTAATACTGAAGTACATTCATTCATTCATTGCCATGAGTTGTAACAGCCCTTCAAATATTCCACTCTAGCCTGTCATCATGTGCTATGGCATGATGCATGGGGGGGGGGGGGGGGGGCTGCTTTAAACCAACACATTACTTCATATCTTCCTTACTGTACATCAAAAGATGACTTTGAGGTGGTAATCTCCACCCAATATCAATAGTCACTTATTCTCAGAGGACACTCATAATGGCTGCATTATTATTTCAAAATATGCAATAACCTCTGTTTGAGACATAATAAAAAATAAAAAAAAAACTATATGAACTATAGTTTAGTACTTTTATTTAACATTATGTAAATCAAAGGAACTACAAAATTATATTGCAAAAGTCTACCGGAAGCCATAATAGTAGTACAGTATTTCATGTTAGATTTCAAAATGTCACATTTTTCAATTTGTGTCAGTTTTTCATTACGTACATGTAAAACTACAAAGCGGTGTGTAATTCCATATGTTAACATAACATTATTCAGCAGGCTTCATTCGACTTTATGAAGCAATGAGTTAATTCTATATAGAGGGTGATGAAAAACTTTTGGCCACAGCTGTATACGCTGAACATCCAATCTGAGCATGGCTGTACTGTAACAACTGTATATAAAAGTTTAAAGGAAAAAAACAGTTTGGATTACTTGTGAATGAATGGTCAGAGGATTGATGGATCAGAATGTTTCTGAAGTCTGTAAGGTTTTGTAAAGTAAGGGGATAGTGGGGCACTGCTGGGGCCAGGTGGAACCACAAGCTAATTCACTCGGCTTTATTTCCACCGCAAAAAAACCCATCCCCATCAATTGGTCGTGTCTAATTAAGGCAAACGACGAAATGACTGGTTTGGATTGAGGTGTGCTTGGAAAGCGATGTGGGGAAACTACCAAGCAATGTATGTCCCATACAATGTCCCATACAATGTCCTATACAATGTCCCATACAATGTCCCATACAATGTCCCATACAATGTCCTACACATGGCACTACACAATGTCATATACAATGCCCCATACAATGTCCTATACAATGTCCTACACAATGTCCTATACATGGTACTACACAATGTCCTATACAGGGTTTGAGAAGCTGACACCAGCTCACTAGGTCCTACAAAGTCTAGCAAATGGAAATGAGCTGTGATCATTCCGGTGGGCAGAGGAAAAGCTGATGAATGTTAATCCACTGAACAGCATTGTGAAACGCAGTATGGATACAAACCCTTCTGAGTTTTTAATGACCCTCTATTCCGTGTCTTTCAATCTAAGGGGTTTAAAAGCTAAACACAGCCAAATAAATTCATCCTAACTGCTGCCTGTCTTCTGATTAGTTTATGCAGCACATGGAAAAAGAAGCTTCCTTGTTTCATGAAAACACATTTGGAATTTGTTTTTCAACAAATCAACCAAAACCCTAAAAATGTCAGGATTGTGCAATCGCTGAATCTGAAAGGGCCTATACATTCAAAACGAGTCCCCTCTCATCTCAATGAACTCATACTCATAAAGTATTATGTTCAGTACTAACTAGGATAAACTTGTATTATGTTCAGTACTAACAATGATTATGTTCACTTACTGTAGACAATGGGTTCACTTTTTAGACTACATCAAAACAGCTCGGCACAAAACCTTTTTCTGAACATGTGCCCTCGGACAGCGACTAAGGATTTGTGAACCCATACAACTAAATCCTTGCTGAATAAAGGCTTGCGTCCGTGCCTAGCACTGGCAGCTTCTGAAAGTATCTCTGCACGAGGCTGGGCTGCTGTTATTGCAGCGCTGTGTCCACAAACATCCCCGCCCGTTATCACAGCTGCTCGGAGGCGAATCCCAGCTATTACAGGCCTGTCTGCATGCAGCGGTCTCTGAAAACCTGGTCCTAAAAACACACTCCCCAGAGAGGAGACGCTCCCCTGCAGTTCAGGGTGTTCGTTAATCTGGTGAAGGACCGTGCAGCTGCTTTTCTGAACCTTTCCAGATCTGACTTCAAGTATACCTATTCCTGGGAAATAAGGCAGCTGTGGTTCTTCCACAGTTTAGAATCCACTGCTGATACATGCATCCTATTATAGACATTTTTTTTTTTTTTTTTGCAAATGAATAACCTCATTCTTTTAGGTCTTACTGTTACAGGGCGTCACTGTGGTAAAAGCTTTTTATTTAGAAGGGTTTTATTTATAAAGAATTAGTAATGCAATGTATTCCAAAAACCTTTATGAATATACAGCTTTGTGTGTCGTAACACAGTATGGTAACTTTCACTGAAACACAGGAGGCTCAACTTCCAATGTGAGCACTGCTACAACACATCCTGTCTACTTACTGAAACAGGCTATTGTGCCAATAGCCTCAACAGTAACGGGAGCTGCCTTATTTGTTGAAGAAATTGATTTGCACATACAGTAAATTGCATGGTAATCAAAAGGAGAGAAGTTATACTGTACAGTGCTTCAAATTACAGTGAGAGGAGCAGTTTGAGTCGTCAAGCATGGCTGGCCTCACCACAGCAAATCACTGGAGTGATAAATGCAGTGTAATGAGGTCTGGCTGTGCCATACTATTATGCAGAACAACGCACACTATTCTTGAATTAAATCTAGTATGTTCTGTCTTTTTGGAAATCTGTCCTTCTCTCTAGCTTCTCAGATTACAGGTAATGGAAACAGGTTTTCAGCAGCTAATTTGCTAGAACACATTTTTAGTCCATACATTTTAACCTTTTTTTTAAGTTTGCATGATAGCTTAGGAAGTAACAAAGTGAGATAATTCTATCAAACTAATCTGCGTTATAAGGCATACCTCCTTATATTTTGAGATCTGGCTAAAACTAGTGTTTTGAAAATGTTCTGTTGTAGTGCCACACTACAGAAAACACCTGCAACCGTGAAGCCAGAAATCCTTGCATTGATGCCACACTAATCTTCTGAACAGACTCTGCACGACTTGCAGAAGCTTAACTGGCACAGCACCCAGAATCCACTGTGCTTTTAGACCCCTCTTCTGCTTGTAAAAACAGCATAGACTTTAGAAAAATATAACAGATAAAAATCTCACCTCACAACTGCTGGGGTTCAAAGGAATGTGGGTTATTTGTCCATCACTTTCAAAAATCTGGAAGAATATACATACATAAATAAATAAACAAACTGCAGAGTGGAATAGTACTACAAATAAGATTGAACATCTGTTTGCAATTAAAACATTTTTCAACCTCTTGCCTTGATCCTATTTTTAACCAGGCTCAATTGGAAATAATGACTAGTCTAGAGATGCTCAAATGATATCTTGCAGCGCACACGTAAGAACTTCCCCTGTCTGGTAAGCGTTTAGTTCTTTCCAGACTCAGAACTCTGTCTGTTGTATTGCGGTTGATTTAGCACGGGTGACTAATCCTGTACAATGAGATCCGACTAGGCATGGCCTGAGCAAATCAGAGGACTAAGCAACTGTGAAAAACAAAGAATACCTCCACTTTGTATACAAAATACATCTCAGTTTTGGAGCAAGACAGATGGTCAGCTTATTCTTCTGACTGAATTACTTTGGAACAGAGTGAACAATCTTTGCGAATGCCAGTCAGCTAAGCAATGAGTTTGAGAAAATCCTGGTGAATGTTAAGACTCCCCTCCAAATGCCTTTTTGAACATGTAGCCGTCTCCCTGAACAGCTGCCAGATTATCCCCATCGTCTCAGGAAGAGAAAGGAATATCTGATACCATCTTTAGCGTTATCATTTTATAAGCTTAGTGTTTATGTTTGTTCAATAGAAAATGTTACCACAGGGAGAAAAAAAAGCCTTAACGGACACACTGAATACATCTGAATAAAACAGAATTTTCAACATCAAGGAAATCAGGTCAAAATGACTGTCGTGCAACGGCTGGTTCACTGTGCTGCCAACTCCTAATGAAACTGAAATTCAATTAAAACTAGACCCTCTAAAAAAAACAGATTTGTACTTCACAACTGGACAGTGTAATTGACGCTAGACATTGGAAAAGGATGTGTGATAATACACATTATATTCTGAACAATAGATCTGACTTATTACAGTGCCACACATGTGACATGAAGAAGTGCCCAGAGACACGTCTGTGTGACACTCACAGAATCATTAGGAGCTTTTTCAATCTTCTGGAACATTAAATCGCTTTATTTGGCAACAAAAAACCTGCATTTCTATTGAAGTATTTAATAATGAATCAAGTGGTACTGTTCATATTAACTATCTGTTGGTTGTTATGAGGCGATTTCCATTGAGTGTTATTTACAACATTCAGTACAGAATAATTCATGCAAAGTATTTGAGTGTAACCATTGCTCTGTGAGTATACACAGCAATACAAATATGTTTCTAGTAAATCAGAATTGCTTAGATCCCAATTCATCCCAAAGCTTTAAAAATTAGAGCACTTCTAAAATGAGGAAACAAACTGATGTGTGTTACAGGTGCTTGAAATGGAAGCGCTACTGAATGATGTCTGTGTACACTGGGTTCCCCCTCGTTGAGTTCACATAAACCCAGGCTGTCGTCTGATCTGAGAACAGATATTCAATTTAAATATTAAATACATAAATAATTGTGAATAGCTGTATTGCGACTACTTCAAGATTTGGGAATACAGGATAATATCATAAATGTATTTGGTAATCCAATGATAGTAATGAGACTCCCATTGCATAGCAGTTTGATTGTTTCCTGGTTTTACTACAAGTTTAATAAGACACACCTGTGCTTGCTACCACTACATAGGGGCTAATCAAGCTTATAGTAAAACCTGGAATGGATGAAACTCTATATGCAATAGGAGTCCTATTTCCATCCACGTAATCATTGGCTAATCTTTTAAAACCTGATTTCCAAAACTTTTGCCAAATGATCTTTGAAGATTCAATGGTTGTGTACAAAGGGGCTATCACAGTAAAAGGGTATGTGCATTGGTACAAACTGTAGTGTAGAAATGGTATCGCAGTGCAGTTTACCTGGGACACAGAAGCCCTCTTTTCTTTTCCTCGTTTGGTCAGACTGTCCAGCCCTTTGAGGGAGGAGAACAGTCCCTTCTTACCCCTCATAGTCTGAGACAGGGAGCGCTTCCTCAGGGTAGATTCATCTCTGGAGCAGATCTACATGGGAAGCACACAAGCTAGATGTATACACTTACTCCTACATGCTTACATAACGTTGTACATGTGTGACAACAACCCCACATGTAACCTGGTGCATAAAGGGTTTGAGGCCGGTACCAAGGGAGTGTTTTTATAAATGGGGGGTTTATATCAATTATGTTTTCTGTTAAATTGAACCAAACTACACACTAAATACAAAAAGGTCAAGTCTATCATTAAACATTTACACTCAGAATACACTGCATGCATGAATGTATTTATGGAAACAGCTGTGTTTGTATTTTAGTATAATTATAATGTAAATGTTGATTGTTTTGTAGCCTATTATTACAATTTCATATACAGTAATATGGAAGTTATAACATGTGATTGATCAATTTAATCACATTCTCTTAAAAAAAGATCAGCAAGATTAAAACCCCTACTTATAACCTGACGCACCACCACTTGCATTCTTATACTAAATTGCTGAAATTGTGTACATCTCTACTGATATGCCAGCTGCCTTTCTGCACGGCGAGTCTTCCTGCGAGTCTTACCAGAACATGGAAGGAGGACACTGAAAAGATGCCCAGCCTGCTGAGAGCCAGTTTAGAAGGGCGGCTGGCCGCTGCGAGGAGGCTCTTGGGGTTGGGCAGCTCTCCTCCTTGCAGACTGGCCAAGTAGCAGCGCATCCGGAACAAATCCACGTTGAACTTCTCCAGGTTCTGCTCCCACTGCTGGATCTGTTTGAGGAAAGGTGCAAACAAGAACCGTACATGTGAAAATCGCTGTGGAAGAAGAAGGCTGGAGCAGCTTCCTGCACGGACATGGCACACTTAATCCCTTCTTGAGGAATCTAATTCACTGCAGTAAATGTCATACAAGAAAGGTAATGGGGAACAGAGCAACACAGCACTGTGTGTATCAAACACCATGTGAACCACGCAATGTACAAATCCTGTGACTGACACGACACAGCACTGTGTGTATCAAACACCATGTGTACCACGCAATGTACAAATCCTGTGACTGACACGACACAGCACTGTGTGTATCAAACACCATGTGTACCACGCAATGTACAAATCCTGTGACTGACACGACACAGCACTGTGTGTATCAAACACCATGTGTATGCCATTTATTATATAGCTAAATTGGTAAATAAAACATTCAAAATAATTATTCAGTGAGACACTATGAAAATACCATGCAGTGCCGTAGTTCACCTTATGCTATGTAATGTTAAATGCATTACAGCATACAAAAAAGGCTAACACCTAAAAGGTTTTAAACTGTTCATTCACAAATGGCTAACACCTAAAAAGTCACAGGTTTTAAACTGTTCATTCACAGCATTTCCTTGATATCCAATGACATGTTCAATAAACACTGTGCGTTTTCCCACTTTATGATGCAACTGACCACACTTGGGGTTCAAAAGACTCCTTACCATTATAATGTAACCACATTGTATTTTGCCACACAAGATGTAGGTATATTAACTTTAAGAACACTGGCAATCACAGCGTCAGACTAATAGCATTTCAAGCAGAAGTTCCAGGGAACTCCACAGGGTTCTGAAAGCAGCCACAGAGAAGTCTGGAATCAATTTGTGTCTCTGGAAGAGTACAAGCTGTTCTGTTCCCTGCAGCTCCATTAGCTCTCTTCACGGATGAGCAATGCATGTTTGAGAATGCTACAAGAACACTTAAACACACGCTAGATCACATTGCTCTGATGAGAAGGCATTTAGTTGAAATGGTTTTTCTTCTTGACTTTATACATGTTTCCTTCTACAGAGTTCTGTGTTTAGCCCTCCAAATAGTGTGCAATACAAACGTATATATGAAGAATTCAATACTGTATTTTGCTCATACTGTACATTTCTTACTAGCAGATTATCCCTGTAATAAATGATACACTTTACCAATAAAAGATGCACCGTGTGCACATTTCTTAGTGTTTCCTTCTGAACCGAACAGGACAGGAATAGCCGATGCATTTCAGCCTCAGCTCAGCTGCTGCATAGTGCACCCATCTGCACAGATGGATCTCCAGCGTCCAATGCTACTGGATCATGTGTCGGTACTAACATTAGAGAAAATGATAAGAACACTTTCTTTTCTTTTGTTTCTTTAATTCATTATTTACTGAAGCAAATATTTGTGAGTGTTTCATTGACTTATTGAATGTGTCAAGTACAGGGGAGCTGGGGTCACTTCAAAAAGACCTCCTTGTGTTACTGATTTCACGCACACAAAATGTTTCATCTCTCAACATGGACAGGGGGAGAAGGGGGAGTGAAAGCGTTTCATCTCTCAACATGGACAGGGGGAGAAGGGGGAGTGAAAGCGTTTCATCTCTCAACATGGACAGGAGGAGGAGTGAAAGCGTTTCATCTCTCAACATGGACAGGAGGAGAAGGAGGAGGGTGAAAGTGTTTCATCTCTCAACATGGACAGGAGGAGGGGAGGGGGTGTGAAAGCGTTTCATCTCTCAACATGGACAGGAGGAGGAGGGGGTGTGAAAGCGTTTCATCTCTCAACATGGACAGGAGGAGGAGTGAAAGCGTTTCATCTCTCAACATGGACAGGAGGAGAAGGAGGATGGTGAAAGTGTTTCATCTCTCAACATGGACAGGAGGAGGGGAGGGGGAGTGAAAGCGTTTCATCTCTCAACATGGACAGGAGGAGGAGGGGGGTGAAAGTGTTTCATCTCTCAACATGGACAGGAGGAGTGAAAGCGTTTCATCTCTCAACATGGACAGGAGGAGGAGGAGGGTGAAAGCATTTCATCTCTCAATATGGACAGGAGGAGGAGGGGGTGTGAAAGCATTTCATCTCTCAACATGGACAGGAGGAGGGGAGGGTGAAAGCGTTTCATCTCTCAACATGGACAGGAGGAGTGAAAGCATTTCATCTCTCAAGATGGGCAGGAGGAGGGGAGGGTGAAAGCGTTTCATCTCTCAACATGGACAGGAGGAGTGAAAGCATTTCATCTCTCAACATGGACAGGAGGAGGGGGTGTGAAAGCATTTCATCTCTCAACATGGACAGGAGGAGGGGAGGGTGAAAGCGTTTCATCTCTCAACATGGACAGGAGGAGTGAAAGCATTTCATCTCTCAAGATGGACAGGAGGAGGGGAGGGTGAAAGCGTTTCATCTCTCAACATGGACAGGAGGAGTGAAAGCATTTCATCTCTCAACATGGACAGGAGGAGGAGGGGGGTGAAAGTGTTTCATCTCTCAACATGGACAGGAGGAGTGAAAGCATTTCATCTCTCAACATGGACAGGAGGAGGAGGGGGGTGAAAGTGTTTCATCTCTCAACATGGACAGGAGGAGGAGTGAAAGCGTTTCATCTCTCAAGATGGACAGGAGGAGGGGAGGGTGAAAGCGTTTCATCTCTCAACATGGACAGGAGGAGTGAAAGCATTTCATCTCTCAACATGGACAGGAGGAGGAGGGGGGTGAAAGTGTTTCATCTCTCAACATGGACAGGAGGAGTGAAAGCATTTCATCTCTCAACATGGACAGGAGGAGGAGGGGGGTGAAAGTGTTTCATCTCTCAACATGGACAGGAGGAGTGAAAGCATTTCATCTCTCAACATGGACAGGAGGAGTGAAAGCATTTCATCTCTCAACATGGACAGGAGGAGGAGGGGGGTGAAAGCGTTTCATCTCTCAACATGGACAGGAGGAGTGAAAGCATTTCATCTCTCAACATGGACAGGAGGAGGGGGTGTGAAAGCATTTCATCTCTCAACATGGACAGGAGGAGGGGAGGGTGAAAGCGTTTCATCTCTCAACATGGACAGGAGGAGTGAAAGCATTTCATCTCTCAAGATGGACAGGAGGAGGGGAGGGTGAAAGCGTTTCATCTCTCAACATGGACAGGAGGAGTGAAAGCATTTCATCTCTCAACATGGACAGGAGGAGGAGGGGGGTGAAAGTGTTTCATCTCTCAACATGGACAGGAGGAGGAGTGAAAGCGTTTCATCTCTCAACATGGACAGGGGGAGAAGGGGGAGTGAAAGCGTTTCATCTCTCAACATGGACAGGGGGAGAAGGGGGAGTGAAAGCGTTTCATCTCTCAACATGGACAGGAGGAGGAGTGAAAGCGTTTCATCTCTCAACATGGACAGGAGGAGAAGGAGGAGGGTGAAAGTGTTTCATCTCTCAACATGGACAGGAGGAGGGGAGGGGGTGTGAAAGCGTTTCATCTCTCAACATGGACAGGAGGAGGAGGGGGTGTGAAAGCGTTTCATCTCTCAACATGGACAGGAGGAGGAGTGAAAGCGTTTCATCTCTCAACATGGACAGGAGGAGAAGGAGGAGGGTGAAAGTGTTTCATCTCTCAACATGGACAGGAGGAGGGGAGGGGGAGTGAAAGCGTTTCATCTCTCAACATGGACAGGAGGAGGAGGGGGGTGAAAGTGTTTCATCTCTCAACATGGACAGGAGGAGTGAAAGCGTTTCATCTCTCAACATGGACAGGAGGAGGAGGAGGGTGAAAGCATTTCATCTCTCAATATGGACAGGAGGAGGAGGGGGTGTGAAAGCATTTCATCTCTCAACATGGACAGGAGGAGGGGAGGGTGAAAGCGTTTCATCTCTCAACATGGACAGGAGGAGTGAAAGCATTTCATCTCTCAAGATGGGCAGGAGGAGGGGAGGGTGAAAGCGTTTCATCTCTCAACATGGACAGGAGGAGTGAAAGCATTTCATCTCTCAACATGGACAGGAGGAGGGGGTGTGAAAGCATTTCATCTCTCAACATGGACAGGAGGAGGGGAGGGTGAAAGCGTTTCATCTCTCAACATGGACAGGAGGAGTGAAAGCATTTCATCTCTCAAGATGGACAGGAGGAGGGGAGGGTGAAAGCGTTTCATCTCTCAACATGGACAGGAGGAGTGAAAGCATTTCATCTCTCAACATGGACAGGAGGAGGAGGGGGGTGAAAGTGTTTCATCTCTCAACATGGACAGGAGGAGTGAAAGCATTTCATCTCTCAACATGGACAGGAGGAGGAGGGGGGTGAAAGTGTTTCATCTCTCAACATGGACAGGAGGAGGAGTGAAAGCGTTTCATCTCTCAAGATGGACAGGAGGAGGGGAGGGTGAAAGCGTTTCATCTCTCAACATGGACAGGAGGAGTGAAAGCATTTCATCTCTCAACATGGACAGGAGGAGGAGGGGGGTGAAAGTGTTTCATCTCTCAACATGGACAGGAGGAGTGAAAGCATTTCATCTCTCAACATGGACAGGAGGAGGAGGGGGGTGAAAGTGTTTCATCTCTCAACATGGACAGGAGGAGTGAAAGCATTTCATCTCTCAACATGGACAGGAGGAGTGAAAGCATTTCATCTCTCAACATGGACAGGAGGAGGAGGGGGGTGAAAGCGTTTCATCTCTCAACATGGACAGGAGGAGTGAAAGCATTTCATCTCTCAACATGGACAGGAGGAGGGGGTGTGAAAGCATTTCATCTCTCAACATGGACAGGAGGAGGGGAGGGTGAAAGCGTTTCATCTCTCAACATGGACAGGAGGAGTGAAAGCATTTCATCTCTCAAGATGGACAGGAGGAGGGGAGGGTGAAAGCGTTTCATCTCTCAACATGGACAGGAGGAGTGAAAGCATTTCATCTCTCAACATGGACAGGAGGAGGAGGGGGGTGAAAGTGTTTCATCTCTCAACATGGACAGGAGGAGTGAAAGCATTTCATCTCTCAACATGGACAGGAGGAGGAGGGGGTGAAAGTGTTTCATCTCTCAACATGGACAGGAGGAGTGAAAGCATTTCATCTCTCAAGATGGACAGGAGGAGGGGAGGGTGAAAGCGTTTCATCTCTCAACATGGACAGGAGGAGTGAAAGCATTTCATCTCTCAACATGGACAGGAGGAGGAGGGGGGTGAAAGTGTTTCATCTCTCAACATGGACAGGAGGAGTGAAAGCATTTCATCTCTCAACATGGACAGGAGGAGGAGGGGGGTGAAAGTGTTTCATCTCTCAACATGGACAGGAGGAGTGAAAGCATTTCATCTCTCAACATGGACAGGAGGAGTGAAAGCATTTCATCTCTCAACATGGACAGGAGGAGGAGGGGGGTGAAAGTGTTTCATCTCTCAACATGGACAGGAGGAGTGAAAGCATTTCATCTCTCAACATGGACAGGAGGAGTGAAAGCATTTCATCTCTCAACATGGGCAGGAGGAGGGGAGGGTGAAAGCGTTTCATCTCAACATGGACAGGAGGAGGAGTGAAAGTGTTTCATCTCTCAACATGGACAGGAGGAGTGAAAGCATTTCATCTCTCAATATGGACAGGAGGAGGAGGGGTGTGAAAGCATTTCATCTCTCAAGATGGACAGGAGGAGGAGGGGGTGTGAAAGCGTTTCATCTCAACATGGACAGGAGGAGGAGTGAAAGCGTTTCATCTCTCAACATGGACAGGAGGAGTGAAAGCGTTTCATCTCTCAACATGGACAGGAGGAGGAGGTGGTGTGAAAGCGTTTCATCTCAACATGGACAGGAGGAGTGAAAGCGTTTCATCTCTCAACATGGACAGGAGGAGTAAAAGCGTTTCATCTCTCAACATGGACAGGAGGAGGCTTCTTTGCTCTCCAGCGAAGGCCTGCATTGTCTACAAAGATGTGCAATTACTCATTATTAAAAATAATAATACAAATCATGTGAAATGGAGAGAAGGGGCAGAGCCTGCTTCAGGGGCAAACAGGAAGGGCATTAAAGCCCATCACCTTTTAGCATAATCCTCAGTTTCTCTTAGTTGTCTCCTGAAGGCAAATTCCTGCCTTTTAATTTCAAGAAGGCTTTTGACCAACAAACCTTCGCCTCGCATCATGTGGTGACAGTGTGCCTCCTGGTCACACACTCCTAGGGCTGACTAGACTCTGTTCTGGGAGATGTAGCAGACTTACACTTGGAAAGTTTATACACTGCACGCTGGTGACACAGGTACACTAATGCTACTCTAGCTGACTGCTAAACAACTGATGTAGAGACCCAATATGAAACGCTGCTTTAGTCAATAGAAAAAACACAACATATGGTTGTTTTGTTTTTAATAGCCTTACTAACAAAACAATCATGGCGTTTGTATATATAGAGGGTTGCTAAATATTAATACAGTTCCACCAAAATCAGAAAGTCCGCAGCCAGAAGGGAATTTGAATGTAATACGAGAAATAGTCAATGTTGTTATTAGTGACTTGAGTTTTACAAACGTTTTAACACATTCATGAGCTTTTAAACTGCACTGTTTTTCTTCCTATGTGTTTTATACTAATCAACTGCAATTTAAGGTATGGAATTTAAGAAGAATTACCTTAAGGGTACTGTAAAAAGAAATGTAGGAGTGGAGAGTACTCCTACAATTTTTCTGAAATCAATGAGAAACAGTGTTAAATTAAACACTAAGACTCAAGGGCAGGATGTCTTACCTATTGAATTATAGCCCAGCTGAAATGTCATCCCAATTTACATGCATATCCATTTTCAGCATGTACAGCTGAGTTGAGTGAGGCCCTATTTTTCAGTTTTTGCCACACTAAGGGAAGTGGGCCTAGGAGGTTTTCAAAATCATCTGTTTCATTCAGTATATTGATATCACAATAGTGTGGGGAGAGGGAGAGTCCTGTCTCTGGTTCGGGGAGTGTATGTGTGCCTTTAGGTGAGCAGCTGGGACACGCAACAGGAGACGCGTTGCTAAGTGACCAGTTGAGCAGCGGGCTCGCCCTGGCGAGGAGATGATTGCAAGTTCTGGCTGGGGGCGTGCCCGGGAAAGTTGCACATAGTTCAAAAACCGTGGGCTGAGCGAAAGCTTGCTTTGTTTACATCCAGGAGGAGAGCGTCCGCTCTGCAGGAAAACTACTACGGAACCTTTCAACTGCAAGACGGTGCCTGTGAAGGCTGCTCTGCCAGGACTGGCACAGCGACCCGGAGTCACTGGGAGGCTGGGACTTCAGGAGCAACAGCAATAGGTTAGTTAAGGGGTTGTTGATCCCAACCAAGTATAGAGAGGGTAACTGTAGCGTAGTAGGTTCCTGGAGCGGGACGTCTCGTTTAGTGAGACTAGCCCTTTGCCTTGTGTGGCAAACTTTTATTTGTAGCTTTGTTTTGTTTTCTTTATTAAATCCGGCACTAGGATTACCATTGTTGGTACCCGAGCTTCGGGCCTGTGCAGCATGTCAACACCCACTGCTCTGTGTCTGCCTCATTATTATCCTAGCGTCAGGGCTGTGCAGCGTGTCAACACCCACTGCTCTGTGTCTGCCTCATTATTATCCAGTGACGACCCACACACGTAACAAATCCCCATTACACAAACAAATCCAAGAGTTTAACCTCAACAGCAATTTAAAACATTAAAATTCCAAACAAATCATTTATTCTCATACAAGTCAAAAACGGATGAGCCCCGCTATTATTAACAACATCCCGGGGCTCCCGAGTGGCACATCCAGTAAAGGCGCTCCTCGCAGGATGTGCCCTATAGCCTGGAGATCGCAGGTTCGAATCCAGGCTATGTCACAGCTGACCGTGACCGAGAGTTCCTAGGGGGCGGCGCACAATTGGCTGAGCGCTGCCCGGGTAGGGAGGGCTTAGGTCGGCAAGGGAATCCACGGCTCACCGCGCATCAGCGACCCCTGTGGCCGATAGGGCGCCTGTGGCTCTGCAGCGGAGCCGCCAGATCTGTGTTGTCCTCCGGCACTATAGGTCTGGTGGCATTGCTGTGGATCTGCAGTGCGAAAAATGACGGCTTGGAAGGAGCACGTTTCGGAGGACGCGTGTTCCAGCCTCCGTTTCCCGAGTCAGCGGGGGGGTTGCGAGCGGTGAGACGGGGATACAGATAATAATTGGGCATGCTAAATTGGGGTGAAAACCAGGGTAAAAATAATTGGCGACGACTAAATTTAAAAAAAAAAAAATAAATAAAACAACATCCCACTACTGTACTTGAAACACACTCAGGTGTGGTATGATAGATCTCAATTAAACACATTTACACTGTGCTACAGTATGTGGAGTGATACTGCGATGAAAGGGAGATACCTGGTTCTCAATGGCTTTCCATTCTCCTCATGCTTCATAACTAGCTTGCAATGGCTTTCCATTCTCCTCATGCTTCATACCTGGTTCTCAATGTCTTTCCATTCTCCTCATGTTTCATACCTGGTTCTCAATGTCTTTCCATTCTCCTCATGCTTCATACCCGGTTCTCAATGGCTTTCCATTCTCCTCATGCTTCATACCTGGTTCTCAATGGCTTTCCATTCTCCTCATGCTTCATACCTGGTTCTCAATGGCTTTCCATTCTCCTCATGCTTCATACCTGGTTCTCAATGGCTTTCCATTCTCTTCATGCTTCATAGCTAGCTTGCAATGGCTTTCCATTCTCCTCATGCTTCATAACTAGCTTGCAATGGCTTTCCATTCTCCTCATGTTTCATACCTGGTTCTCAATGGCTTTCCATTCTCCTCATGCTTCATACCTGGTTCTCAATGTCTTTCCATTCTCCTCATGCTTCATACCTGGTTCTCAATGGCTTTCCATTCTCCTCATGCTTCATACCTGGTTCTCAATGGCTTTCCTGTTCTTTGGGTCCCTCACAGTGGCGAGCTGCAGCTCTCCCATCTTTCTCATCTTGCTGTCCATGTCAATCTTCTGGACAAGGCCCCTCGTCTGGCTCCTCAGCAGTCGCACCGTCTCCTCTTTTCCTTGTTTCTTTGCAAACAAGGAGGCGCTGGCGGAATGAATTGCAGTCACCCAGTTTTCCAAGTCTGTTTGGCTTGTAGCCTGCCAGACAGAAAAAGTAAAAGTATATGCTTTAGTTTGCAACTAAAACCCATACAATGTTTACAATCTTTATTTTTATTTGGTTCTAAATCTTCTGCGTGACTCAACAGACACGCGGCTATATCGAATCAGTGAGACGGTTAATAAAATAAAGACAATTCAATTGCTTTAACAAGGGGTAACTTGTTGTGTTGCTAAACAGGGGTCAAACACATCGGTGTTGACATAAGGACTGGACTACACTTCTATTTTGAAGCAGGCAAACTATGTCAGCCCCTGAGTCATATTATTCTTGCTTTCGGAAAGCTGATGGAGGCATGCAAGATTATCAACTAAACTCTTCGTTCCAAGAGGCCGTATCAGATTGGAATATGCTCTTTCAGTGAGGACAGACCTGTACTTGGATGGGGGACCTACAAGAAAAAACATGCTCTGTAAAAAGTGGTGCTAGTGGCTTAGTGGGGGCCCACTTCTCAGAGCTCAACTTTAATTCTCCACTGCAATATGAAACAATGTTGACTAGAACATGCAGTGGTACATGTTGAAATGGATGTGTTATCCTGTGAACAAAAGTTGCTTAGAATACAATTGTCAAGCGTGACTTTAGGCTGGAAAGCAAGTGCTTCAGCAAGTACTGAGAAGCAAACAAAAGAGAAACTTAAAACCTGAAAGAGGTAGGCATCTCCGAAGGTATTGCTAAGGCAGAAGACGTTCTCTTTCTTCGGGTGCTCGGGAACAGACTGCACTATGCTGTCTTCAGCAAAGAGGGCGTAGCGCGGGGAAAAGTCTTGCTCCATGGAATTCTTCCTATAGGTTTCATAAAACAGCAGGGTGCAGCCTGAATGACGAGAGAAGCATGCAGCGAGGGTTACTGGGCATGCCATACAGGAAGGAATTCCTAAACAAGCAAATGTGTTTCCCCTAAAAAAAAGTTGAGAATAATTTATCTAAATAAACAGCAGACATGATCAGTTATACATATAATAAGCAGAATATTCCTCTATCATTACTATATTCATCAAACAGAACAGCAGAAACACATGGAATCCAGTACTGTAGTACACCTGCTAGCATTACCAGCAAATGCGTTACGTAGCACACTGAAACCCTTAAAACAATATTGCTGATTTTGTGTTAGAAGTGAGTTATCACGAAGTGACCCTAAAACCAGTCTTTTCTTGCACAAGGTGCGAGCACCTTTTTGGAGTGAAGGGTATATGTGGCTGAGATGCCTGACTCTTTGATAGAAACAGTTTCATTTATTTGAAGTCTTCCCACTAAATGATGGGAATGAGAATGTAGAGATGGGAGCCCAGCTAACAGGATTTAAGTTTTTTCAGGTATCAAGTAAAGGCCCTGGTTGCCCACACCTGTGATGTAAAACGCTGGATGCACAGGCCTGTCGTGGTGTTCACAGAACCAGTCCGAGCTGAGCCTGGCACAGAGTTCAAATCCTGTTGGGATCGTGCTGAGTTATTAGACATGAACTGGATGATTTAAACTAAGCTGTACTGATCGAAATACTATGATATACTCTTTGTCAATAATTGTAGTAATACTGTATATGCCCCTTTCAAATACATCTGTACAACCAGTAGAAAATAAGGGTTAGCTGTGGTGTGCAGTCTATGAAAGCACTTGCTGGAAGGAGTCAAACTTGGCAGGCTTTTATCATAAGGCCTTGTTAGCATATTCAAGTTTTATGAGAAAAAGTAGCCAGTTTCTTTCGTTATTTTACTTTCATTACTGTCTGATAACAGAAGGTAGGAGTATTAGAAAATGCTACTCATATTAATCAACACCAAAAATTGGCAAAAGGCTAGGATGTCATAAAACCTGCTTCAACTGGATTTTGTATGAAAAGAAAAAAAGGGGTCAGACTTAATTCAGTAAAATAATATTACCATTTCTAGGAGCAACTGTTATACTGAAGTAGCTGAATTAGAAATGCATGTTATAAAATCATTTAAATTTAAACTGTTATACAAATAACATTATTATTGTTGAAAGAACATATTACAGTTAAAAACGAAAGAAGTTCCATACTAACTGACACTGTCAGAATATTGTAATAATTGTACTGTGTTCTAAAGAATATAAAACCAGCATAAATAATTGCAGCAAATTATGAACAGGTTACAAAGATTTGAACTAAGAAAACTGAACAAGTGTTAATGTTAGAAAAAAAGCTTGTCTATGTGCCTTTGTTATTAGTGCACATACACTCGTGGAAGCCGGTCAGACTATTGCGCGTGGAAGCCTGTAACCTTGAAACAAGCAGACATCTGGGGGAACTAAACACGGAGGCTAGGTATTGCAAATTAGTAAAAACAAAAAGGTAACCCTTTTTAGACAGAACAATATTTGCAACTAAAAAGACCTAACTGATATTATTTGATTGTGTTGTTACTAAGCATAGAGGTTTTAAATAAAAAAGTATTCTGATCTAATAAGAGTGACAAAACTCTCTGAAGAGAAATGATATATTTTAAGTATTTTGATCTAACCATAACATACTATTTAAACTAAGTGTTTTTGCTTGTTTAAGGCTCTACTATAATACAAATAGATTGTAAAAGCAGGAGCGAGCGTTTAATTGAATCAATTGAAGAATTAGTTCAGTTTCTTTCTCCAACTAAACAAAAAATCTTTTAGACATTACAATATCCATTACATTAAAGAATATAAATGTTTAGTTTATATAAAGGTTTTACTGCAACAAAAAAACAGGAACTGTTAGGTTGGAATATTAGACAAATAAAATGTAAACTGTATTCAATAATTTTAGTACACAATAAACCAACAGAAAAATAGCCTTGCCCTTATCTGCTTGCAAGCAGAGCGATGCTAGATATGGAAGGTTCTTTCTGGCAGTCAAAGTGAGATTTACTTGTAGTCCACAGTTTTGAATCCAAGGTCTTTCTATGAGAAGAAAACCTGGCAGTCGAAGCGAGCATTCCACGAATTAGGGAAGTTGTGCCCAGTATCAGTTCTTATCAAATAAGTAGCGACTTTCTTTGGGAGAAACCTGACTTCACGCGGTGAATTTGGGGAAGTGCTTACAATGGCTTACAATGGTCTTGGAGAGAATACAGGGTGTGTTAAAAACCTGCTTGAGCAGGCAACTTTTGGAAACAGAGAGAAGCCAGGCATAGTCCAAGAATGGCACAGTTAGATAAGGCTGTTATAGATAACATGTTCATTGTAGTTTAAAATTTAAATGAAAATAACTGAACTGACCACTGTATGCTTATTCAAAGGCAGTCTTTGTCCCATACTTTGTTAACACACATTTGTATATGAAGTTAAACTAACCCATTGACAACACACTGAAAAGATAACATAATATGCGGCTAAGAGAGACATATATTTTTGACCCACGTTAATATAATCAAATAGAGCTAGTGTTACATATTAAAAACAGCATCTCTTTTTACACATATCAACTTGCATTGTATTGTATTGTATTATTGTAAGGATTCTGTGAACTCTGGTCCACCTGACTATGTGCGATGAAATCATGTGCCAATGTGATGACTAGATTTACTTGGGACTTCGAATGTATTCAATGGAGGGAAAATCCTATATAAGCCCAGAGCTAGACCCCATTCGATACCATTCAACTTGATCTTGTAAGCTGATGTGGTCCATGCTCTGAGGGTTAGGGTTAGGGTTAGGGTTAGGGTGAAAAACAGATTGCTCTTTGGTCGAAGTTAGTCTATTTAAGCATATATTTGAATTTAATATCTTGTTTATGTTGATGCATTGCTATAAGGTATAGGATTTATATTTTAGCTGTGGAGAGTGATATATCCAATGCTCTAGAACGTAGCTGTGGGTGTTTTAGCTTTTTGCATGGCTGGCCTAAGGGCTAAATATATAATAACCATATTTGTATTACTGCATTGAAGTACTAATGCTGTTAAACCTGTAAAGCACTGGATCGCCCAGATTGCTTATTACTTGGGATTTACGGTGGTCTGTGCAACCAACCAGTCCACTTTTTAAAGCATTTAATAAACTGAAAGAGCACCACTACTGCTCTGATTCGTTAAAACTTCAAATGAAATGAGTCTGTGTGATTTTCTTGATTATTAAAAGGTTGTCTGGACATTTAGCTCGCCCAGGGCACAAACAAAACCACTTACAGGAGTTTAAAACATCTCTGTCCTCCTTAAACGTCTCCCCTGAGTTTAAGAGTGTGCTCAGAGTACATATATAAATAAAGAGAGTCCGTACGAATCTGATAGAGTGCTCTGCATTCTTCCTGTATTACTTGTGGGGTCTATGAACCCTACCAAAGAATTTAACACAGGGCTTCACTATTTTATCCTAAATATTGGATTAAAACAGTTCTCTGTCTAACTATTGGAAGTAAAAAGTTACACTTCTTTTTTACCTGCGTTTTGCTAGCCTAACTCCACCTAATTATGTCCTTGCAATCTAATGCAGTGGTTCCTGTAATAAAAGCTATTTACCAGGGCACTCAGCAGGTACACTATTAGACATTCTTATAGCCCAGCAGACACTTTTAGCACACTGAGCACACTATTTTGCTTGAAGACATTGAGAAAATGTAACTTTAATATTACTACATATTCTTAAATTAAGTTTTGTATATATACATTTTTCTTTTTAAAAAACAAACTGTAAAATGTTCTGAATGAGTGAGGGAGTTTGGGAGGCAGTCAGGGTGAAAATGGTCATTGATTCTCATCCCTTGTTTAAGCAAGCTTACCTTTCAGAGTCACCCAGTACTGCTTCCACTTGCGTCGCGGGGCCAGCTCCAGCTTCTTGTCCTTGTGCAGAGTGACGAGGGGCTTGAAGAAGAGCCAGCCGGCTTTGCGCACCACCCCCTGCTCCTTCTGAAAGAGCAGGTCCAGCTGCTCCCGGGAGCCCAGAGAGTCGCTGCTCGTCTCCGTCTCCGTCTCGCTGCTGCAGCGCCCCGTCTCCAGCTCCCTCATGAAGTTCTCATAGATGTTTTGCCGCAGGGCGTCGCTGTGAAGGGCGTGGCTGGACTCACTGCGCAGCGGCAGGGTGGGGCCTGCGCTGGGGGGCCACAGCAAGCTGGACACCTGGGAGGGAGAGCTGGTGTCTGTAGTGAAGCCATCGATCCCACTGTCAAAGCACTCACTCGCCTCCTTATATTTCGGTTCCTGGAAACAAGTTTTGTTTATTTAGTCAGACCAAACAAAACCAACACCAGCACAGTACGGGTTTGAATTTGGTATAAACACATTACTGAAATACTAGACAGGATTATAAGACTAAATGCACTTTACAGATATCTAAAATGTTCCGTCAAACGTTCCAATGCCATTATCTCATTAATGCTATGAAACTGAACCAAGATCTAAAAACTGATAGAGCAATTAACATTTCCCTGTGTCTCCAGCAACTTCAAAAGAATAGCTTTGATCAAGTCAGACAACAAAAATAACATTCACTCTTCCTTAATGCACAAAGACAACCAACCTGTGACTCATACAGACGGTTTCAAGTTAAAACTGCTTACAAATGCACCACAATAAAAAAAAAAAATGTCAGTATCAGGGTTAAAACAAGAAGGGCAGAGCAGCACTTGTCCAGCTCCACACAAACATATCAACAGCGCTGCATTATAGCACACTTCCTGTTGGCTGAATCAAAAGCACACTGTGCATACTGTAAAAGGATGACCCAGTAATAACACACACATGAGGTGTGTCAAAGGCACAAACTGAAATAAGAATAGAAACGTGAGCATCACACAAGAAAGACTAGAAAGCATTATTATTATTATTACCACTATTATTAAACCAACACCGCCCCTCCAAAAACAACCAATCCCGTCCTCCGTTTGGGAAACATATTGTGAAGGAAAGTAGCCTCCCTGCTTACCCTGGCAATTACAGCAGTCCTAAAAACGTCCCCTTGCCTGTTCATGGTAGGATCATCAACAGTGCCCACCCTGTTAGAACTCTCCTTTTCCGGTTTCTTCCACCTCGGTGTCTAGTGCAGCATCGTCAATGTGGTTTCACAGCCCTGTGGTCCTCCTCGTCCAGCTGGGGCATGTGGTCGGTACAGGGTCAGTGTTTCTATTTCATCAATGTGCCGCACTACCACTGTATGCATTAAGCTAGGCCACTCCAGCCAAAAAGCTGTCAACTTATCACTTCCTCTTTAGCCTCCCTAACAAGCTGGGAAATTAAGTTTGCGTTTGCCAAGCACCCGCAGATGCCAGAAATGAAGTCCCCTGCAGTGTGAAACCTGTCCGTACTGCCCACACATGGGACTAGAGAGAAACGGCCCTCCCTAGACATGAAATACACCATACTGCTTAACGCAGGGAAGTCACACACAGGTCTGTCTTTAGACGGGTGTTAGTCCTCAGTCTCCTGAATAAATGAGGACATTGTTATCAAGGACAGAAAACAAATATCTTTACTTCAGAGATGTACCGCAAAAACAACAATACGAAAGAAAGCAAGTATTGTTTTTACAAACTACAAAACACAAAAGAGACTTTTTATGCAGATATGCCATATTTTAAACACCCGGCTATGCTTCACCCAAGTCCCAAGTGTGAGCAGTAGGGACACATTTCACATGTCTTGTAGTTTTACTGACTTTTACAGCTAATGCAATACTCAAATCATTTATCAGTTTGCATTCAATGTCTACCATGTCTAGCCTCATTGGTCTTTGTTTCTAAAACACAGAAGTTTTCATCACAGAAACACGTGGGTGAATGATACTTCTGCCTGTTTCTTTTGCTTAACCATCTTCAGCATTTCCCCAATTCTGCAGTTTGAATATAGGAACCCCAAAACGTATTTATTGGACACCCTTGAAAATTAGACTCTGCTCTCTAGGGGTAAATACTGTTCTTTAATGAATAATAATAATAATAATAATAATAATAATAATAATAATAATAATAATAATAATAATAATTTATTTTCTTAAATGCATTTCTTGGAAGAGAAATTCTTCTTATCTTTTTTGTGTGCTTTTTAAGGTGTGAAAAGGACAATATTAAATAAGGTGAAAAGTAAGAGAATATGTAGGTGTCTCACCTGCAGCTTTCTCTTCTTCCTGGTCAGGCTTCCAGTCCAGTCACTGATGCGCCTCATTCTGCTCTTCAGGGTGTCTTTCTTGGCATTGCCCTCCACAACGGGCTTGGACTTACGACAAGGCAGCGTGTAGGAGGAGTACTGCATGCTGCCCAGACCCTCCGAGTCAGACACCACCTCCACATCCGGGGCTAGCGATGCCCGCTTCTTACTTCTCGGGGCATTCAGGGACTCCGGTGAAAGACCCTTCTCTGCTGGAAAGGCGGATGCAATGCTTGCATCCCTATAGAGATCCTGTAGGGATATAGGAGATGCCTGCTGTTCAAACAATCTCTGCTGGTTCTGTAGGGCTGCATCTCCCAGGCTTGTGTCTGCAGTCCTGCTGGAGGAGTCGGGGTGCTCCATGTCGTTGAAATCAGCAGCGTCATTCCCCCATGGAGCATCATACCATGAACTCTCAGAGCTGAAGGAGCTTCCCTTACTGGTTCTGAGCCCAGAGTCTCCAGGGCTAGGGCTCTGCCTTCTTGAGATACCTGAACTATTGGGTGTTGACTCGAGAGTAGGGGAGTATTTTAACAGTTGGACCGGTCCATCACAGTCGTAAATAGGGAGTGTGTTGTTGTTGTTACTGTTGGTGAACTCCACCCTCAGGCTACCGTCAAACTTCCCCAATGTTTTAATGAGCACCTTTGGACTGCTTTTGTCTTCCACTGTGTCCGACAGGGACTCCTTCTCATTTTCAACATGGCCATTGCACTCAGCGGCTGTGCTGTGGCTGCTCTGTGCGTCGTACCCAGCGTAGAAGAAGTCGTTCTCAGACACAAACCTGAAGTTATTCCCGGGGTTGCAGTCTCTGGGCTTGTCATTGGCACTGTTTTTACTGCCCTTGGTCACGTAGTCGTAGTGGCGGGTGGAGTATGGCTGGCTGCTTTTGTGCTGTGAAAGGCAGCTTCTGGCCTGCGCTCGAGTCTTGTAACTGGAAGCGTGGCCCCAGCTGTGTGCAGAGCGAGACTGTTCATCTTTGGCATGAACACTTCGAACTCTTAGGGAGCAAGGCTTCTGCTTGCCAGGTATAACGAGACGATGGCTTTTACACCCCTGAACGCTGTATTGGCTTTCAGAGTTCCCCATTTTAATCTGGGAAAAAAAAGACAAAAAAATATGTTAATTACATTTTGTCTATGGAGCATGTAAATGGATAGCTAATTACAGTGGTCAGCCAACGTTTATAAACTAGGTATATCTTTATTTTTAAATATTGTATTACTGTACATGTATCCTGGTTATTTTTGTTTTCACCTTTTGGCATTTAATTTAATTAAACGACTAACTGAACAAATTATTCAATACATTGGAAACCAAAACACTGTTTAACTGGAAACAAGCCAGTTTCATACCACAATCCCCCTTCAAGACTTGAACATCCATGTCTTTTACTTAAATCAGAAAATCAGGACGGGACAGTCAGTCTCTTTATGTCTTCATGCATGTTATGTGTGACAAAGGCATGCAATTGCTCCCAGAAAGGCTGGAAATGGCTGGAATTAGAAAGAGAAGTGCTTGACCTCTGAAGAATACTTGAATGACAGACAGGTGCTTGCCATTAGAAACCTACAAATACCTCCACTCACTGTGATTTCCAACTCCCATAACCCTTTCATGCATGGCGACCTCATATGAGGATGGATTAAACTCTCTTCTAGTCTTTATATGGGGACTGAGAGAGAGGCTGAGAGATAGTGTGTTACCTTTATTGCATGGCGACCTCATATAAGGAATGCCAAGAGAAAATGGGAAAAAACTGAAGCATTTTTCAATGAAAAATGTATTTATTATGTGTCCAAAACTACATCAAATGTTTTTGTTTGTTTTTGTTCCGCCATTTTCAATATCTTCCGCATGAAGGGGGTAAGAAAGGCATGTTAGGGGTCCCCGAGTGGCTCATCCAGCTAAAGCACTGTCGCTGGGAGCACAGGGTGAGTCACACAACTTGGACAACGGCACTTCACGTCCGGGCTGTGCAAAGAGGCCGAACTTTGTTTGGGACTCCGAAGGGGCGTCACATTAGCTCTGACGCTCCCGGGGTAGGGGATGGGAAACCGGCAGGCATTGCTTCTCCTCATCACGCAACAGCGAACACTACTGGCCAGACACCGAGCACATTCAGAGTGGATAAGAGGCAGGGCTGGTCTCTGTTCTCCAGGATCGGTAGCCCGCCCACCTCTGCTCTGGATTGCTCGGTGTAAAAGTGATTCTGGCTTTAGGCTTGTGAGATCGGAGGACGCTCACACGCCCTCAGAACGTCTGTACTGTGTGGGGACTCGCTGCGGTGAGGAGAAAAAACATAATTGGACATTCCAAATTAGGGGGAAAAAACAAATAAAAATAATAATTGGTCACTAAATTAAACAAAAAAAAAAGAAAGGCATGTTATCTATAGTCAACCAATGTCAGCTTGGAAAGAGCTGTTTGAGAACTGTAGGTGTGCTGCATTGTAATTATTGATATGTGCATTTCTGTGTTCAGTACCAATTTCGCTCTTACCAATTCAACAGTTAACTCTGGAAAGGTTTGGAATCCCACTAATCTGCATGGTCTTCAGAACTGCACTCTGCAATAATTTGGCATCCCACTAATCTGCATGGTCTTCAGAACTGCACTCTGCTTCCTTGATACAGCAATCCAACTCTCTGGAATTTATCTGCAAAAGCAAACAAACAAAAGAAGAGACGTGATCATCAGCCCTTTATTTTATTCAATTCTACTTAACTGTGCTTTCTGTTGGGAATAGGATTCACAAAGAGACCACACTTAACTAGCTTTCCACGAGTTCCTTGACACAGCAGATTAAATGAAAGCTGATGGGTTTGGGAATGTTTTTAAAGCAACTTCACTTGACCCACATTTATTTTTAAACCTGGGCATTCCCTCAGATTAACATCTGACCAAAAATCGAATGCCGAGGGATATGCGATCTACATGGTTTCAGCACACCACTGTGCAGTACTTCTGATCATTGTACTTGTTTGCATGACATTGCAACTGAAGTAGTGTTCTGGTAGACAGAAAAAAGGAGTAATCAAGGACTGATGATTAGGAGCCTCAGATTGTGGGTCATGTTGAGACACTGGGTTGGTTGAAGTGGAGTGATTTGATTTGATTTGTTCAACATTCATAACAATAGCACTGTTGTTTATGTACACTGAAGGGCAGATATAGAAACGAATGCACATCCGGATTCAACATCAAATATACAAGGAGGTCCTGCGGATGTGAGAACAAGGGGGTCAATGGTATGACATGCTTGGTCTTTTTAGTGTGGGGATGAGACAGCTAGTTTGGGAAAGAAGCTACAAGGCTTATCATGATAACCTTAGACAAGGTCCTCACACATTCAGTGTCTTCAGTGCTGCTGAGTTCTAAAAGCAGCCTGGTGCTCTGGCTGGGGTGTATTTTTACAGATAGACACACTCAGTGTCTTCAGTGCTGCTGAGTTCTAAAAGCAGCCTGGTGCTCTGGCTGGGGTGTATTTTTACAGATAGACACACTCAGTGTCTTCAGTGCTGCTGAGTTCTAAAAGCAGCCTGGTGCTCTGGCTGGGGTGTATTTTTACAGATAGACACACTCAGTGTCTTCAGTGCTGCTGAGTTCTAAAAGCAGCCTGGCTCTCTGCCTGGGGTGTATTTTTACAGATAGACACACTCAGTGTCTTCAGTGCTGCTGAGTTCTAAAAGCAGCCTGGTGCTCTGGCTGGGGTGTATTTTTACAGATAGACACACTCAGTGTCTTCAGTGCTGCTGAGTTCTAAAAGCAGCCTGGCTCTCTGCCTGGGGTGTATTTTTACAGATAGACACACTCAGTGTCTTCAGTGCTGCTGAGTTCTAAAAGCAGCCTGGTGCTCTGGCTGGGGTGTATTTTTACAGATAGACACATTCAGTGTCTTCAGTGCTGCTGAGTTCTAAAAGCAGCCTGGTGCTCTGGCTGGGGTGTATTTTTACAGATAGACACACTCAGTGTCTTCAGTGCTGCTGAGTTCTAAAAGCAGCCTGGTGCTCTGGCTGGGGTGTATTTTTACAGATAGACACACTCAGTGTCTTCAGTGCTGCTGAGTTCTAAAAGCAGCCTGGTGCTCTGGCTGGGGTGTATTTTTACAGATAGACACACTCAGTGTCTTCAGTGCTGCTGAGTTCTAAAAGCAGCCTGGCTCTCTGCCTGGGGTGTATTTTTACAGATAGACACACTCAGTGTCTTCAGTGCTGCTGAGTTCTAAAAGCAGCCTGGTGCTCTGGCTGGGGTGTATTTTTACAGATAGACACACTCAGTGTCTTCAGTGCTGCTGAGTTCTAAAAGCAGCCTGGTGCTCTGGCTGGGGTGTATTTTTACAGATAGACACATTCAGTGTCTTCAGTGCTGCTGAGTTCTAAAAGCAGCCTGGTGCTCTGGCTGGGGTGTATTTTTACAGATAGACACACTCAGTGTCTTCAGTGCTGCTGAGTTCTAAAAGCAGCCTGGTGCTCTGGCTGGGGTGTATTTTTACAGATAGACACACTCAGTGTCTTCAGTGCTGCTGAGTTCTAAAAGCAGCCTGGTGCTCTGGCTGGGGTGTATTTTTACAGATAGACACACTCAGTGTCTTCAGTGCTGCTGAGTTCTAAAAGCAGCCTGGTGCTCTGGCTGGGGTGTATTTTTACAGATAGACACACTCAGTGTCTTCAGTGCTGCTGAGTTCTAAAAGCAGCCTGGCTCTCTGCCTGGGGTGTATTTTTACAGATAGACACACTCAGTGTCTTCAGTGCTGCTGAGTTCTAAAAGCAGCCTGGTGCTCTGGCTGGGGTGTATTTTTACAGATAGACACACTCAGTGTCTTCAGTGCTGCTGAGTTCTAAAAGCAGCCTGGTGCTCTGGCTGGGGTGTATTTTTACAGATAGACACATTCAGTGTCTTCAGTGCTGCTGAGTTCTAAAAGCAGCCTGGTGCTCTGGCTGGGGTGTATTTTTACAGATAGACACACTCAGTGTCTTCAGTGCTGCTGAGTTCTAAAAGCAGCCTGGTGCTCTGGCTGGGGTGTATTTTTACAGATAGACACACTCAGTGTCTTCAGTGCTGCTGAGTTCTAAAAGCAGCCTGGTGCTCTGGCTGGGGTGTATTTTTACAGATAGACACACTCAGTGTCTTCAGTGCTGCTGAGTTCTAAAAGCAGCCTGGTGCTCTGGCTGGGGTGTATTTTTACAGATAGACACACTCAGTGTCTTCAGTGCTGCTGAGTTCTAAAAGCAGCCTGGCTCTCTGCCTGGGGTGTATTTTTGTTTGCTAGCTACACCCTCTGAGTGTTCACTTTTTTTTCCATTGGTGGAACAGAGGATGAAGCAGGCTTAACCAAAGTGGTTTTCCATGGACTGTCTGAAATGATTAGCCCAGACAGTCTGGCGTAATGCCTCAGAGTCACCAGGGAAGCACTATGACTAGGCTCTTGTGTGAACCTGCATTCCACGAGTGTTCGGAAGGGAAGCTACCAGCGAGCCGGCAGAATGCGAGAGAGAGAGAGAGAGAGAGAGAGAGAGAGAGAGGGGGGGGGGGGGGGGGATTGCTGATGTGAGGGCTGATGTATTCTGTTTTCAAAACAAATTGGGGTGAGAGGATATTCAGAACCCACACCCATATTTCCAGCATGCATACAATCTGATGAATTACTTCTACCAAAAACACAGTGAATGTTATGCTTTCCAGTTTCGACCCGCGTTTCCAGTGCCTCTATAAAATACCAAAGTTAGTTAAAGTTAAACACTGTGTGATCACTGCTTCAGTCATGCAGTCCTTGTGTTGTGTATGTGTTATACTTAATAAGTATGGTACAATAATCATCAGTAGAGGGACTGTTCATTCTTAAGCAGATCTTACGTAACGTTTGGAGGTCAGTTTCTAAAAAAAGATAAATCAAGTTCATACAATTGACCATTTTCCACAAACTCATTCCTCCAGATGGGAAAGTGTGATGTTATCCAGTTTGATCTCTAATTTATTTTTCCATCAGGACAGTCCTGTTCCTATTCATTTTATGATCTGAATATAGGAGGCTTTAGGGGTTTAACGTAAGCATGCATTTTAACTTCAAAAGCTTTGGCAAAGAGTCTAGACAGGTCTACACAGTATGATTCACTGTCAAAACTGCTGGTGTAAAAAGATAATACAATATACCAATAGAGGGCGCTGTCATTGTTCATTTCCATCTGCAGTGTACAGCCGCAGGTAAGCAAGTATGCAATGCTGCCTGTATTTCAGCATCGGGGGCAGTATTTACTGACTTTTAAAAACAGCAAAATCCTAAACACTGTCAAAATAGTGAACTCGTCTGTAATGAGAGAGGGGGGGAGGGAGAGAAAGATAGATAGAGAGAGATGGGAGAGGGGAGAAGGATTTCCTGTGGTGTTTTTAGTTTTTCCTAGAGGGCTTTTTACACCATTTCCCCTCCCCAATGTGTTGTTGTGATAAGACAAGATGCCAGTACAACCAAATACATGTTAAACAAAGAGTTACTTCCAATCCCTTTATTCCTGTGAAACTCAAGTACACTGTATACTGTACACTGTTAAACAAACAGCTGATTCCAGTCCCTTTATTCCTGTGAAACTCAAGTACACTGTATACTGTACACTGTTAAACAAACAGCTGATTCCAGTCCCTTTATTCCTGTGAAACTCAAGTACACTGTATACTGTACACTGTTAAACAAACAGCTGATTCCAATCCCCAAGTACACTGTATACTGTAGAGTTATTTATTTATTTATTTAATTGGAAACAACTTGGCTGAAGAGCTTGATTATCTGTCATCGAAAGTCATTGTACCAAACAAAGTGTATTCACGTTGCACAATATCCCAATGCCAAGATAGACAGAAACCATATTTTAAGGTAAATTAGGTTTCAGTGGAAAATAATCAAACTAAAAGTGCAAATTACAGCAACCCTCTAGCAAAGGAATCAGTACAGAGCTACATAGAGCGACATTATTCCGGGAAAACAACAATATTTAAAATATTGTGTTTCAATGACAAATCTGGCCGTCTGCACTGGAATGGACAATACCAGCAAAAATATGTGTGGGGCCTAAAGCCCTGGCAGAGGCCTGTATCAGCTGGAGCCTGACAAACCCTCTCCAATTGGATTTCCCTACTTTGCACACTGACAACACAGTTTGTGACAGCATACACAGCACAGCTTTTCCTAGTGTTTTAATCGAAGTGTATTTAACTTTTCAAATTATTTAAAAACAATGCAAACCAGTGGGTAAGTTGTACTGATAACTGTCGAATTTACAGAAGACATCAATTAGAGTAATTTCCAGACACTTGTGTCTCCAAGGCAATAGGCACATAAAAAAGCAACTTTCGCGATGCCTTTGAAAGTACTCCCAAGGGCTGATTCCATGCATATTGATAAGACGCAGGTGGTGTCTTATTCCATGCTGCTTAAGAAACAGCAGCTTTCATTAAGCCACCCAGTGGACCAATTAATAGCTTAGCAAGGCAGATAAAAATGAAACCCCACCGATATGCTTGTACATTACACCAGCTCAGCTGAAGAGCACGAACATTTGCAATAGGTTAAATACTGTTAAATAAAATGATTTTTTTGTCTGGAATATTTGGGACCCTTAACTTGTTTTGTCTGAATTAATTGTTTTGTGTTTATTTCTCCACCTCCAAGGCGAGAGAAGGGCCTGCCACCATCCCAATCTAAGCACACCCTGGTAATTATTGTCCATAAAACTGGAACTTAATTACTGCCTCCAGATAAAGAAGCATTTGAAACAAGCTCCATACGGGGGTCTCTGCAAAAACTCCCCTTGCACTGTAACAGCTTTCCCAGAATTAAAACAACATGGTCCATACACACTACACAGTTTGTCTTATCCAACCTACAGAATACACAATGCTGTAAAAACTAAAGTTACCATAAAGTAATTGGCTTACAGTGGTCTGAACCTATAAAGATGAGTCTACCATCAGTCAGTGTGTTTAATGCCTCGCCCCCCCCCCCCCCTCCCCCTCCCCTCGTTCAACAGACAGGTCCTTAATAGTCGCAATGTCTTCCCAATTCTCCGAGAGCTCTTTCCAGCTTCCAGTAATAACACTACATTCGGTATTCACACAGAGACCTTCACCTAAATGAAGAGGAACCAAACAATCTGTTCTGCTTAAACACCTCTTTAATAGTCTGGGTCAGGATGCTTCAATGGAGGTGTTATTAATTGGAAGTGTTTTAGGATTTGTCTTCATGTCTTACACTGTCAGTGTTACAGACACACTGTAGCAGCCCAAACCAGGTTTTCACCCGTCAAGTATGTAAATTTGGGGACGATGCAGAACAAAGAGACTATAATAGGATTCTGAAGTCAATTCTGCATCTGCATCTCAAACACTCTCGGAACAGAAGATCGGCATGTTATTGCATTCAGCCCTCTCACAAGTGTTTTGTAAGCACATGGCAGACCGTGTGTTTATGAAGGGACATATAAGGGACAATAATTCTGACACTGCAATTGGATTTCCAGTTTTAGACTCTAGCAGGCTTCTGAATATTTAACAGACCGAGCCAACAAAAGGTAAAACTGCACAATAAGCTTAGAACTTACAGTGCTGGGTTTGCAAAAAAAAAAAAAAAACACAGAATCTAAATGTTTCCAAGCAGAATCTAAATGTAACCAGCAGACACCCCAAGCAGGAAGAATTGTTCTGTATCTCAGGTTAGTTACCAGGTATACACAGCGCACATGCACACGCACAGACACACACACACACACTGACGCACAGACATGCACACACAGCCCCTCCAGAAAGAAGTTTAGAATTGGCATCTCAAAGGCTCCAGACACATATCTCTTTAAAACACTTGTGTGTTTTCAGTGTCTTTTTTGGGAAAACTGCTCTCACTACAGCCATAAGAAAGGAAATCCACACCTAAAACTAGTAAGGCTGTCAATGAGTCCAAAGTCCCCATGGTATTTTTTTAAACCTCACAGTAAATGTAGTCAAATTTGGTAAAGAATGAAGTAGTTCAAATGGATCTGTAAATGTTGTTAATAGCATTTCTAACTTGTGTTGTGATACATTTTAAACCCTGCTCTGCACTTGTCAATGGATGTCTTTCTGCCTCTGTGTGTATATACTGGCCCCTTAGTCTACAGAGTGTGCCTGTCTTGGTTACCGAAGGGAAAAAGAAAACCCAAATGCCAACGTAGACTTGAGTCCGGAAGCTCTGTGCAATTTCATCACGACAAATATCAAGCACCTGAAACCAGTTGGTTATACATGGCTGTGGAAAGCCCTTGCTTCAAGCACAGCCAGGTCATTGTGGTGGGTTAAACACGACACAGCAGGAAAAAGAGAGGATTAGGAACCGCTTCTCCTGGGATCTGTGTGGGGAGGATCAATAACAAAAACACTGAAAGAAATCCAATAAAAACAGCGATATATAGATGACAAATAAAACACGTTCATTTCAGCGAATGGAATTGCTCGCAATGGGAACTCTTCTGTTCTTCGTCTGGGTGACACTGGTTTGATTGGGGTGACCTCGAGCGGGCTTCCTGGACATTATCAACACAACACTGAGAGACAGGACTTCGTGACGAGTCCTGCCCTGTCTAACAAACACACAGGCTGAACTAGGAGCTCACTCAGTCATCAGCACAGCACTGAGAGACAGGACTTTGTAACGAGTCCTGCCCTGCCTAACAAACACACAGGCTGAACTAGGAGCTCACTCAGTCATCAGCACAGCACTGAGAGACAGGACTTTGTAACGAGTCCTGCCCTTCCTAACAAACACACAGGCTGAACTAGGAGCTCACTCAGTCATCAGCACAGCACTGAGAGACAGGACTTTGTAACGAGTCCTGCCCTTCCTAACAAACACACAGGCTGAACTAGGCGCTGACTCTTTTCAGACTTTATATGAGTCCTACCCTGCCTAACAAACACACAGTTACCAGTCATAAAGGTGGAGGTGTTTCAGTTACCTCTCATAAAGGAGGTGTTTCAGTTATTTCTCATAAAGGAGGTGTTTCAGTTACCTCTCATAAAGGAGATGTTTCAGTTACCTCTCATAGAGGAGGTGTTTCAGTTACCTCTCATAAAGGAGATGTTTCAGTTACCTCTCATAAAGGAGGTGTTTCAGTTACCTCTCATAAAGGAGATGTTTCAGTTACCTCTCATAAAGGAGGTGTTTCAGTTACCTCTCATAAAGGAGGTGTTTCAGTTACCTCTCATAGAGGAGGTGTTTCAGTTACCTCTCATAAAGGAGGTGTTTCAGTTACCTCTCATAAAGGAGGTGTTTCAGTTACCTCTCATAAAGGAGATGTTTCAGTTACCTCTCATAGAGGAGGTGTTTCAGTTACCTCTCATAGAGGAGGTGTTTCAGTTACCTCTCATAAAGGAGGTGTTTCAGTTACCTCTCATAAAGGAGGTGTTTCAGTTACCTCTCATAAAGGAGGTGTTTCAGTTACCTCTCATAAAGGAGGTGTTTCAGTTACCTCTCATAAAGGAGGTGTTTCAGTTACCTCTCATAAAGGAGATGTTTCAGTTACCTTTCATAGAGGAGGTGTTTCAGTTACCTCTCATAAAGGAGATGTTTCAGTTACCTCTCATAAAGGAGGTGTTTCAGTTACCTCTCATAAAGGAGATGTTTCAGTTACCTCTCATAAAGGAGGTGTTTCAGTTACCTCTCATAAAGGAGGTGTTTCAGTTACCTCTCATAAAGGAGATGTTTCAGTTACCTCTCATAAAGGAGATGTTTCAGTTACCTCTCATAAAGGAGGTGTTTCAGTTACCTCTCATAAAGGAGGTGTTTCAGTTACCTCTCATAAAGGAGGTGTTTCAGTTACCTCTCATAAAGGAGGTGTTTCAGTTACCTCTCATAAAGGAGGTGTTTCAGTTACCTCTCATAAAGGAGGTGTTTCAGTTACCTCTCATAGATGAGGTGTTTCAGTTACCTCTCATAAAGGAGATGTTTCAGTTACCTCTCATAAAGGAGGTGTTTCAGTTACCTCTCATAAAGGAGGTGTTTCAGTTACCTCTCATAAAGGAGGTGTTTCAGTTACCTCTCATAAAGGAGGTGTTTCAGTTACCTCTCATAGAGGAGGTGTTTCAGTTACCTCTCATAAAGGAGATGTTTCAGTTACCTCTCATAAAGGAGATGTTTCAGTTACCTCTCATAGAGGAGGTGTTTCAGTTACCTCTCATAAAGGAGATGTTTCAGTTACCTCTCATAGAGGAGGTGTTTCAGTTACCTCTCATAAAGGAGGTGTTTCAGTTACCTCTCATAAAGGAGATGTTTCAGTTACCTCTCATAAAGGAGGTGTTTCAGTTACCTCTCATAAAGGAGGTGTTTCAGTTACCTCTCATAAAGGAGGTGTTTCAGTTACCTCTCATAGAGGAGGTGTTTCAGTTACCTCTCATAGAGGAGGTGTTTCAGTTACCTCTCATAAAGGAGGTGTTTCAGTTACCTCTCATAAAGGAGGTGTTTCAGTTACCTCTCATAAAGGAGGTGTTTCAGTTACCTCTCATAAAGGAGGTGTTTCAGCTACCTCTCATAAAGGAGGTGTTTCAGTTACCTCTCATAAAGGAGATGTTTCAGTTACCTCTCATAAAGGAGGTGTTTCAGTTACCTCTCATAAAGGAGGTGTTTCAGTTACCTCTCATAAAGGAGGTGTTTCAGTTACCTCTCATAAAGGAGGTGTTTCAGTTACCTCTCATAAAGGAGGTGTTTCAGTTACCTCTCATAAAGGAGGTGTTTCACAGGCAGGGATAAAAGCAGAGACAGTCCAGTACCGTGCTATATTTTTACGGACATTACATAATAATAATAATAATAATAATAATAATAATAATAATAATAATAATAATAATAATAATAATACTAAATAATATTTAACATCATGTAATCAAATAAACTACAAAAGTATATTGCAAAGGTCTACCAAAAGTGATAATAGTAGTACAGCATTTCATATTAGGTTTTGATAGGTCACATATATGGAAAACTACAAAGCATTGTGTAATTCAATATGTTAACAAGGTAACATTATTCAGCAGGTTTCATTCAACTTTATGAAGCAAAATGAGTTCATTCTATAGGGTGATGCATAACTATTGTCCATAGCTGTACGTATCTAATTGTTCTTTCAAAACGTATGTGAATATTAAGTAGAATAAAATCTGAAAAGGAACCTATTGTTTTATTATTTGTTTATTTAGAAGACACCTTTGACTTGCTTAGGGTCACACAGTGAGTCAGTGATTGAGCTGGGATTTGGGATTTGAACCGCAGCCCCCCTGGTTACAAGCCCTTTTCTTTAACCACTGGACCACACAGCCTCCTTTTATCAAGTAAGTCTTAAGTCTTATCAAGTAATCAGTAAGCCTATGCAGCGATGTTCTAGGGTTTCAGCATACCACCTTCAACAGAGAGGACATGGCAATATCGACACACACACATATACTCTAAAAGCAAATCCATGCATTACAAGTGTCAAAAGCACCATTTGTTCTTAAATCGAATCAGCTGAATTCATTCCACTCTCTTGGGAGCTAAACTGCCATGAGTCAAAGCTGTCAGTTTCAGCAGATAAAATTCAATGATTAACAGAATTATGTGTCAGCCTGGGCCAGGACTGACAGGAGACTCTTTTCCTGGGGATAAATGAGCAACCCTTCACACTCCATCAGTGAACCAGCTGGCAAGAGCCACAAAGGAGACCTGAATCAGGGTCACAAGCTGACTAAACATAAGAGACCACACTGAGCTAAGGAAGGGGCAGGCATGAAGGGAACGGGGACAAAAAAAACATGCAAGCCTTACATTTAAAGTTAAGAAGTAACATTTTATGACATTTTATTTAAATTCAACTTTCTGTATTTTTATAAGAAATAAATATGTGGTTAATAGGGGGGTTGGTTTAGCACTAAAGGGGCATATCATTTATTAACTGATTGAAGTATTAATTGAACACAGTAGAAACAGTAATCTTGTGGTCTTGCAGAGAGGTAGTTCAACAGAGGGTTGATATATCGAGGACTTCAGATGGCTGTCTTCATACCACCTGACTTTCCACTGCTGTCAATAAAAACTGGGACTGAAAAAAAGTTGCCCTAATTGTGAAGTGGCCTTTTTAATGTATTTAATATTTGGTTTAAACTACAACACAGCACTGAAATGAACCTATTCTAATTATTACCTCCCCTTGTAGTCTCGATATTCTAGTACTTACGTTTCTGTCAGAGGCAGATTATGCAATACTGCACTCTAGAGACAAGGCCGCACCTGCCCTGCTCTTCCACAAAGAGAGGACCAGGGCCCTGTGCAACCCATTCCATTAGCACCCAGATGCACCTCTGGAGTCCTATTGACCCAGGCCATTCATCAGCAGCTGTCCAATTCATTATTCAGGAATTCCTGAGGAGCAGCGCTGCAGTCAGGAAGCAACGGTTTACTGTCCCAATCCACACTGCGGGATTGCATGAAACAACTTTCAATTGGATTAAACCCTACATTTCAAAATCAACTGCATGGCACAAAATACAACTTAGGGTCTTTGTGTGATTTTTGTTTTTTCAGAACTGACATAATACATGCAATTCCGAACGTAAATAAAAACATAGTTAAATTCATCTATTACGAAATGTGTAATGCACCACAGGCTTACACAACATAACAAAAAGCCTGCTATTTTACATTGTAGACAGTAAGATTAATCAAGTCTGCAGATGGTCCCTTGAGATTTCCACATGGAATGCAGAGGACCACGATGTGCTGCTGCAGTGTTCTTGGACTTGCATGTCAAACCATGTGCACTGTGGAATACTAAAATAAATCAAAGCACAGCACTTCTTATGTTACATCGCCTACTCAAAGACCACCAAAGCATTCTGCAAATAAATGCTGGATGAAGTCATATCAATTTCAGGAAAAACACATGAAAAGAGTGTCATTTTTAGTCCTAGTTAAATGTTACTCAGTACAATAGGCACCTTTTACATACAACAGTGAAATGTTTCAGTTAAAAGAAGAAAAATGAACCAAGGAAAACACTCATTAAATTGAGTTTTTATGTATGCTTTTTAGTGCCAACGCAACGTATCATTTTATAAGCAATTTTGATT
Organism: Acipenser ruthenus; assembly: GCF_902713425.1. NCBI lineage: Eukaryota > Metazoa > Chordata > Actinopteri > Acipenseriformes > Acipenseridae > Acipenser > Acipenser ruthenus. The sequence continues at coordinate 1,141,632 of NC_081193.1, forward strand.
TGAACACCCAGGTATAACTGGCACTTCTGGTCAACAGTGTTTCTCTCCTTTTATGATTAAACACCCCCCCCCCCCCCCCCAACGTCATTAGGCTATATAACTTCACTCTGAAATCACACAGGGACTGAGTGAGAGCTTGCAGGTAGTCTGGCACTAGACTGCTTTCTTAGAAAGAAAACAGGACTCTAGGGAATCATAAAGGAACGAAACATAAGTTTGTTATTACTACTAACAATCGAGATGCTGAAAAAAAACAACTGAAAAATGCAACAAAATGAGGAATCCCCACAGAGTAAACAATTACGGTAGTAAAAACTGTGACCTAACCCTGTTCTGTGTTGATAGTTGCTGTAGTTATTATTTTTCCATGTGTGCATCTGATTATCAGTGCAATTGCCAAACTCACAACTGTACTCTCATGCCAGGCCCTAAAATGCAGCAACAACAAACCAATGGAGGAAATGACATCATGCATGAATTTCAAGGGAATGTAATGAACACTTAGATGTCCTGCCATCATTTGTCGTCAGTTATGCAAAAGACTAAATGCAAATGTGATGGTGCTTGGCCTAAATGTTGCTGGATTAGCTCGCAAGATTGTATCTAATTACTTAATAGAAAGGCTAGTTTTAACTCTCAAATAAGTTCATTAAACTATACCGTTTGCTGTCTGATAAATACATTTCTGGAAATGTTCCATTTCAGGCAATTATTCTCTTTCTCTGCTGTAAATCCCAGCGTATTTACAGGTTATTTAAGTATATCCCTGTTACCATATCTCCAGAATGAATGAAAAAAAAAAAAAAAAAAAAAAAACACATTTGTGCATATTTACTTACAGTAAGTGAGTAAAGACAACAATATTTGCAAGTTAAATACAAAACCAAAAACCAGATGTATTGTTTTTGCAAATTTGAACATATTACAAAATGTTGAAAATAATAAATACATATGAAAACAATGATTATGCTATACTGTACCAACACATTTTGTTAAATCATCTAGGATTTGGTATTTTGGAGAACTGACCATAATACTAGCTTATAGTTGTGATTATGTAAAAAAATCTACTCCATTCCTGCCATTGTGAAGAAGGCCGAGTAGCACAATTAATACAGAAACCATGCTGTGGTATAAGCTTGGCTCTGTAAGAATCAACACACACAAACTCTATGGATTAGCGCACCACTCCCAGTCTTTAGGGAAAAGGAAAACGAAATAAAATCTGGACCACAGTAGCACAAAACCCTACAGCTGTATTACACTACAATTATGGGATGTTATTAGCTGTGCAATAATTATAGTGGATAACAGAAAGCACTCAAAAGAACTTTACTTTAGTGTACAAAAACATCAATGACAAAAGCAGTGAGGGAGCTGTGATTCATTAAACTAAGCTAAGGGTAAAAAACACATTTCCATTGGCTGAAAACTAAACACACTTTATCCAAACGTCCGACAACTGAAAACCTTAAAACAATAAAATGATGTTCAATTTAAAGCCTGCTGTAAACAAGACCATACATACGAAAACAAAAAATGTACCCTATCTGGATACAGAATGGCTGTAATAGTGGACAGGACCACACAGCTCCCCGCACTCTCGTGACTGCAGGTTTCATGACCCACTTGCAATTGTGTTGCTCTCAGGTGGTGGTTTCCTAGGAGACGGTCTTGATGGGCATGCATGCTGATGCAGTAGCTGTGTTGAGAGCAGAGCCAGCTGCATGGACCCCCACTAGCCTGCCCCTTGTGAAGTCACTGAAAGCAGTCAAATTGCACAGCTTATACACAGCAGGTCCAATAGCATACAAGGCATGTCACACGACCACACAAGTTAGCATGCAGTTTTCACTTGTATTCTCTACTTTTGTGGCCAGTCAGTGTACATGAGGCCATCAAATTAGATCTTAGTACTTTTTAAAGTTTACTGGGATGAATTCAATTCATTACAGAACACAAAGTGTTTGCAAACAGCAAGTGTTTAAAATCTTTATGCATGTTTGCACTTTACACTGCTGCCTTGGGAAACAGGAGCACAAGTGCTGTCAAGTTAAACGTTGTTTTATTTATTCCCAAAATAAATTGTACATAAAGTTGACATCGCATTTTATTTTATTTTTTTTCATTCCTTGCCATTGCCGTTTGTTCACAGTAAACAGTGACCATCGACACGTTTTCATAAAGTGATAACATGAGGTTTACTTGTGCCTTTTTTGTAGCTGAACAAGCAAACGAAATTTAAACTTTAGACACTCAAATAAAACAAAACGTAGAAATGGCGTTGTAAAATGAAGGTGAAAAAACTCAGTTTTGTATCTCGTGTATTACATTCCACGTAACAGAAAATCACAACAAATAAATAATACCAGTGCTAGAAGTTGACTTTTTATGGCAGTAGTGAGGATTTACCTGCCTGGAAAGTAGGTAGCAAAGCGGTCTTATTCGGTAGAGGTTTATTCGACTAATAACTATATATATACAGTCACCTCCAAAATTATTGGCACCCTTGATAAAGATGAGCAAAAAAGCCTGTATTTTATGCTCAAATATATGGGAAAACCATATTCTTTTATTCTAATACAATTGCTCAGAGAAAAAGTTTTTTATTAACAAGTAAGAATTTTTTTTCTCAAAAAGATAGGTGTCAGAATTATTGGCACCCCTAAAGATTCTTATAAATAAAATCAAACAAAATTAAATCTGCATTAACATTCTACTTCTTTAAGTTCATCTCAGTCTTAAGGAACTGTATTGTGGCCTTCCATGGCTTCCTGTTTCACTGGGGTATAAAAATGAGGTAACACGCATATGAAATCCATTTGTCATCCATCACCATGGGGAAAGGCAAAGAACTCACAAATGAAAAGAGACAAATGGTTGTTGACCTTCATAAATCAGAACACTTACCACTATTAGGGCAATAATTAAGAAGTTCAAAACCACTGGAACAGTGGTAAACTTGCCTGGTAGATGACGCAAGTGTATCTTGCCCCCACGCACAGTGAGGCAGATGGTTCAGGAGGCAAAGGGAAATCCAAGGGTCACAGTTGGAGAATTACTGAACTTGGTTGCATCTTGGGGTCACCAAGTCCCCAAATCTGCAATTAGATGCCACCTCCATGCCAATAGGCTATTTGGAAGGGTTGCCAGAAAAAAAGCCTTTTTTGAGAGCAACCAACAAATGTAAGCGCCTGGAGTTTGCTAAACGGCATTGGCACTTCGATTGGAACCGGGTGCTATGGTCAGATGAGATGAGATGAAAATAGAGCTCTTTGGCTACGCACACCAGTGGTGGGTTTGGCGTCGAAAGAAGGATGCATGTGCAGAAAAGAACCTCATACCTACTGTAAAATATGGTGGTGGATCTTTGATGTTATGGGGCTGTTTTGCTTCCACTGGTCCTGGGGCCAAAAACCTGGTTGCCTCTGCCAGGAGGCTGAAACTTGGCCGCAAGTGGATCTTCCAGCAAGACAATGACCCCAAGCACACATCAAAATCCACAAAGAAATGGTTAATTAACCACAAAATCAACAATTTGCAATGGCCATCTCAGTCTCCGGACTTGAGCCCCATTGAAAACCTGTGGTTTCAATTGAAGAGGGCAGTCCATAAGCGCAGACCGAAGGATATCTAGGATCTGGAAAGATTCTGTATGGAGGAATGGTCTAAGATCCCTCCCAATGTGTTCTCCAATCTCATTAAACATTATAGAAAAAGACTCAGTGCCATTATCCTTGCAAGGGGAGGGTGCACAAAGTACTGAAAACAAGGGTGCCAATAATTGTGAATTGGAAATAAATTCATAATTTGAGAAATGTGTAATTTTCGTTGATTCCATTGAATCATTAATAAAGTCAAATATATTCCACATGTTGGAAAATTACAATATAGCTCAGTCCTGGTATTTATTTTATACAGTCTTTTTTGCTCATCTTTATCAAGGGAGCCAATAATTGTGGAGGTGACTCTGTCTGTCTGTCTGTCTGTCTGTCTGTCTGTCTGTGTGTGTGTGTGTGTGTGTGTGTGTGTGTGTGTGTGTGTGTGTGTGTGTGTGTGTGTGTGTGTGTGTGTGTGTGTGTGTGTGTGTGTGTGTGTGTGTGTGTGTGTGTGTGTGTGTGTGTGTGTTTTCCAGTGGTTCAAGACAAGGGCTTGTAACCACGAAGTCCCCGGTTCAAATCCCACCTCAGCCACCGACTCATTGTGTGACCCTGAGCAAGTCACTTAACCTCCTTGTGCTCCGTCTTTCGGGTAAGACGTAATTGTAAGTGACTCTGCAGCTGATGCATAGTTCACACACCCTAGTCTCTGTAAGTCGCCTTGGATAAAGGCATCTGCTAAATAAACAAATAATAATAAAAAATAAATAATTAAAAAATAAATAACCACCTACCTACTGTTTTAAATAGATTCAATAACCTAAACTATCACATAGTAGGCCTATATGTAAATCAAAAAGTATTTATTGAAACCAACCAAGTAATAGAACTAATGCAATTCCTTATTGAAATGTATTTTGTTTTATCCTTAAGTTCTACAAGAATGCAACCATATCTGTTATCTAAGCATTTGATATGCCATCAGTACGGTCAACCAGGCTATGTTATTACTGTAACAGTGGCTATAGAGACTGCACACTGATTACCACTGTTCCCATGTTCTATAGATAGTGAGGGGCTATAGAGACTGCACACTGATTACCACTGTTCCCATGTTCTATAGATAGTGAGGGGCTATAGAGACTGCACACTGATTACCACTGTTCCCATGTTCTATAGATAGTGAGGGGCTATAGAGACTGCACACTGATTACCACTGTTCCCATGTTCTATAGATAGTGAGGGGCTATAGAGACTGCACACTGATTACCACTGTTCCCATGTTCTATAGATAGTGAGGGGCTATAGAGACTGCACACTGATTACCACTGTTCCCATGTTCTATAGATAGTGAGGGGCTATAGAGACTGCACACTGATTACCACTGTTCCCATGTTCTATAGATAGTGAGGGGCTATAGAGACTGCACACTGATTACCACTGTTCCCATGTTCTATGTTTCAATGTCTTTCACTTGATTAATTTCTCCATTTCCATACAAGAGTCAATTGGATTAATGTTCTCTGGGGATATCAGCTCCAGTAAAGTACATGTATCATACATGTAACTCTGGTGCTATACAGTACAGCCATGCAATTTATCTACAGTGACACCTAGGGGGACCATAAGAACATAAGAAAGTTTACAAATGAGAGGAGGCCATTCGGCCCATCTTGCTCGTTTGGTTGTTAGTAGCTTATTGATCCCAGAATCTTGTCAAGCAGCTTCTTAAAGGATCTCAGAGTGTCCGCTTCAACAACATTACAGGGGAGTTGGTTCCAGACCCTCACAATTCTCTGTGTAAAAAAGTGCCTCCTATTTTGTGTTCTGAATGCCCCTTTATCTAAACCCCTGGACACCCCGGGCCCCGAAACAACCATTGCTTTTAAAGCAGCGAGTGACTGACTATGGCCGACATCTTCAAAGTGAATGCAGTAGATGCGAGGGGAGAATCTGTAATGCTGGGGTAATTACACTCAAAAAAACATGCAATTGAACAAAGCTGACAATAAAGAGAATTCAACTTCAGTCCTGCTGGAGCGGGGCTAGGGTTAGTTTAATAAACACAATTAGAGGCCCCTTCGATTCTCTGTTCTGATATTTCTGTTAAATGTATTGTGAGAAGTGCGCTGCAAGGGAGAATGGGCTGGTATCTGGCTGCAGCTGAAGCCTCCGTGCTGGATTTCATTTTACACACAAATACCATGAAGATCTTTCAGAATAATGCCAGCCTGCAAAAAGCATGTCTGAATCCAGCAGATATCTCTATCAACAGTACAGCAATTTACTCAATCTTAAGAAATATAATATGAAAAAACGGACATATCGTGTAAACACGACAGTATGAAACTAATATGCACAAAACGGACATATCCGTGGAGTTACCAGTGTAAACACGACAGTATGAAACTAATATGCACTCCCCCCCCCTCCATCCCTCCCTCCTATTTCGTGGGTTAATAGACAGCCGGCCCTCACAATGCATGCATGCTGACCTAATCCACTGTGTATGGAAGGCTGCTATGGGAAGCAAGCCCACTCACCGATATGATCTTCACAGGAGATTTCTGCTATGGGAAGCAGGCTCGCTCACTGATATGAGCTTCACAGGAGATTTCTGCTATGGGAAGCAGGCCCGCTCAATGATATGATCTTCACAGGAGATTTCTGCTATGGGAAGCAGGCCCGCTCAATGATATGATCTTCACAGATTTCTGCTATGGGAAGCAGGCCCGCTCACTGATATGATCTTCACAGGAGATTTCTGCTATGGGAAGCAGGCCCACTCACTGATATGATCTTCACAGGAGATTTCTGCTATGGGAAGCAGGCCCGCTCACTGATATGATCTTCACAGGAGATTTCTGCTATGGGAAGCAGGCCCGCTCACTGATATGATCTTCACAGGAGATTTCTGCTATGGGAAGCAGGCCTGCTCACTGATATGATCTTCACAGGAGATTTCTGCTATGGGAAGCAGGCCCACTCACTGATATGATCTTCACAGGAGATTTCTGCAATGGGAAGCAGGCCCGCTCACCGATATGATCTTCACAGGAGATTTCTGCTATGGGAAGCAGGCCCACTCACCGATATGATCTTCACAGGAGATTTCTGCTATGGGAAGCAGGCTCGCTCACTGATATGAGCTTCACAGGAGATTTCTGCTATGGGAAGCAGACCCGCTCACTGATATGATCTTCACAGGAGATTTCTGCAATGGGAAGCAGGCCCGCTCACTGATATGAGCTTCACAGGAGATTTCTGCTATGGGAAGCAGGCTCGCTCACTGATATGATCTTCACAGGAGATTTCTGCTATGGGAAGCAGGCCCACTCACTGATATGAGCTTCACAGGAGATTTCTGCTATGGGAAGCAGACCCGCTCACTGATATGATCTTCACAGGAGATTTCTGCAATGGGAAGCAGGCCCGCTCACTGATATGATCTTCACAGGAGATTTCTGCTATGGGAAGCAGGCCCGCTCACTGATATGATCTTCACAGGAGATTTCTGCTATGGGAAGCAGGCCCACTCACTGATATGATCTTCACAGGAGATTTCTGCTATGGGAAGCAGGCCCGCTCACTGATATGATCTTCACAGGAGATTTCTGCTATGGGAAGCAGGCCCACTCACTGATATGATCTTCACAGGAGATTTCTGCTATGGGAAGCAGGCCCGCTCACTGATATGATCTTCACAGGAGATTTCTGCTATGGGAAGCAGGCCCGCTCACTGATATGATCTTCACAGGAGATTTCTGCTATGGGAAGCAGGCCCGCTCACTGATATGATCTTCACAGGAGATTTCTGCTATGGGAAGCAGGCCCACTCACTGATATGATCTTCACAGGAGATTTCTGCTATGCGAAGCAGGCCCACTCACTGATATGATCTTCACAGGAGATTTCTGCAATGGGAAGCAGGCCCGCTCACTGATATGAGCTTCACAGGAGATTTCTGCTATGGGAAGCAGGCCCGCTCACTGATATGATCTTCACAGGAGATTTCTGCAATGGGAAGCAGGCCCGCTCACTGATATGATCTTCACAGGAGATTTCTGCAATGGGAAGCAGGCCCGCTCACTGATATGATCTTCACAGGAGATTTCTGCAATGGGAAGCAGGCCCGCTCACTGATATGATCTTCACAGGAGATTTCTGCTATGGGAGGCAGGCCCGCTCACTGATACAAGATTTCTGCTCAAAGGTTTCAGCTGCGGCTGGCAAGAGCAACCAGAGCACAAGGAAGAAGGGTTTCTGGAGTGGAAAAGGACAGCGAGAATAAAATAAATACATCAAATACAAAGCTGTACAGAAATAAGAATGTCAGTCACTGATTTACAATGGCCCCCTGCAAGCATGAACATGAACTTTTTCACTTGAGCATTATTAAAAGCTCCACTGTCCAGCCAGCAGTCATCTCAAATTTCCTTCTGTAGTTCAGCCTCCACTTTATCAGAAAGCACGCCGTTTCTAACAGTTAGCCCAGCATATAGACTTCCATTCCCCGAAGCTCAATTTGCAACATCCGTTTCTGATTTTTAAAAGCTGACGGTTAGGAATCTGCTGGTCTTTCACCATCCATGATAATATTTTCTCTGTTAGCAAGTTATAAAAAGTGGAAACCTCCCTATTTTTAACAAGCTGGCAAACCGTAGAGCAAAACACTGAAAAGTATAGTGCCCCGTTTCTTTGCTAACCAGCAGGGAATCTTGTTAAAAAAAAAAAAAGTTAACATAACATTATATCCGACGCCCCACACCACAAAGTATGAACACACAGTTGCAAATTAGTAGAAAAGTCCGTGGTTGTTTTACAGTTACCGAGGAAGCACAGGATGCAGTGACTCAAGTCTTCCTCTCTGTGCCTGACTAAACCCAATTTACTGTTGCCCTCCCACATTTTCCCATCTGGTCCTCCCACAAAGAGAATATTGACTCTTGAATCAGCAAAGGCTCAGTGGCAGCTGGGAGGTACCCCACAGAGAAACCCTCAGGGTAATGCAAATCAGGATTGAGCTGGTGTGAAAGAAAAAAAAGAAATCAATGGATTATTGATGGTTCACTAATCTGAGGGGATAACAGGAGCTATTCCTATTGCAATTACAACGACATGGATTCATCAGGAGACAAATACATGAGAGCTAGGAAAACCTCTGCAACAGTCTTTCTTTTTTACACAGTTTAGTTTGAGTTTGGCAGGCGAGTCATTACCACAAGAAGCAATCTAGGGTATGCAGTGTTCCTGACCCGGTCCACTTGTGAGAATGGAGGGTCCGACAGGAGAACAGCTTTATTTTTTAAATTGCACAGTTAAAGATACGCATCTAATGATCATCCACATCTTTAAACACTTAACCATAGACTAGAAGTAACCCCACCCGTCTCCACTCATGGTTAAGAAAGTCATGCATTAGAGAGATTGCAAGTTTATCTTACAGTATGTTAGTTGTTCATCGATAGGTAATTTTTGTTACAATGCTTGTATGCTTAATTATACAAACAAAGAATCTCCTTGCATTTAAATTTATACTGCAGGTTTGCCCTCTTGATAACTGGCCCTGTGTAAAGACCCTGTCAAATACACTGCATTACAGGGCCCTTGATAACTGGCCCTGTGTAAAGACCCTGTCAAATACACTGCATTACAGGGCCCTTGATAACTGGCCCTGTGTAAAGACCCTGTCAAATACACTGCATTACAGGGCCCTTGATAACTGGCCCTGTGTAAAGACCCTGTCAAATACACTGCATTACAGGGCCCTTGATAACCTGCCCTGTGTAAAGACCCTGTCAAATACACTGCATTACAGGGCCCTTGATAACCTGCCCTGTGTAAAGACCCTGTCAAATGCACTGCATTACAGGGCCCTTGATAACCTGCCCTGTGTAAAGTCTGTGCTGGGCACACAAGTTGACCTTTTTCTTCAGGACACATATTGTAGAAACAAGCAAGAAAGGCAGAATCATACATTAAATGTAATGTTTAGGCATGTTCACAAAACAGCAACATGTCCCTGGCTACCTAAAGCAACCCTTTTGTCCTCTAAACTATCTTATAAACAGAAAACCAATGTACCTGACCCTGAGCCCTCTGCTTAGAAAAACGAGTCCTGGTCAGAAGCCTCTGCTGTTTAGGAATACAGTAAAGTCTGACATTCATCAAGAAGTCCATTGCTATCTAGAAAGGAGTTTACTGTAAAAACAGACTTTGAGAAAACATTGCCCTTTGTACACTACTCAAACTATACATAAAGATGACCCTAAAAAGATGTATACAGTAGACTTCAACTACTGTAAAAAGACATCTTGAATGACAAGGCTAGCCCCCCATATTAAAAAAAGCCTGGGTTTCACTATCCAGTGTATGGGCGCGGTATAGTGCCTGGGAATGGTTAGCTGGTCTGCCTTATCGACCGGTAGCCGTCTGCTCTGCTGAGGAAGAGTGGGCTTTCCTACACCTGCATACCGATCTCCGCTCCTCAAACCCACCCTTCTCACTTTAGTATGACAAGCGCACAGTCTCCTCTCTGACAAATCCCAGTCTTATGAATCTCACACAGTGAAGGCCGAGACTGTCATGCGAATGTCTGCCTTCTTTCTCGTATTATCAGGTTACTGTACAGCATTGTAATTCACTGTATGCTGCCATGAAAATGGAACGTCTGTCACATTGGAGTATTAGGAGAAACGCATCAAAAATGCAGCTGTGCTCTAGTCCCTGCACTGAATGTTACTGTAACGAAGTGCTGCGAGGATTTCAGAATCCTCCTTTTTACTCTGACTTACCGGTCATGAGCATGGCCCTTCTTAACACTGACATCTCTGCCCGCACTCTCAGATCACAGGGTGCTGATACATGATAGATGCCGATGACTGTGTTCAGTAGAAAGCGGGCCCTTCACCACTATACACCTCCTCTGTGGAGCTCAGAAACATACTTCAGACTGTTACTCACTGTGGATCGAGGTTTTACTATCAGCAATTATACAGGGATCTGGAAATAGTGCCTCATTAGCATAGTTGGCATTGTCTGAATGTATTACGTGTTCCAGCTGCGTGTTCACTACCAATGTATGCTGGCTTGAGGGGGGATTCCCACTGTAATTCACACCTCATTGAACCCTTGGGAAACACAATGGAACTTGCACCCATTTCAATTAAGCGGCCACAGAGAGACGGGCACATCAATCAGAATTACTGTCACTGTAAGCAATGTGCCCCGTCAGTAAGTTCTCATTAGCACGCTTTCACTGACAGGATGTCAGAGCTCATGTGTGTATGTATATCTGACGGGATGTCAGCGCTCATGTGTGTATGTATATCTGACGGGATGTCAGCGCTCATGTGTGTATGTATATCTGACGGGATGTCAGCGCTCATGTGTGTATGTATATCTGACGGGATGTCAGCGCTCATGTGTGTATGTATATCTGACGGGATGTCAGCGCTCATGTGTGTATGTATATCTGACGGGATGTCAGCGCTCATGTGTGTATGTATATCTGACGGGATGTCAGCGCTCATGTGTGTATGTATATCTGACGGGATGTCAGCGCTCATGTGTGTATGTATATCTGACGGGATGTCAGCGCTCATGTGTGTATGTATATCTGACGGGATGTCAGCGCTCATGTGTGTATGTATATCTGACGGGATGTCAGCGCTCATGTGTGTATGTATATCTGACGTGATGTCAGCGCTCATGTGTGTATGTATATCTGACGGGATGTCAGCGCTCATGTGTGTATGTATATCTGACGGGATGTCAGCGCTCATGTGTGTATGTATATCTGACGGGATGTCAGCGCTCATGTGTGTATGTATATCTGACGGGATGTCAGCGCTCATGTGTGTATGTATATCTGACGGGATGTCAGCGCTCATGTGTGTATGTATATCTGACGGGATGTCAGAGCTCATGTGTGTATGTATATCTGACGTGATGTCAGCGCTCATGTGTGTATGTATATCTGACGTGATGTCAGCGCTCATGTGTGTATGTATATCTGACGGGATGTCAGCGCTCATGTGTGTATGTATATCTGACGTGATGTCAGCGCTCATGTGTGTATGTATATCTGACGGGATGTCAGCGCTCATGTGTGTATGTATATCTGACGGGATGTCAGCGCTCATGTGTGTATGTATATCTGACGGGATGTCAGCGCTCATGTGTGTATGTATATCTGACGGGATGTCAGCGCTCATGTGTGTATGTATATCTGACGGGATGTCAGCGCTCATGTGTGTATGTATATCTGACGGGATGTCAGCGCTCATGTGTGTATGTATATCTGACGTGATGTCAGCGCTCATGTGTGTATGTATCTAGTCCTGGACACAGCTTTAAAAACAATGCTCACTGCGGTTTGTGGCCTGATCTGGCAAGTTTGACATGAAATTCTAAAATGAGGTGAAGCCATCCCTGCTTAGAGACTCTCTGAACACACAGTTGTGCTGCTAAACCCAACAGAAACGTCATGCTATTCTCTCACACCCACTCCATGGAAACACTACATGGATTTTTGGTATCACTTCTGTACTGTATATGTGTCGGTGTTTTGAAAATGCTAAAGCTATGAATGTAGAATATATTTCTTTTTTTTCATTTCATGAGGCTTAATAAAGGAGTGAACACTTAACTTGCAGGATTATATTTAACCAATAGGTACTGCATGCATAACATACATTTCAAAAGTGTTGCTTCAAAGACAATTTGATTATATAGGTTGCTAATTTTAATCAAACATAAATCAGAGGTTGTAAACCTTTATTATTTATTGACTGGGTTCAGTGGACAGGCTTTGGTATTCAGAGAGATTCATTTAGATAATGTTTAATACAATCACACCATGACCTACACATATGCTTGACTCGCACCATTTTCAGTGTCATTTCTAATGACGCTAGTCTGGAGATCACTGATGAATAGATTGTACTATTTGGACCACTTATCAGTCCTTTAGGAACCTGACATACGAATCCATACGTTTGTTAATAAGTTCCACCAAAAAAGAAAGAAATGTTTTTATTCAAAGTGAATAACTTCTTTCAAAAGGGCCACAAATTATCCTTTTTTTCTTCTAAAACCTGTTATGGAAATGAAATGCAAGGCAGCCTTCTCATTTCAACCCTATTTTTAAGCATGTTGTAATAGGTTACCAATAACTACTTCTTTGTATATTTTAAGCAGAATCCGAGCCCAACGGTATTTTTTTAGCAGTTTCTTTTTCCAATGACAGGGTGCCACTGCAGAGAGGAAGCTACTTGTCATTCGTCTGGAAACAGTCAATAAGGAAGCCTTCTTTCACAAAGAATCTGGAGCCTAACCGACCTCACCTACTTTTTATATAACAAACTCATGATGCAACCCAACCTCTGCTTTTAAAAAGAAACATATTTGTGGTATAAACTACCACTCTTACTAAACTACAGTGCCGTGAAAAAGTATTTGCCCCCTGTCTGATTTTCTGCATTTTTGCATATTTTTGACACTGAATGTTATCAGTTCTTCAACCAAAACCTAATATTAGATAAAAGGGACCCTGAGTGAACAAATAACACAAACATTTGATACATATTTCATTTATTTATTAAAGAAAGTTATGCAACACCCGATGCCCCCGTGTGAAAAAGTAATCGCCCCTTTAGACAATAACTGGTTACGCCACCTTTAGCAGCAATAACTGCAACCAAACGCTTTCTGTAGTTATTGATTAGTCCCTCACAGCGCCATGGAGGAATTTTGGCCCACTCCTCCATGCAGAACTGCTTCAACTCAGTGACATTTGTGGGTTTTCAAGCATGAAATGCTCGTTTCAGGTCCTGCCACAACATCTCAATGGGGTTTAGGTCTGGACTTTGACTAGGCCATTCCAAAACTTGAAATTTCTTGTTCTTCAACCATTCTGATGTAGACTTGCTTGTGTGTTTCACATCATTGTCTTGCTGCATGACCCAGCTGCGCTTCAGCTTCAGCTCACGGACGGATGGCCTCACATTCTCCTGTAGAATTCTCTGATACAGAGCAGAATTCATGGTTCCTTCAATTATGTCAAGGCGTCCAGGTCCTGATGCAGCAAAGCATCCCCAAACCATGACACTACCACCACCATGCTTGACCGTTGGTATGAGGTTCTTACTGTGGAATGCAGTGTTTGGTTTTCGCCAGACATAACGGGGCCCATGTCGGCCAAAAAGTTCCACTTTTGACTCATCTGTCCATAGAACATTGATCCAGAACTATTGAGGATCATCCAGGTGCTTTTTGGCAAACTTGAGACGAGCATTCATGTTCTTCTTAGTGAGCAATGGTTTCTGCCATGCTACTCTGCCATGAAACCCATTTTTGCCCAGTGTCTTTCTGATGGTGGAGTCATGAACACTGACCTTTGCCGAGGCGAGAGAGGCCTGCAGATCCCTGGATGTTGTTCTAGGGTTCTTTGTGACTTCCTGGACGATTTTATGCCTTGCTCTTGGAGAGATTTTGGCAGGACGGCCACTCCTGGGAAGATTCACTACTGTCCCAAACTTTCTCCATTTGGACAATATGGTTTTGACTGTGGTTCGGTGGAGCCCCAGAGCCTTACAAATGGCTTTGTAACCCTTTCCAGACTGATAGGCATCAACAACTTTTTTCCGGAGGTCTTCAGGAATTACTTTTGTTGATGGCATGATGTGCCTCTAGAACAGGGGTGTCAAACTCCAGTCCTCGAGGGCCGCAGGGTCTTCTGGTTTTCATTCCAACTTAAGCTCTCAATTAACATAATTGATCTAATTATTTGTTGAATTTGACATATTTAATATTTTTCAAGGTCTTTTACAGTTGATGGTTTTAAAAATGCCCTTGATTCAAGGTACACTACTTATGAAACATTGAGGCCTGAAGTGTTAAATGTGTCCAGTTAATCAAATAAGTAGACCAACTAAGTAATTGAGAGCTTGGGTGGAACGAAAGCCAGAAGACACTGCGGCCCTCCAGGAACTGAGTTTGACACCCCTGCTCTAGAACCTGTGTGCTGACAACTTCACTCTGATGGTAAGGGCCAAAGTTAGTCAGATTTATATTGGGCAGGGCTGGCCCAAATCAGGCCTGGTTGTTAACCAAAGTACTCAAACAGCTGACCCTAATTATCCCTTTAATTGGGTTGAGTTAACTAGGGGGGGCAATAACTTTTTCACACCTGAAGATTGCATGTTTGATTACCTTGTACACCAAACAAATGAAAGAAGCACCAAACTTTGATGACCATTTTTTCTCTCAGACTCCCTCTATATACTACTACAAACCACAAAAAAATCTGACCAAATACAATGTGAAAAATGTGCAAAAATGCAGCAAATCAGACAGAGGGCAAATACTTTCACGGCACTGTACATTCTGTATCTAATTAGGCTCAATATATCATGAAAATCAAAATGTATTGCTTCCCTGAATTGAGAATACAGAACATACATCCATAACTTGTCACATAAAAAACAAAGACAAAATAAAACCATTGGGCGTACTGCGTGAACAAAAGAGGAAAAGACCTTTGTCATAAACTATTGAAGGCAAATACTGTAGGAGCTGTGAATACAATCACACAGTAATGTACTCGCCCAGAAACAAGTACAGGAAAACACAGAGCCAAGTACTAAATCATGACAACATTTTGGAAAGCGTGGGAGCATGGTACATCACAGCAAACACATTCCGGAATCAATGTGACAATAAAAACAAATATTACCTGCGCCTGATCAGTCACAAGCACAATCCACATATGGTGAAAAACATGCCGTAGCAGCCCGGGAAACATTTGGGTTCCTCTGTCTGTTGTTAACACTTCAGAATGAACGATCATTCAAAAGAAGCTCTTGAGAGACACTCTCGCAGTACAGAGGATCATAACCTCTCTGAGTTATGTGTGCATTTCTCCTGGTATCGTACAGGGATGACAGCTCTGTTATGTGTACGATACCAGGAGAAATGCACACATAACAGAGCTGTCATCCCTGTACGACACCAGGAGAAATGCACACATAACAGAGCTGTCATCCCTGTACGATACCAGGAGAAATGCACACATAACAGAGCTGTCATCCCTGTACGATACCAGGAGAAATACACACATAACAGAGCTGTCATCCCTGTACGATACCAGGAGAAATGCACACATAACAGAGCTGTCATCCCTGTACGATACCAGGAGAAATGCACACATAACAGAGCTGTCATCCCTGTACGATACAAGGAGAAATGCACACATAACAGAGCTGTCATCCCTGTACGATACCAGGAGAAATGCACGCATAACAGAGCTGTCAACCCTGTACGATACCAGGAGAAATGCACACATAACAGAGCTGTCATCCCTGTACGACACCAGGAGAAATGCACACATAACAGAGCTGTCATCCCTGTACGATACCAGGAGAAATGCACACATAACAGAGCTGTCATCCCTGTACGATACCAGGAGAAATACACACATAACAGAGCTGTCATCCCTGTACGATACCAGGAGAAATGCACACATAACAGAGCTGTCATCCCTGTACGATACCAGGAGAAATGCACACATAACAGAGCTGTCATCCCTGTACGATACAAGGAGAAATGCACACATAACAGAGCTGTCATCCCTGTACGATACCAGGAGAAATGCACGCATAACAGAGCTGTCAACCCTGTACGATACCAGGAGAAATGCACACATAACAGAGCTGTCATCCCTGTACGATACCAGGAGAAATGCACACATAACAGAGCTGTCATCCCTGTACGATACCAGGAGAAATGCACACATAACAGAGCTGTCATCCCTGTACGATACCAGGAGAAATGCACACATAACAGAGCTGTCACCCCTGTACGATACCAGGAGAAATGCACACATAACAGAGCTGTCATCCCTGTACGATACCAGGAGAAATGCACACATAACAGAGCTGTCATCCCTGTACGATACCAGGAGAAATGCACGCATAACAGAGCTGTCATCCCTGTATGACGCCAGGAGAAATGCACGCATAACAGAGCTGTCATCCCTGTACGATACCAGGAACCAACTCCCCAGAAATGTTGTTGAAGCTGACACCCTGGGATCCTTCAAGTAGCTGCTTGATGAGATTCTGGGATCAATAAGCTGTTAACAACCAAACGAGCAAGATGGGCCGAATGGCCTCCTCTCGTTTGTAAACTTATTTCACATGTCTGTTGTTATTTTAACATTTATTTATGTTTTTATTTAGTTTGATAAGTTAGCATTTACTGTTTTTCAGGTAAACATTTAAACATGTAGGAACATTTGTTGTATAATAACTCTAGAGAATTATACATTTTGAATGTGACAATGCTATTTTTTCTGCTTTCATAAATATTATGTTTAATAGTGAAATATCTTCAAATGCCTGTTGTGGAATAAATACAGCCCTAACCCTGAATCCCTTTTCATCTTATTGTGCCCTTGAAGGGCTTCTGTAACTGCCTTTCCTGAGGTTGTCCACAATACATTTGATGTGAAACCCTTTCCACCCACAGACCACTACAGGCACACCACTAAATAATGCACATCAAACACTACCGTTGCTAGCAGAGGAAAACAAATCTGCTCCATTGGGTTTTATCAGAATTAGTGCTGGACAAACACAGGATTTTCATGTTCGGATATTCACTCATGATTTAAATATTCCTTCAGATATTCGTTAGTTTTCAAAAATTAATAAAAGAAGAATTAACCTGAGTTCATTAAAAAATACAAAACTAAACTAGACAAGACTCGAGGAGGAGCGAGAAGCTGTGTTTTTCATTGACAAAGGCATCACGTTGCCATGTGAATCTCTGTGCTTGTGGGGTTACTTCATGGATGGGCTTTGTTTAAGATGTGTGTTCTGAAGGGGTAAAACCAGGGCAGACAGCAAGGGGAGGAAGGTCAAAAGCAAATGTAAGCAGCTGTTATAAATACACTTAAGAAAGAATGCATGCCTCAGTATGGGATTACATGAATGTCAAGTGACAATGGACTATGAAAAATAAAGGCTAAAAAAATATAATACCCAGTAAGTAAAATCTTCTTAAATCTTTTCCTCTAGATACTGTATGCCTAGCTGGACACTATTGATCTATATAAAGCAACACTCAAAAAACTCAAACAAAGCTCTCTGAAACCGAAAGAAAGTCTCACTGAATGCACGGATGCCACAGATGAAAAGCTAAATACACTTCCATTACTTCCTTAAACCAGCAACCCGTTTAAAAAAAGAAGTCATTATCAAACTGGTGCTGGTACAGCTGAAGATGTGAAAGACAAGCTGAGATAACAGGGGTTTCTTTCCATGCCAGGCTCCTCGCTAAATACCAAATGGCATGCCTGGGCTTCCTGCAGCACCAGGGGCTGTGTGCTCTGCTCACCAGGGCACACCAGGGAGCCAAACACTCTTGTTTACCTTTTGAAACTGCTCACATCTGCGCTCTCCCTCCCTAGATTTACAAGTACGAGCAACTGGTCAAACTAAAAGGTTTGTTAGGAGCTATCATTGTTATGAAGAGGTAGGCTAACCCGATTTAAGTTTTTAAATCACATATATATATAATTAAATTATACATGTATGGAGTAGAGGTCTGGTGCTGAGAAACATACATATTGCAGATAACTACACTTACTCTGTAGTTTCAGAGAAGAGGTTCCAAAATTAACATGAAAGAGACTACTGATAGTCCTCTTGGTTTGTGCTCCTTTGCTTTATGTGGTAGAGTAGTTTTACATTTTATAAATTCAAACTTAAAAGACTTCCATCCACTTTGCAACAAATCACACTGTCTGCAATAAATATATTGTAGACTAATGAAAGGATGTGCTGTATGTAAATACGGAGTTGCAAATAGATTGTAGGTAACAATTAGTAGTCTTGCATAGTAAATTACAGTTGTTTTTATGCAATGATGAGGCAATCTTACTCCTATAATCAGAATGATATGTTCTGATCTGCTGCCACAACTGCTCCCTGCAGGAATTCTATTTGGCAGGCAGTCCTCTTCATGGACACTGCTGTTTGCAAGGAGTAGCCAATGCTAAATATAATGATGAGCCCCTACTCAGACTATTCTGTTGCACAGCTGTGCTAGCAGTTCCATTAAACATTCACATGAATTTGCATTCAGCTTTGAATTTCTAGAAGTCTCTGCCTCTTGTTATACTTTACATGTATGTGACCAAAGTCCCTTTAATTAGAAATGGTTCTTTTGCAAACAAAATCTGATCCAATCTGAACCATAAGAGAATACTGAAAACGGTCAGGCCATTCTGGAGTCACGGCTCTAGCCATTCTGGAGTCACGGCGCTAGCCATTCTGGCGTCACGGCTCTAGCCATTCTGGAGTCACGGCTCTAGCCATTCTGGAGTCACGGCTCTAGCCATTCTGGAGTCACGGCGCTAACCATTCTGGAGTCACGGCGCTAGCCATTCTGGCGTCACGGCTCTAGCCATTCTGGAGTCACGGCTCTAGCCATTCTGGAGTCACGGCTCTAGCCATTCTGGCGTCACGGCTCTAGCTATTCTGGAGTCACGGCGCTAGCCATTCTGGAGTCATGGCTCAAGTTTTTTTCACAATTCTAGGTTAGGTTTGGTGTACCGGAGTAGAATAGGTCAGAACCATTCTAGAACGGGCTAAATTCTTATTTACCTGCAACATATAATACAAATCTTACAAGTGTAGGTTTTTGTAACTTGTTTTTCTAAAGAAATAACTACCAGTACATAGTTCATAAAACTCTGTTACCAGCGCCTCTAAACAACCTATCAAAACGGAGTAATGTAGAACCACTACACATTGCAAATATACAGTTATAATGTAGTGAAATAGTTACGGTAGACTGCGATATGTATTGTGTCAAATAAATAACAAACAAAACAAGTAATTAAATGTTGTACAAAACAACTGATCATTTCTTTATTGTCAGTAGCAGGCATGGAGAGCCATACAGAACAATATAACCCCCTCAACTCCTTTAGGGTTGTAACCTGTATAAACAGACGTGTCCAGTTTCCTTCACATACAACGGCGACAGGCATTGTGTTTTGCTTTTATAAAGCAGCCCATGGTGGAAATTCTTTAAAGGGCTTTGTGACAGCTCGGTGTTTACTGGCTGTGTATGCAAGGACTATACTAGCTTTATGCTCAGACAATGCTTGCACAGCGCTATGCAGTACTGCTGCCCCTCAGGAGGGATTCGACACCTCCTCAATATGCCGGCTTTATTAATAAACCTTCAACCAAATATGACTACATTGTGTAGTCTAACTGCAAATGCATTACAATGATATAAAATAACTAACATATATAATCAAGTACGGACTGTCATAAAACTGAAAGAATGGAAGAAAGCATTAATAAAAGTCACCACCTCGTGCCACGTTTTTATAGTTAAACTTTACCCTTCAGATTTATGCACAGATTATATCTGATCGGGTTATGTGACTGCACGGGTGTGCTTAAGAAGCAGCTATCCATTTTAAACACGTTAATACAATTACACCGTCTATTTAAGGTTTTGTTTCCAGACGAGACCAAATAATTGAGGGCAGTATTGAAATGCTAATGACATTGTTATAGGGAGCTGCCGTAACAGCTGTACTCCACTGCCTAACAATTACAACGCAAAAAAACCACGGGCAAGCACCCTCCTAATAATATACTATAGCCAAGACCAGATGAGTGTTCTATAATCATACATACATACATTGAACACCTTTAGAAAGTTGTGAGACTATTACTGTATACCTCTTGTAAAAGTATCGGTACCGTAGCCGTACACAAAACGGTGAATAACGCCCGTACAGTTCCAACATCTGTGACATGATTGTGTTACACAGCAACAAAACTAGTCAATGATTTATATAAATATGCAGTGAATGCATACTAACAAGACTATCGGCTCAAATACTACTACTACTACTACTCATAATAATAATAATAATAATAATAATAATAATAATAATAATAATAATAGTCATACACATAAGTTGGGAACTGCAAAGCACGTCCTTCCATTAGAGAATAAAGTTAGCACGAAAACTTACCAGAAGCTAAAAGAAAGGACACCGTCAGCGTTCAACAGTAAATATAATGTACACCTTGTCGCAGGAAAGACCCTCCACATCTGTAACTGTCCGCCCGCTGTTTGAGAGCTTTCCCGTTTTTAGTTTTCCTTTAGAAAACACATCAAGTAAAATCCCAAACTAAAAGCAGTTTTCCATTGTCCCGTGCGCTTTGCAATTAAGGCAGATCCTGAGACTGGACAAGTTGATATAACGCAGCCTACCACCGTACACATAATCTATCCATTTCAGAGGATGAAACATTGGAACAAACCCCGCCTCTTACTATTATGGACAAGAAAACCCACCTACCACCTTTGCCGCAGTGTGCTTAATTTAAATATAGAACAGGGAGGACCAATGAAGCAAGGCGTTAGGCGGGGCCATTCCTTAAGGGATCACCATGTTTTTCTACTGTTAGTACGAGACTGGGCTGCTCGCATCATTGTAGAATCGTATGAGGTTTGACACAAATACAGTTTATTTTATAGCTCTTTTTTTTTTACATGAAATAATATTTTTGAATATTAAATAGACACTGCAGTTTTATTTAGTCTGCTCTCCTAAGATTATTGTTATCAACAACAACAACAACAACAATAATAATAATAATAATAATAATAATAATAATAATAATAATAATAATAATAATAATAATAATAATAATAATAATAATAATAAGCATCGGGGGAATAATATAAGCGGAACAACCAGAATCAGACTGAATGTTTTTAAACAGAAAATAAAATGTGAAAAAGATCTGTATGAATGGTATGTCCAAAGGTTCATACATGATGGCACTGAGATGGTTAATTAAACATTGACAACACGAAGGGGCATTGAAATGTTGTGTGACCATTTAAAATGCTGTTTGTAAAAAACAATATATATATATATATATATATATATATATATATATATATATATATATATATATATATATATATATATATATATATATCAAAAGTAACCAAAGAAGGGAATTGTATTTTGCTAGTATGAGGCAAAAATAAATACATAAATAAAATCCCTACTGAAAATTACAGCAACTGCAGGTAAGCATTCTGGTGCACATATTTCCAACAGTATACCCTTCAGGTATAGGAAAAGGTGCACATTGTTTACATCAATTTTAGAATGCAGACAAAAATTATTGACTTGAGAAAAAATGTCAGTATTTGATAGGGGCAAGCCCCTGTATATACTGCCACAGGTATAAGGGGCAGGGCAGGGCAAGGGGCAGGGCAGGGCAGGGCCAAGCAAAAAGGAAAGTCTACCTTTGTAACTACCTCCAGAGACGATCACCTGCCTGCCCTGCATCTACAGCTGTGCCTGCTAACAAGTATACCACTTGTTTCCGTACTTGCTCTGTATGGGCTCTACTGTAAATAAACACGTACAAAATTGCTTAACCTGCCGACTATTTTATAGCCATTAAAGGCTTCTCCACAACGGTGCCCTTTCACAGGGGCCTTTAATGGATGTAGATAAACCCATATCTAATCATAAGAAATATACAGAAAACAAGGAAATGCTCTCTGGGAGTGAAGAAGCAGTTAATATTCAATGATTCTGAAGATAGGATGTTACTTTAGGAATACAGTCTCTGGCTAAGAGATCACCCCTCGGGAAGCAAGAGAAATGTTCTCTTAGCTGAAGTTAACCACCAGCACAATATGAATCAACAAATAAATAAATATGTATTACTTATCATTTCGCATGAGCCTCAACAAATGAAATGACTAGAAATAAAAGAAAGCAATAGGCAAGTGTATGTTAATAAACTATAATAATAAAGTAACAGACAAACTAACAGTAATAAAATAACTGTCAAACTAAATTAACAAAGCACCCCTACACATGTTAAAAAATGCAACAGCAGCTCTGGAGCCCATTACCCTTCAGTCATCAACACCAGGTAGAAGGATATCTACATCATCAGATGGAAAGAAACACAAATGGATGGATCACATTAGTTTACTGCAAATCTACATCTTAGTTGGTGCTTATCTTGATGAGAGCTGAGTTCAAATCAGCATGAAGTTTTAACATCTAGATACGTCCAGTGACTGCTGTGAATAGTGCAGCTGGCAACAAGGGAAAGACCTTGTGACAGCATGGAGAGACAGCTGACAGGAGGAAAGAGACCCCATTGGGGCTGGCAAGGGTTAGCTACCCTTGTCGACAGTATCAAGCTCTGTGTTTTCAAAGCTAAACAGGATGCTGGAGATACCCGCCCAAGGTTTCTAAGAAATTAAAGAGAAAAATACCCCTAGAGTCTGCAAGAGCAGGGACGGAAGATGACTCAACGTTGGACAACATGGTTAATGACTTAGGAATGGAAACGGATATGAGAATGGAGAGTACTTCACAAAAGACTAGTTCAAGATCTGCAGTTAGCAAAGACATGGAACTCCAGGTTTGTGTCTGCGGCTGGAGCAAGGCGACAACGTCAGGGGTTTGAAGTTTCATCAAGGGTGAATGAAATGCTTCAGGGAGAAGGGACAAGGGCCTCACATTGATCAGTACTTCTTACGAAGTCAGTCAAGTCAGTCAAATGAAATCCTGCGACAGGAAGCAAACCACAGTCCGCAGGATATCAGCACCCCTGTCATAGATGTGAGGAGGACTTGCATGGATACAACTAGTGATGAACCTAATGATCCTTGCGAACCCGGTCAGATGAACCAGCATAAGAGAGAAAAGAACCTCAACGGTCACAAGCCTGGAGTTAAATGGCCAAGAGCTTGTGAGAAAACTACGTGCGACACAGTAAACACGGATCTCTGTTTTGTGTTGGAAAGGTTAAATGGAACAGTTGAAAAGAAGCTAGATAAATTTGGGGACATCATCTATTCATATGGAAGCGAGAGGCTTGGAGTTGAAAAAAGAAAGGAAAAAGTACAAACTATTTCTGGAAAGTCTAGACGGCAGCAGGAGATTGAACGCTTAGTTAGAGAAAGGAGGCAGCTGAGGAAGTAATGGACAAGAGCACAACAAAGTCAGAAGGAGGGACTCAATCTCTTACAAAGGGTCATAAAAGATAAGCTTGCAACATTGCGCAGAGCTGAGCACCTACGGAAACGCTACAAAAAGAAGGAGCGTGCGAGAACTAACTTTTATAAAAATCCATTCAAATTTGTAAAGAAGTTATTCACCCGTGAGAAAAATGGCACACTAAAATCATCTAAGTTTGAGCTGGAGAGATATTTGGAGGAAACACATACAGATTAAAAAAGGCAGGAGCCTATGTCAATTCCTTCAGGCATCCCACCTATCAATCCACCAGAATACCAAATGGAGAACTGTGCACCTAAGTGGAAAGAAGTAGAGCACGCTGTGAAAAAAGCAAGGGCTTCATCATCACCAGGGCCTAATGGAGTTCCGTACAGAGTATACAAGTGCTTCTGTAGTTCTACGAATCCTGTGGAAATTGATGGCATGGGAAAAACAGGTTGTACCAAGAGCATGGCACCGAGCAGGTGGAGTCTTTATACCAAAAGAAAAAGATTCTACAAGCATCAGTCAGTTTCACCCTATTTCACTATTAAACGTAGAAGATTTTCTTCAGCATTATTGCTCAGAAATTGTTAACTTACCTATTAAAGAGCTGCTTCATTGAAACTTCAGTACAAAAAGCGGGCAGTCCAGGTTTCCCAGGATGCTTAGAACACATCAGTGTGATCTGGCAACAAATTCAATCAGCTAAAAAGGAGAGGAAGGAGCTCCATGTGACATTCCTGGGTTTGGCTAATGCATATGGTTCAGTGCCACATGAACTTCTTTGGGCAGCTTTTGATTTTTTCAGTGTACCGATGACAATAACACATTTTGTGAAAGCCTACTTTGGAGATTTTGTTTTTCAACTTCAGAATTCAGCACTACATGGCAATGCCTAGAAGTTGGAATAATGGCAGGATGCACCATTTCTCCACTGGCTTTTACCATGACAATGGAAGTAATCATTAGGGCATCAATCAGTTAATACGTCAGGAAATGGTTGGGAGTTCCACGCTGCCTCAGCAGAGAGGAACTTTATGGTAAAGGAATACTGCAGCTACCAGTCTCTGCTCTAACCGAGGAGTTTAAGTGTGCCAAGGTCCGACTGGAAATGACATTAGTAGATTCACACGACAAATACGTAAGGGAGGCAGCACCTTTGTTGAAAACTGGAAGAAAGTGGGCTGCAAAGAAAGCCGTGGAATATCGAATCGGTGATATTATGGAGCAAGTTCAGCAGGAAGAGGGGGTCTTGGTCTCAGTTCAGCTCCTCCTACATAACACAAGTCAACCCCAGCTCAACGGAGGAAGCAGGTGGAGAGTATGAGGTGTGTAAAGGCTGTTTCCCAGGCCAAGCAGGGAGAATGGATGAGATGGGAGAGACAACTGGAAGCTGCTAGAGACTGGAAAATGCTGGCAGATCTTGGTCAACGGCTTATTTTTCCACCTGAGACTGCCACCACGAACCTTCGACCAAACATTGTCTTGTGGTCTGGATCAGCACGCCTGGGAGGATGGGAGGATGCTTTGGATGAGGCGTAAGGGAGGAAGAAACTTCAGTCACTGTCGAGCCCTCTTGAGGTGTCGTGGGCTGGTCAACAAAACACAGAGGATGGAAGGTGCCCACAATCTAGACGGTTGTCATGCTGATGCGCTGGGGAGACCACACCGTGGTTGATCCCCGGAGCCAGCATCGCAGCCATTGTGTGTGCTGATGCGCTAGGGAGGCAAAATAAGCTGATCCCTGGAGCCAGCATTACACTTCAGCCATCAGCACCAGGCAGAAGGATATCTACATCATCAGATAGAAAGAAACGCGAATGGATGGAGACACAGACGTATCACATTAGTTTACTGTAAAGCTATGTCTAGTTGGTGCTTATCTTGGCCAGAGCCGAGTTCAAATCAGCATGAAGTTTTAACATCTACTCTCATGTAATAGAAATCATGAATACCTTTACAGGAGCAATATTCAAGACATGCACAAAATTCTTTAACAGAATGGTGAGTCAACTCACCAGAACAGAAAATCAGAAGCTCGAACAATTTCTAACTTTTTGCAAGAAGAGAAACAGCGGCGCATTTTGCCATTTGTTTACGTGCCATTTTGTAGCGATGAGGTGCACTCGTGGAAATCAGAATACAAAATGAGGTGGTTCTGGAAAGATTGAATAAACCAATTAGTGTGCCACAAGACACGCGATGACAAGTCACATTTGAAAAGATTGAATAAACCATTTCAATTTAAGTTTGATGATGATGAGTTACCATGCTACAAAACAGTACTGTATCAGTTGTGAAGGAATCGCTAGTGGTACCAAACAGGTGTTCTTTTAAGGCGGAGCATTTACAATGGGAAAAATCCATTTCACCACATGGGTGTTCTCTTAGGAGGTGTTACTATACGCTGAGACAAGCTAAACTAGCTGTTTAACCAGCATTAAGTCTCGAGATCCAGCCCATAACCAGCTAAAAAACAGCACACTACCACCTCTGACCAGGACAGCGCAGTGCTGGAGCACTACCACCTCTGACCAGGACAGCGCAGTGCTGGAGCACTACCACCTCTGATCAGGACAGCGCAGTGCTGGAGCACTACCACCTCTGACCAGGACAGCGCAGTGCTGGAGCACTACCACCTCTGATCAGGACAGCGCAGTGCTGGAGCACTACCACCTCTGACCAGGACAGCGCAGTGCTGGAGCACTACCACCTCTGATCAGGACAGCGCAGTGCTGGAGCACTACCACCTCTGATCAGGACAGCGCAGTGCTGGAGCACTACCACCTCTGACCAGGACAGCGCAGTGCTGGAGCACTACCACCTCTGACCAGGGCAGTGCAGTGCTGGAGCACTACCACCTCTGACCAGGACAGCGCAGTGCTGGAGCACTACCACCTCTGATCAGGACAGCGCAGTGCTGGAGCACTACCACCTCTGACCAGGACAGCGCAGTGCTGGAGCACTACCACCTCTGACCAGGGCAGTGCAGTGCTGGAGCACTACCACCTCTGACCAGGACAGCGCAGTGCTGGAGCACTACCACCTCTGATCAGGACAGCGCAGTGCTGGAGCACTACCACCTCTGACCAGGACAGCGCAGTGCTGGAGCACTACCACCTCTGACCAGGACAGCGCAGTGCTGGAGCACTACCATCTCTGACCAGGACAGCGCAGTGCTGGAGCACTACCATCTCTGACCAGGACAGTGCAGTGCTGGAGCACTACCACCTCTGACCAGGACAGCGCAGTGCTGGAGCACTACCATCTCTGACCAGGACAGTGCAGTGCTGGAGCACTACCACCTCTGACCAGGACAGCGCAGTGCTGGAGCACTACCACCTCTGATCAGGACAGCGCAGTGCTGGAGCACTACCATCTCAGACCAGGACAGCGCAGTGCTGGAGCACTACCATCTCTGACCAGGACAGCGCAGTGCTGGAGCACTACCACCTCTGACCAGGACAGCGCAGTGCTGGAGCACTACCATCTCTGACCAGGACAGTGCAGTGCTGGAGCACTACCACCTCTGATCAGGACAGCGCAGTGCTGGAGCACTACCATCTCTGACCAGGACAGCGCAGTGCTGGAGCACTACCACCTCTGACCAGGACAGCGCAGTGCTGGAGCACTACCATCTCTGACCAGGACAGCGCAGTGCTGGAGCACTACCATCTCTGACCAGGACAGCGCAGTGCTGGAGCACTACCACCTCTGACCAGGACAGCGCAGTGCTGGAGCACTACCATCTCTGACCAGGACAGTGCAGTGCTGGAGCACTACCACCTCTGATCAGGACAGCGCAGTGCTGGAGCACTACCACCTCTGACCAGGACAGCGCAGTGCTGGAGCACTACCACCTCTGACCAGGGCAGTGCAGTGCTGGAGCACTACCACCTCTGATCAGGACAGCGCAGTGCTGGAGCACTACCACCTCTGATCAGGACAGCGCAGTGCTGGAGCACTACCATCTCAGACCAGGACAGCGCAGTGCTAGAGCACTACCACCTCTGATCAGGACAGCGCAGTGCTGGAGCACTACCACCTCTGACCAGGACAGTGCAGTGCTGGAGCACTACCATCTCTGACCAGGACAGTGCAGTGCTGGATCACTACCACCTCTGACCAGGACAGTGCAGTGCTGGAGCACTACCACCTCTGACCAGGACAGCGCAGTGCTGGAGCACTACCACCTCTGACCAGGACAGCGCAGTGCTGGAGCACTACCACCTCTGACCAGGACAGCGCAGTGCTGGAGCACTACCACCTCTGACCAGGACAGCGCAGTGCTGGAGCACTACCACCTCTGACCAGGACAGCGCAGTGCTGGAGCACTACCACCTCTGACCAGGACAGCGCAGTGCTGGAGCACTACCACCTCTGACCAGGACAGCGCAGTGCTGGAGCACTACCACCTCTGACCAGGACAGCGCAGTGCTGGAGCACTACCACCTCTGATCAGGACAGCGCAGTGCTGGAGCACTACCACCTCTGACCAGGACAGCGCAGTGCTGGAGCACTACCATCTCTGACCAGGACAGCGCAGTGCTGGAGCACTACCATCTCTGACCAGGACAGTGCAGTGCTGGAGCACTACCACCTCTGACCAGGACAGCGCAGTGCTGGAGCACTACCATCTCTGACCAGGACAGTGCAGTGCTGGAGCACTACCATCTCTGACCAGGACAGCGCAGTGCTGGAGCACTACCACCTCTGACCAGGACAGCGCAGTGGAGCACTACCATCTCTGACCAGGACAGTGCAGTGCTGGGCTGGAGTTTCCAACTGGGTGAAGCCCTGATTGCACTCATTTAAGTTCAGTAGGTGTTTTGTATCATCAGATAACAGCTGTGCTCTCAATTACTGTATCATTGTTCAAGGCTCTGCTTGGGAAGTGCATTGTAAAGCTGAGAGAACACAAAGACACCTTTTTTAGGAACAGTGGAGGAGCCCCAGAGTTTTAACTTCTGGAAAACAGCCAATGGCAGGCAGGGTGTCCATTTGTCTGGGGCTAACTGCTCCAGGAGCATCCACACTTTGAGAATGTCAGTCTGTCTACATATCAAACGTATGGCTGTAGGTCATGCTGATTGGCTCTTACATGTTACTGATCAGCTTGATAAGCTTTATGTTTAATACAGTCGTGGCAGGGGATGCACAGTTTGTCATACTTGTCATTAAAGTTACTGCTGTCTTTGGTTTATATTCATTAAGATAACTTTAAAATATTGTGTCACATTGTACTTTTAATACTTGCTTAATACTTTGTAACGATTCTGTGGTAGCAGGATGTGGCCCTTTTAAGAGTGCTTCTTGCCTTTCAGCTCTGCCCTTTTGAATGACTGTGTGCAGGCAGGCAGTGATCACGTGCAGGAGAGAGCGCTTCAACCCTCGGGTGTGTGATTTCAAAGACGTGGGAACCTTCTCCAATGTGTGAAGAGATTAAGTACTGATATAATATAAAGTATCATTAACAGGAACCTGCTTTACATGGTGTGCTCATATAAAAGTAGGGAAGCTGTTAATCATCCACTGACTTCGCTTTCCTATCTAGCTCCCTAGCCAGCCTGCTATCTTCAAGGACCCCGCTCTCAAGTGTGATGGACCCTCTCCTGCTGCCCTGATCAAGGGGAGATTTCATTAACACTTGCTAGCAATGTTTTGTCATTGTTTTGAATATGGCATTGCATTATAGGGCAGAGCATTTGTATTTGCAGTGCTGTAAACAATACTACAGTACATACAGTGGTTCACAATGGCAGATTGCATGTCTAGCTTTGTATATCATAGTAGATCATTGGGGGCTTTCTTTTCTTTTTTTGAAGCACATATTTGATATATGATGGCAGTAATATGTGAATACACACAAATAAAAACATCCAGCGCATTACATTCAGTGCAAACTCTTAGTTATTAGAAACACACACGCACACACACACACACATATTGCATCAGCAAAAACAAGTGAGGCGCATTTTTTTTATTGAGCTTACATACACAGGATAGACAAGCAGTTTACATTACAATTCCGTGTTGATGTAACAATGCAGTGAAACCCTGGTTGATTGGCACAGCGGAGTGACCTGCACCTCCTTTGGATTTTCAATGGTTTTGGTGGCTGAGGATTGGTTAGGCTCATTGCTAACTGCAAAAGGATTGCAGGGAAAGTGGGTTGATCTTTATACTAGACTGGAAGGTACACCTGTCTTTTTTGTTTCATTTCAGGTGGACGGTCTTGGCGGACAGCATGTGATGTTGATGTGTGCTCTAGTTTGCAACAGTGCTGCCTTTCCAAGGAAAGTATCCAGATGCTGAAGCCCAATAACATGACAGTGCCTTGTGTATTTGCAAAGTTTCATGTAAATGACTGTGTGCAATGGAGCTGCTGATTGGTAATGTAATAATGTTGGAGTTTGTTTCCTGGTGCAATGGTTGTGAATCCCCCTGGACGCTAGGCTAAGAGGATGTCTGGAAACAGCAGAGTAGTGGTGTAGTCGGGCTGGAACACGCTGGAACGCTGTTTCGGTACTGTTCTCTTTAGGCAGCTCAGATATTTTAGTGGTATTCCGGTAGCTTCAGATTTAGGACTACACCACTGGTTCACAGAATCTACTAAGTAATATTTTAGTGGATGAAGCAGCTTGGATTACATCCAGGCCCCAGGGCAAATCCACTCGGCTCCCATACCAGCACATCATGTTTACATCTTTACGTCACAACATACCTAGGCTTCTGTGTATCTCAGTATAGTAAGACACACCGTTGTGTGTTATTGAGGACACCCTACATGGAGGCTATTCTACAGCTCTAGCCAAAAGTTTTGCCTCACCCTAAAGAATTAACTAATTTGGCTTCATAAAGTCACATAAAACCTGCTGAATAATGTTACGTTAACATATTGAATTACATACTGCTTTGTAGTCTTCCTTATACTTAGATAAACAGACAAAAATGGAAAAATGTGACATTTCAAAATCTAACATGAAATACTGTGCTATTATTATGGCTTCCAGTAGACTTATAGCAATTTTGTAGTTTCTTTGATTACATGATGGTAAATAAAAGATCTAAATTATGTTCATATAGTTTATTTTTTTAAATGAAAATCTCAATCCTATAATTGTAGGTGATGCAAAACTTTTGGCCATAGCGGTATACTTAGGGCATGTAGGATTAGTTTACATTTTCACATTTTGTAAGGGCTCTACCAAGGTTTAAAATGCATGTTTTTTTGTTTTTTTTTCTCAGTAACATATACAGTGCCTTGCATAAGTATTCACCCCCCTTGGACTTTTCCACATTTTGTAGTGTTACAACCTGGAATTAAAATTGATTTAATTAGGATTTTTTGTCACTGATCTACACAAAATAGTCCATAATGTCGAAGTGGGGAAAAAAATCTACATATTTTTCAAAATTATTTACAAATAAAAAACTGAAAAGTCTTGATTGCATAAGTATTCACCCCCTTTGCTGTGACACCCCTAAATAAGCTCTGGTGCAACCAATTGCTTTCAGAAGTCACATAATTAGTTGAATGGAGTCCACCTCTGTGCAAGTGTCACATGATCTCAGATTAAATACACCTGTTTCTGGAAGGCCCCAGAGTTTGTTAGAGAGCATATCTAAACAAACAGCATCATGAAGACCAAGGAGGTATCAAAACAAGTCCGGGATAAAGTTCTGGAGAAGCACCAGTCAGGGTTGGGTTATAAAAAAAATATCCCAAACTTTGAACATCCCCCGGAGCACCGTTAAATCCATTATTAAAAAATGGAAAGAATATGGCACAACCGCGAATCTGCCTAGAGAAGGCCGTCCACCAAAACTCAGTGACCAGGTAAGGAGGGCATTAGTCAGAGAAGCAACCAAGAGGCCAATGGTAACTCTGAAGGAGCTGGAGAGATCCACAGCTGAGATGGGAGAAACTGTCCATGGGACAAATATAACCCGGACGCTCCACAAAGCTGGACTTTATTGAAGAGTGGCGAGAAGAAAGCCACTGCTGAAAAAACCCCATATCAAATCCCATTTGGATTTTGTCAAAAGGCATGTGGGCGACACAGCAAACATGTGGAAAAAGGTTCTCTAGTCTGATGAGACCAAAATTGAACTTTTTGGCCTTAGCGCAAAACGCTATGTGTGGCGCAAAGCCAACACTGCTCATCACCCTGAGAACACCATCCCCACGGTGAAGCATGGTGGTGGCAGCATCATGTTATGGGGATGCTTTTCATCGGCAGGGACTGGGAAACTGGTCAGGATTGAGGGCAAGATGGATGGAGCCAAATACAGGGAAATTCTAGAGGGAAACCTGTTTCAGTCTGCAAGAGACCTGGGACTGGGGCGGAGGTTCACCTTCCAGCAGGACAATGACCCTAAACACACAACCAAAGCTACACTGGAGTGGTTTAAAAACAAGAACCTGAATGTCTTAGAATGGCCCAGTCAAAGCCCAGACCTCAATCTGATTGAGAATCTGTGGCAAGACTTGAAAATTGCTGTTCACCAGCGGTCCCCATCCAACTTGACAGAGCTTGAGCAATTTTGCCAAGAAGAATGGGCAAAAATTGCATGATCCAGATGTGCAAAGCTGTTAGAGACACCCAAAAAGACTCACAGCTGTAATTGCTGCCAAAGGTGCTTCTACCAAGTATTGACTCAGGGGGGTGAATACTTATGCAACCAACTAATGTCTTTTTTTTGTTTAATTAACTTTTGTGTCACAATAAAAAATATTTTGCACCTTCAAAGTGTTAAGTATGTTGTGTAAATCAAATGGTAAAAATCCCAATTAAATCCATTCTGTAACCTAGCGTCGGAACATGATTTACAAAACTTTTCAAACTTTTTTAATGAGCGTTTCTTACTCACTTAAGAACAGTTTAAGCCAAGAACCTGCTTCTGGGGTCCACCATGTTTTGAAAATCCACATTTGAGACCCAGGCAGTGACTGGATGTGTACGACAGCAGGCAAGGTTAATGGATTTATTTTGTTAGCTACAACCCTTCCAATGCAATGGAAGCTCAGGTTTTTATACAAGTACAAGTTACCTGTTACATTACAATGTGAAAGATAGAACCAGAGGTGTTATCGTTATTCCTTTGTTAAAACCAGATCCTGTAACAATCACTCTTGTGGGGGCTGCATGTCAGGATCACAGCAGCATCATATTCACAGCGTGTCACATGTGGAGGCTTCCACTCTTTGTAATTGATCATCTGCCAGTCGAATTGCTGCAATGTTTGGGATTAAACATTAAAGGTTTTCTACAGTTACGGATACAGATTCCCTCCTGGATGGTTGGTGTAACATATTCTTTGATGTGTACAGGTGGTTCCTTTAAAAAGAGTTTACAATCATTACTTTTATTTTCTTTGTGTATTTTTTTTGTATTATTTTTTTTTAAACCTAACCCCTTCATTTCATAACGGTTTCCATAGATACCAAGAGCGGATTTACCTCTATTTATAGAAACAAGAAATTAGGGGAGGCTGTACCCCAGTTAGTTGTGAGCGTGTGAGAAAGTGAGTTTGCAAACATTTCACAAGCTGGCAGCTGATCTATAACGGTGCCCACAAAAACTCTGCCTCTGTCCCCCAGGAAGAAGCCAGGGTTGGCGATTTGAATCAATTCTTTTTTATTTATTTTTTATTTTTTAATTATGGAATTTTTTTTGTAGTATCGTAGTTGTAGCTCTACAGTTCCTCCAAACTGCACATTTAAGAATGTTGGAAATGGTGGTTTGTGAATAGTTACATACCAAACTAAATTACTCAATCTTAAATGAATACATAAATAAATAAAGCAAATTATTTATCATTGTGGCATCCTCTAAATGTGAACTACAATATGTGAACTACAAGAATTTAGCGATGAAGTAAGCCAGAGAAAAATCTCCCTGACTCATCCCAGTTTACTTTTCTTTCTTTGATTTCCTCTTTCTCTGCCAGTCCAAACACACACAGTTGTTACTTAGGACTACTTTGCTTTTTATAGTGTGTTCAATTGTTAAAGTTCCTGATTGCACCACTACATAAACCTGGTTTCAGCGGGTCTTAACACAGAGCTCAATTGTCTATTTGGGATCCCACTGCACTGTCATGAGAATCGCTTAGGCGAATATGTTAATGATGGGGCAGGCGCTCTATAACAGGGCAAGACACGTCTTCAGAATACCATGTCAGTGCAGTATTTATTTTATTTTTTTTACGTCTTCACTTCATTTATGCGTCACAGAATCGGGGCAAGCGCCGTTCACACTTGCACTCGCATTTGTGCTGTGATCAGAATACAGCCCTAAGAGTTTTAGTTTATAGACAGTAAGAGTTTAAGATGTTTGTGTTAATAAAAGGTTTTTAAAACATACTTTTCATGTCGTCTCTTTGAGAAACTATATAAAATAGGTAGTAAATGAAAAAAATGATTTAATTTTAATGATTAAAAAAAAAAATCTAATGATTTAAATCATGACTTAAATGACTGTAATATCAGCAAGGAGCCAATGAGTCAGTCAATTTATCAGCCATCTTAGGTTACAGGTCAAAGTGAAACGTCCCGTTAGATTTTGGCCAAGGAAGTTCCTTAACACTCAAAATATAAAGTTGCCATTAAAAAAAACAAAACAAAACAAAAAAAAAACATTTATAATGAAACAGCGGCACCTGGTGGTAACATGGGCTTCATCCGTGAGGCTCATTCTGAGGTTAAGTGTTACCTGACATCAAATTGTTTAGAGTGGCATATGCTTAGGTTATTGATCTGAAAGTAGCGTTGGTTCATACAAGCGGAATACTGGTTTTCCTCTTACTGTTTGTTGAGTTGGTATGTTAATTGATATAAATGCTTTTCTAAAGAAACCTGCTTCCCCAAAATGTCACTTGAATTATTATTTTTTTAAAACAAGGTCATGAACCAACTCTAACTAACTTCAAACACTAATGTAATATCATACCTAGTATTTTTCTAATTTACAACTAAAATGTCTTTGAATGTAATGTAATGAATGTAATTGGGCAGCAGTGTGGAGTAGTGGGCAGCAGTGTGGAGTAGTGGTTAGGGCTCTGGACTCTTGACCGTAGGGTCGTGGGTTCAATCCCCGGTGGGGACACTGCTGCTGTACCCTTGAGCAAGGTACTTTACCTAGATTGCTCCAGTAAAAACCCAACTGTATAAATGGGTAATTGTATGTAAAAAATAATGTGATATCTTGTAAGTCGCCCTGGATAAGGGCGTCTGCTAAGAAAGAAATTATTATTATTATTAAATGTATTTCAAGCAATCAATAGCATGCAGCATTTCCAGATATTGTTTGTTGGTTAGTTAGTATTTTACAAAGCTTTGGTGAAGGTGGTGAAACTCAGAAACACTGACTGATGTATCAGATTTAACCAAAACCTTTCCTCCATTCTTAGTCTGTAAGTGCTTTTGCGGGCAACTAAGTCTAGTGGCTATGCAGGATGAAGTGTGAAAAAGGACAGGGTTAAAGTAACATGTTTTCAGCTAGATGTGCCTGTGGTCCAGTACACTGCTTAAATTAAAACATTTCTACACCTTCAAAACAGAAAGGTAAAGATTTCTCTACTCTTGTATTTACTCGGGTCTGAACTCACATGAAAGCTAGTGCATTTAAGCTGTACTTTTGGTATATAAACCAGCACGATGTATCAAATGCCTCTTTTCCATTGTACACCCGAGACACGCCGGGGCCGTACCGAGCCCTCGCGGTGCAGTTAAGGGGAGCCTGGGTTGTTTTTCCACTGCAGAGCCGAGCTTCACAGTGCAGATGGAAACGACTGCAGCCCAGTTTGATATCGGAACGAGACGAGTTTTATAAAGCGGTTTCACAATGCAGATGGAAACAGTGGGCCACACTCTCAAACCTTTTTTTATTTACCAATTACAATTATAAAAACAAACAATATGAAATAACATTCATGCCCTATAAATGAAATGTCCACCATTTATTTCTGGTTAATGAAAAAAATAAATGATACTAATGTAAAGAGTAAAGAGGTGTGATAATTAGGGTTTGCCTCTTACAGCATGCAATGGCAGATGTAAAGTGTACCAAGAACACATTTTTTTATTGCCACAAAGTACACCGTTTGGGCCCTAGGTGTGCGGGTTGTTGTATATAGTCGTATATGGTTAGTCATTTGAGGACACAACATTCTTTTTTATCAGCAATCAACACTTCAGTTCCTAAGTGCATGCCAGTAGGTGTAAAAGTGATGCATGTCTAATAAATTGGAACAGTATCTTTCTAAAGGGTGATCAACTGAAGTACTGTTATGAAAATAAAAAGAACTTCAGCACTTCCTACAATATACAAGCCGTAGTAGCAACAGAAAATGAAGGGGTTTTAGGAGATGTTTCGTTGAGTATATATTAAAAGATTGCTGGAACACCTAGTGGTTGCAAAGACACGTCACAAAGTGATGCTGGCTTCTCTTGAACCTGTCATGTGCTCACAGTATGTATAAACTCCACAGAATAGCTTGGACCAGCCTACTATATGTGGTGTGCATTGCTATAGCTACATTAAGAAGCTTGACCAAAGCACAATTCTTTTGTCTATTCAGAGTGGGAGCTCAGTGCACCAAGAACTAATTTTATGTTAAACCTCTTTGTGGCTTTCAAAATGCTAAATCAGACCTCATATTTCTGTCAGCAGGTAGCAAGCATTTTGTGTTTAACAGAATACAGTGGACAGTATTTGCAGCAATACTCCCTTACTGTCAAATAAAGGCATGGGAGAGCTCATATTTGTTACACATATCTAGCGATCCACTTATCCAACTGTAACGAAATATGCTAAGAACGATCTGGATACATAGGGAATTTTTACCCCCAGACTTGTCAGCAGTAAAGACAGCCTGCCTTATTATATAGCGTGGACGGGTGTACATACTGTACACCACACATCAGAGGTACGCATGCATGACTCAGAAATGTCTTCATCTAGACAATGTGGGGAAGCTATAAAATAAAGGCCAACAAGATGCTTGGATATACATTGGCTCTCAAAAGTATTCACCCCCCTTGGACTTTTCCACATTTTATTGTGTTACAACATGGAATCAAAATGGATTTAATTAGGAGTTTTTGCCACTGATCAACACAAAAAAAGTCCATAATGTCAAAGTGAAAAATAAAATCTACAAATTGTTCTAAATTAATTACAAATACAAAACAGAAAATAATTGATTGCATAAGTATTCACCCCCTTGAGTCAATATTTGGTAGAGGCACCTTTGGCAGCAATTACAGCCATGAGTCTATTTGAATAAGTCTCTACCAGTTTTGCACATCTGGACACTGCAATTTTTGCCCATTCTTCTTTGCAAAATTGCTCAAGCTCCGTCAAGTTGGATGGGGACCTTTGGTGAACAGCAATTTTCAACTCTTTCCACATATTCTCAATTGGATTGAGGTCCGGCCTTTGACTGGGCCAATCCAGGACATTGACCTTTTTTGTTTTTAAGCCACACCAGTGTGGCTTTGGCTGTATGTTTGGGGTCATTGTCCTGCTGGAAGGTGAATCTCCTCCCAAGTCCCAGGTCTCTTGCAGACTTCAGCAGGTTTTCCTCCAGGATTTCTCTGTACTTTGCTGCATCCATTTTGCCCTCTATCTTCACAAGCTTTCCAGGCCCTGACGCAGAGAAGCATCCCCATAGCATGATGCTGCCACCACCATGATTCCTGCGCGATGACGTCTCTGTTTCGTGAGGTTGAGTCAGGGGATGATTCCTGCACGATGGCGTCTCTGTTTCATGAGGTTGAGTCAGGGGATGATTCCTGCGCGATGGCGTCTCTGTTTCGTGAGGTTGAGTCGGGGGATGATTCCTGCGCGATGGCGTCTCTGTTTCGTGAGGTTGAGTCAGGGGATGATTCCTGCGCGATGGCGTCTCTGTTTCGTGAGGTTGAGTCGGAGGATGATTCCTGCGCGATGGAGTCTCTGTTTCATGAGGTTGAGTCAGGGGATGATTCCTGCGCGATGGCGTCTCTGTTTCGTGAGGTTGAGTCAGGGGATGATTCCTGCGCGATGGCGTCTCTGTTTCGTGAGGTTGAGTCAGGGGATGATTCCTGCGCGATGGCGTCTCTGTTTCGTGAGGTTGAGTCGGGGGATGATTCCTGCGCGATGGCGTCTCTGTTTCGTGAGGTTGAGTCAGGGGATGATTCCTGCGCGATGGCGTCTCTGTTTCGTGAGGTTGAGTCAGGGGATGATTCCTGCGCGATGGCGTCTCTGTTTCGTGTGGTTGAGTCAGGGGATGATTCCTGCACGATGGCGTCTCTGTTTCATGAGGTTGAGTCGGGGGATGATTCCTGCGCGATGGCGTCTCTGTTTCGTGAGGTTGAGTCAGGGGATGATTCCTGCGCGATGGCGTCTCTGTTTCGTGAGGTTGAGTCAGGGGATGATTCCTGCGCGATGGCGTCTCTGTTTCGTGTGGTTGAGTCAGGGGATGATTCCTGCACGATGGCGTCTCTGTTTCATGAGGTTGAGTCGGGGGATGATTCCTGCGCGATGGCGTCTCTGTTTCGTGAGGTTGAGTCAGGGGATGATTCCTGCGCGATGGCGTCTCTGTTTCGTGAGGTTGAGTCAGGGGATGATTCCTGCGCGATGGCGTCTCTGTTTCGTGAGGTTGAGTCAGGGGATGATTCCTGCGCGATGGCGTCTCTGTTTCGTGAGGTTGAGTCAGGGGATGATTCCTGCGCGATGGCGTCTCTGTTTCGTGAGGTTGAGTCAGGGGATGATTCCTGCGCGATGGCGTCTCTGTTTCATCAGGTTGAGTCAGGGGATGATTCCTGCGCAATGGCGTCTCTGTTTCGTGAGGTTGAGTCAGGGGATGATTCCTGCGCGATGGCGTCTCTGTTTCATCAGGTTGAGTCAGGGGATGATTCCTGCGCGATGGCGTCTCTGTTTCGTGAGGTTGAGTCAGGGGATGATTCCTGCGCGATGGCGTCTCTGTTTCGTGAGGTTGAGTCAGGGGATGATTCCTGCGCGATGGCGTCTCTGTTTCATGAGGTTGAGTCAGGGGATGATTCCTGCGCGATGGCGTCTCTGTTTCGTGAGGTTGAGTCAGGGGATGATTCCTGCGCGATGGCGTCTCTGTTTCGTGAGGTTGAGTCAGGGGATGATTCCTGCGCGATGGCGTCTCTGTTTCGTGAGGTTGAGTCAGGGGATGATTCCTGTGCGATGGCGTCTCTGTTTCGTGAGGTTGAGTCAGGGGATGATTCCTGCGCGATGGCGTCTCTGTTTCATGAGGTTGAGTCAGGGGATGATTCCTGCGCGATGGCGTCTCTGTTTCGTGAGGTTGAGTCAGGGGATGATTCCTGCGCGATGGCGTCTCTGTTTCGTGAGGTTGAGTCAGGGGATGATTCCTGCGCGATGGCGTCTCTGTTTCGTGAGGTTGAGTCAGGGGATGATTCCTGTGCGATGGCGTCTCTGTTTCGTGAGGTTGAGTCAGGGGATGATTCCTGCGCGATGGCGTCTCTGTTTCGTGAGGTTGAGTCAGGGGATGATTCCTGCGCAATGGCGTCTCTGTTTCATCAGGTTGAGTCAGGGGATGATTCCTGCGCGATGGCGTCTCTGTTTCATGAGTTTGAGATAGTACCTAGGCTTGACTGACCTTCTCTGTTTTAAACATTGAATTGATAATATCAGAAGGACAGCAATTCATGTCTTGTCTAAATGAGATAACGGACTAAATTTCAAAACCCTTCTGTGCAGGGCATGAAGATAACACATTGTTACAGCAACCTGTATTGTAGCCACATGGAGCCTAATCAAATAATTCCAACCTGTGCCTTGCCGTTATTTCACTTGTGCAATATTTAATGAAGCTTTATAGCTATATTCATAAAACTATAGTGGTGCAGATAGAGAGCACCAATTCTCACAAGCTGAAAGAATATACCAGACCTGCCTAACATATCACTGCAATTTGGAAAGAAAAAAAGATTGTTTTTTGTAATGGTCACCTAATCATTAAAACAGCTAGGATATGTGACCTTTATTATTCCAGAAGAAATGCTTCTAAATTTAAACTATTGCACCAGGAAAAATATATACAAACGAGGGCACTCATGAAGGGAATTTTGCAGCGTCTGTGGCAGCAGTCAGGGTGGGGACGTAGTTGATGAATTGGACATAAAATCAAGCTTCTGGGATTGCTGGCACAGTAATTACGTCAGAGAGCTTTTTGTTGCAGTAAAAATTAGCAGTACATTTTGTATTTTGTTATTTCGCTTTATTAATTGTTACTTCAGGTTGGCTGAGTTTATAATATCACTGGAGCAATAATAATAATAATAATAATAATAATAATAATAATAATAATAATAATAATAATAATAATAATAATAAAGATTTAACAGTATTTAACCACTAGGTGGCATAAGTGACATTTCCTCAGAGAGCTTTGTAAAATGTTAGCATTTTCTAAATCCCCTCAGTCTGTGACAATTGC
Organism: Acipenser ruthenus; assembly: GCF_902713425.1. Lineage (NCBI taxonomy): Eukaryota > Metazoa > Chordata > Actinopteri > Acipenseriformes > Acipenseridae > Acipenser > Acipenser ruthenus. The sequence goes on from NC_081193.1 coordinate 1,181,790, forward strand.
CATGCCAATCTTGCAGGAATTTTCTGATCAGTTTTAGCAGCTGTTCCTGTTGCCCGTGTATTTACACCATAAAAACAATTCTTAAAGGATCTAGATGGTCAGAGTTCTAAGATTATAAAAAAGAAAACTTTTAAATATGAGTATTTTTCACTTTGACATTATGGGCTTTTTTTGTGTTGATCAGTGGCAAAAACTCCTAATTAAATCCATTTTGATTCCATGTTGTAACACAATAAAATGTGGAAAAGTCCAAGGGGGGTGAATACTTTTGAGAGCCACTGTATTGTGAAAAGTGTTGAATTTAAATCAAGTGAAGTAATGTTAAAACTTTACAATGCATTAGTAAGACCTCACCTAGAATATTGTGCTCAGTTCTGGTCACCTCGTTACAAAAAGGATATTGCTGCTCTAGAAAGAGTGCAAAGAAGAGCAACCAGAATTATCCCGGGTTCAAAAGGCATGTCGTATGCAGACAGGCTAAAAGAATTGAATCTATTCAGTCTTGAACAAAGAAGACTACGCGGCGATCTGATTCAAACATTCAAAATCCTAAAAGGTATAGACAATGTCGACCCAGGGGACTTCTTTGACCTGAAAAAAGAAATAAGGACCAGGGGTCACAAATGGAGATTAGATAAAGGGGCATTCAGAACAGAAAATAGGAGGCACTTTTTTACACAGAGAACTGTGAGGGTCTGGAACCAACTCCCCAGTAATGTTGTTGAAGCTGACACCCTGGGATCCTTCAAGAAGCTGCTTGATGAGATTCTGGGATCAATAAGCTACTAACAACCAAACGAGCAAGATGGGCTGAATGGCCTCCTCTCGTTTGTAAACTTTCTTATATTCTTATGTATGCAGAGATTTTCTTGCTCAACAGTAATGAAACTTGCGAAGGACGTTCTCTAGCACAAGCTATATGACTGGTTTCATTAATCTTGTAGGTTTTTAATTTATATAGGGAATCACTTGTCAAAAACTGATGAATCGTATTAAGAACATTCTTTAGAAAAAGAAGTAACAATCTGGGTGTCACACAAAGTTTTTACATGTAAATAGAAAAGCACTTATTCATTGCTAAAACTTCTGGACATACTTTTGCAAAAGCTATTGAAAGTATCTAGGGGCATATGAAGACATCTGTTCGTCTGTAAGTCAAAGTTAACATTTCTACATGTCCACAGATTGGATGTAGATTACACTAGTCTACTTTATCATGTTGTGTATTTTAAAAGTTGAATGTGTTTGCACTGACATGCTTGTTTATCTGTGGATCCTCTCTACCTTTAGCCTCTCATATAAATAGTGCAGTTGCAAATGGAAGTTTTGTGTTGCTCATTCTTGGCCCTGAACGTTGGTTGAATTTTACCCAGACAGTCTTGTCAGGGGGGAAAAGCATATCATCGCCCAATTTTTACAAATTAAAATGAACCAAAATAAACAAGTGTTTTTTTAACCTTTTCTTCTGAAGCCCTTTTAATGCTCTGTGCTACAATAATTTTGTGATTTTGGGAGTCTGCTGTTTCACACCTTATGTTCCATTTAAGATACCCCAGGCAATATATATATATATATATATATATATATATATATATATATATATATATATATATATATATATATATTTTTTTTTTTTTTTGTCATAGTCTGAACTTTTCATTGGTGACAAGTTTTTATGGATTTTTAGTCATGTGACAACAAAAATACAGCTTTTATTGTATACAAAATGCAACTTTTTCATAAAATGTATTATACCTATATCATCCTTAGTCCTTAAAATCCTTATGTTTGATGTAAGATTTTAGTGTTAAGCTGCTCGATTTGACTATGTCTTTGTGTAAATTGTTTCATTCATTTTGGGGGCATGATGTGCTCTAGGCTGAGACCAGGCCACTTTGACTTTTCCACTTCGTACTATGCAGCCCATGGTGTATGTTACCCAGGCAAAAGTATATATTTTATAGAAGGATTTTAGAAAATGAGTAACATAACATTTCCAGTCAATGGTTTGTTACCCATAATCCTCATGCAATCTGAGGTAAATACAAACTGCGGATGGTAGACAAATTAGATCAAATATACGATTATAAAAAATAAAATAAAGTCTAAATTATATTTTATATAAGCGGATCGATCGAAAATCAGCTGAACTCGTTTCTCTCCAAAACCAACTCAACTAGACTCAACGCAGTTTGAGATACAAGGTTGCAAGTACAGGAACCAATAAAATAAACACTCCTTTGAGCCTCTGATCGCTGACCTCAAACATCACTGGAGAAAAAAATAATGAAGCCACATGATAGAGTATCTTTGAATAATGAAGCCACATCATAGAGTATCTTTGAATAATGAAGCCACATCAAGAGTATCTTTGAATAATGAAGCCACATCATAGAGTATCTTTGAATAATGAAGTTTATTTCATACCATTGCATAATTCAACAAGAGGCTCTGGTTGCAAAGATAAAAGAAGGGGAACTCTCTCAAGTCATGGAACTTGTTGTGAAAACAGTAAACTACCTGCGTGCACTAGCCTTAAACCAACGCGAGTTTCTCAGTCACTGCGATGCAGAGTATAACGACATCATTCTGCACGGTGAGATTCGGTGGTTGTCTCGCGGTCATGTACTTGAGCGTTTTTTGTCTTTGTTCCAGTAGTTCGGGATTTTTTAACCGAGCAAGGCAAAAACGAAGCAAAGTTTTCCGACCCTAACTGGATATTAAAACTAGCTTTTCTCCAGTTGTACTCCAGTCTGTGTGTGTGTATTTGAGTTGCTTCTTTTATTTATTAATAAACTCGCCACAGTGCAGTTGTACTCCAGTCTGTGTGTGTCTGTGTGTGGAGTTGCTTTTTTTATTTATTAAAAAGCGTGCAGCAGCGCAGTTGTACTCCAGTCTGTCTGTGTGCAAGTTTCTTCCTCCTGGTCTGACGTCAACACACACGCCATCCTGATCACATACTGTCACAACGCTCCCTCAGTCTGGAAGAAAGAAGGTTCTTTCAACAAGAACAAGTAGAAGAATTGTGAGGAAGGTTAATAACAATCCGAGATTGACTGCCAAAGATATTCAAAGTGAATTGGCCACAAGTGGGACTGGGGTTTCCATTTCAACCATAGGTCGAGTATTGCATGGTCACCGGTCGCAGGCCAAGGCAAAAGCCACTCTTAAGAAAACATCGCAAGGACAAATCACTTAAAGGTTGCAAAACGGCATTTGAATGGTGGTTATGTGTTCTGGTCAAAGGTTTTGTGGAGTGAGGAAACAAAAACAAACAAAAAAAAGAGCTATTTGGTCACGCTGATAGTCGTTATGTTTGAAGAAAGTCTGGTGAGGTGTACAAATAAAAGAACACCATAGCTACTGTCAAGCATGGAGGTGGTAATATCCTTCTATGGGGCTGTTTTTCTTCTAAATGGCACGGAACATTTAGTTCCAATACATGGTAAGATGGATTCCATAGCATACCAAAAGATATTGGCCAATCATCTGAAACCCTCCGCTACAAAACTTGGTTTAAAGCACAACTGGATGTTCCAACACATCAACGTTCCAAAGCACACATCAAAATCTACTTTGGAATGGTTAAAGAAGAATAAAATCAAGGTGCAGGAATGATCTAAATTTGATTGAGAATCTCTGGTATGAGTTGAAGAAGGCTGTGCACAAGAGAAGTCCTCGGAATCTGAATGAAATGGAACGATTTTGTGTTTAAGAATGATCAAAAATCATTAAAGAATCATGCCAAAAGCTCATTGACAAATATCCTAATCGTTTAGAAGAGGTTATTATTGCTAAAGGTGCCTCAACTAGCTATTAATTTAATTTTCCTTGTCAGGGTATGAATACTTTTGAATTAGCATTTTTGGAGTTTTGCAAATTGCAATAATTGTTTATTGTAACTTTTTTCCACATCCATAAAAGCAAAACTTTTGCTACAAAAGATTTTCCCTACAATTTGTTTTTGAGAAATGTCTAGAAATTATACAATTTCCACTGGGGTATTTAAACTTTTGACTGCAAAAAAAACCCCACAGGATCAACACAGCAGTTCAAGACTATTTATGCACCTGCACGCATAGTGATCTCTATGGAAAGACACCTGGATCAAAAAAGCATTGTGCTACTTTAGAGCGAGTCAGAATCTCATGGGACAGAAAAAAGGCAAGCACGTCATTCTGAAATGCCTCGCTTAAATATATTATATATTTTTGGTTGCGACTTTGTTATGCGGAATGTAATAAACGAGAACCAAAACGGTGAGTCCCCCCCCCCCCCCCCTTCGTTTTACAACGCCATTTCCACGTTTAAGTGTTTAAAGTTAAATTTCAGTTTTCGTTTGCTTGTTCAGCTACAAAAAGGCACAAGTAAACCTCATGTTATCACTTTATGAAAACGTGTCTATGGCCGCTGTTTACTCTGAAGAAACGGCAATGGCAAGGAATGAAAAAAAAAGTAAAAAATAAATGAAATGCGTTGTCAACTTTATGTACTTTATTTTGGGAATAAGCAAAGCAATGTTTAACTTAAACTGCTATTTAGCATGCTTTGTTTTGTAGTTAATTCACTGGAGTAAAGTAAGGCCTACACAACTTATTCTTTACTTCTGGGATATTCTGACGTCTTGCTGTAAAATAAAGGCGCACACACACACACACACGGGACATGCCCCCCTGCTCCTGCTGCTATGCTGTCTCTGCCTGAGTTCTGAGCTGACAGCTTTTATTACTTTTTGAAAACGAATGACATCCGAACATGAAAATCCTGTGTTTGTCCCACCACTAATTTCATTGTAACAATGAAATAGAACCACCGACCATACATCTGTAAAAGCTTCTCGATGATCGATCTCGAGTGAAAAAAACAATCCAGTGAGTATTTAAAATAAATAAATTGTTTTTAATTGAGACGTAACAGTTACGTTAGGCAGCACAGAAGTGGTTAAACGTCCAACAAGGCAGTCAATGGAGTGGCAGCCTTTGAAATTACAGGGCGGTGCTAATCTTATTCTGGTATAAAAAGTGTGACATTGGGTTTATCAGAATAGGTACCAATTCAGTACGGAGTTATGATGTCTTGCAGTCAATTCCAGACAGTTTATTATAGACTGCCGAGTATCTTTCGGCCAAACAGAGTACACATTTGGAATGCTGCATGCCACCCTTGTTCCATTCACTTCTGCTGATAATGCATTCTACACAGACATCTGCTGTCCTATAACAAACTATATACAAGTCATGAATTTGTATTACAGTGCTGCATGTTGTCCTGTTACACAATTCAATTGTCTTTCAAGAGGCCAACGTTCATCTATGAAAGTACTGTATTAGTTGATATATTAACTCCCGCTGGGGATACATAACCAATACTTTTCAAAGTTTGATGAAACTTAAAACTGTTCCTCGTTTACCACAAGCTACTGAGTGTATCATTGTTTGGACTGTAGAAGCTCTGTCTGTACATAACACAATACATTTACATCAAGAGAACCGCTTACCCAGTTATGATGACATTTGAAAGGGACATTCTTTAGCAAAACAGAGACGTACTGTATGTCACAGATTGCAATGGTCATGGAACTTCTTTTCCTGTTACTTATGCCTAAAATGTTGTCATCGATATGCTTGTTTAATATGCTTGTTTGCAAAAACAATTACATCTGTTGTCTTTTTCAAAAGCATGAAATGCATTTACTTCTGGCATAGGAATTCCACAGCACCGTGAAGGCAGCAAAGGGCACATGGCCATCATTTTTTTGGTTGTCATGTAGGAATTTTAGGAGTGTGTCCTGCAGCTCAATATTAATTACTATTAAACACAATTGTGTTGAAGTTAGAAATACTAAAAGGAACTTTCAAATGACAAAGGTTTCATCTAGAAGTCTATAATAAACAGATGTCTTTTAGAAAGCCATTTGATAGCCATCAAACAAAGCCGAGCTGCTTGAATTTTTGCGCCAGGAGTGGCATAGTCACCCAACATCAATGTGAAAGACTGGTGGAGAGCATGCCAAGACGCATGAAAGCTGTGCTTGAAAATCAGGGTTATTCCACCAAATATTGATTTCTGAACTCTTCCTAAGTTATAACATTAGTATTGTGTTGTTTAAAAATGAATATGAACTTATTTTCTTTGCATTATTCAATGCCTGACAACACTGCATCTTTTTTGTTATTTTGACCAGTTGTCATTTTCTGCAAATAAATGCTCTAAATGACAATATTTTTATTTGGAATTTGGGAGAAATGTTGTCAGTAGTTTATAGAATAAAACAAAAATGTTCATTTTACCCAAACACATACCTATAAATAGTAAAACCAGAGAAACTGATAATTTTGCAGTGGTCTCTTAATTTTTTCCAGAGCTATATTATATATATATATATATATATATATATATATATATATATATATATATATATATATATATATATATACACACACACACACACAGTTTTTTGTGATATGGAGGGTAGAAGCGATACAGAAAAAAAAAAAAAAAACATGAATCTGTTCCTGGTACCTTGTGTATATTAATTCAATAGTTTCAGCCTGTGGAGCGCTGGATAACACTGTCCCAGGGAGCCTGGCTTGGGGTCTGTGCTATAAGAACACTGGCCAGGATAACACTGTCCCAGGGAGCCTGGCTTGGGGTCTTGTGCTATAAGAACACTGGCCAGGATAACACTGTCCCAGGGAGCCTGGCTTGGGGTCTGTGCTATTAGGACACTGGCCAGGGTCCAACCTTTCATTTTAAGCAGCATACTAACTTCTCCGATTGATCGTCAGGGCCATCAAGGGTGGAAATAATTGAACGCACCAATCTCCCAGGTGAAAACTGTCTGCTCGAGGATTATTGTCTTCCTCTTAAGAAACAGGGGTTGAAATGCCTACTTTAGGTTGTGCAGAATAACTCATTAGATGCTTAATTGTTCAGGGTACCATAAACACAGCAAAGTCGGATGTGCGCAAGCATGTGAGCGGAGTAGAGCGCTCATAAACACCGCTCCTCGCTCTCTTCCTCTTTGAAATCGCTTGCTCCAAGGATTTTATTTACCCAGTCTGCTCCGGTGCTTTTAATTCTGCAGCCAGCTCCACTCACACTCAGCTGCTAGTGTAAAATGTAGAGATGTGCGAACGAGTTCCTTTGAAATCGAGTACCCGGTTCCTGCTTTGGTACCGACGAACCAGATACAAATATCAGGGATCCGGTTCCAGTGAGTACTATTATGTTTTTAGTGAAACTGATTATTAAAACATTCATTTGTCAAAAATACATTTGATATCTTTAATTGACAAGTTCACACTTGGAAAAAAAAAAAAGGTCTGCATAACATTTATCACAGCAATAACAGGGTTTTGAAAGTTTTTTTTAAATATTAATTTCCCTTAATAATTCAGTCTCACTTTTACATGAAGTGATGAAAACGCTTTGGGTAAAGGGAATCTTCTGCACCTCGATGGGATAATTCGCAAAACAACCCCAAGCCCAACGACACCATTTCAGCTATCTAAAAAAAGTAATTAAACCCCAAGCCAATGCGGTTGTATTTCGGCTTGGGATCCTAACATACACTGACCTTTTTGCACATACCATGTGCTTAAAGATTTTTTTTTAATTGTATAAGCTTTGTGAAATTTGCAATGAACAAGGTTCATATACAAACACACAATGGCTTTCACTGTTGTAATAAAACTATTACTGTGCAAATTGTATATTAATTATTTTGTTAAATTTCATAGATTACACAATGTTGTCGGACATCGCAACAGATGCATCATTTATGGATCATATCTTTTATCATATTTGTACAGTGTAAAATATTTTTCATTCCACTCCATGCTCCTAGCAAAATGGTCCCCCTCTGCTACAGTCACATGCTCTGCAGGGTGGGCGAACCAGGTGTTTGGCGATTCTGCCTCTATGGATAAGGCTGCTTATGAACTTTGCAGTTTTTAACTCATCGTATAATTCAATACTAAATCAGTGAAGCACAATCTTTCAGCATTATTTAGAAGTATAAATATTACAGTAAACATAAATAAAAATCACAATACTGACATTTTTTGTTTTATTTCCCTTTTAAAAAAACGACCATTTCAGAAATATCAAGCGTTTTGAAACTAGTAAAAGTGTAAATCAAAATATTAATTGAGTCGAAAATACATTTAAATGTATAATATAGTAACTGAAGATGATACCATGTGCATTTTTTTTGCAAGTTGAGTATTCATCATGTGACTTCACTCATGTGTCTCTGTGAAACTCAACAAGGCGTCTTCACCAATGAAAAACCTGCAATGGTTCAGTAAAATACAACTAAAAAAAATCTGACTATCTATGATTTTGCTGTCATTCCATTGATCATTGATGCCATTAAAAGATTATACTACCAGTTGTGAACACGTAGAGAACAAGAAAGCAAATAAGACAGCAGCAATGGTAAAGCACTGCATTCTTCTGTGCTGGAAAATAAGGTACTGTACTGCACTCAGACGGGGCTTTCCCGAAGTAAGCCAAATTAATTGCATGTTTAATTATTGTTTAGTTTATTTCTTTCCATGCTACCTGCCTTTTAATAAAGCTATAATTCGCAATATTAAACAATGGCCGTTTCTTAATTACATTATATTATCTGACGATGAAGAAACAAGCTCAAAACTATTTTTATTTTAATGCCAGTAAACGAGCCAAATCATGTCTATAAACACTATGACAGGTCTGAAGTGTCTTCAGATGCTTTACTTAATATTACAGCAACAAGTCTTTTTAAAAAAACTTTTGGTTTAATAAAAGTAAAGAATTATGGCAATATTTATGAATTTTACTTATTTTGACTATCAACATTGTATTTATGTTCAAATGCCATGTTTAATATGTTAAGTGGGGTGGGTGTAGAAAACCTGAATTGGCCATTTTTATAAACTGAATTTGCTATCCCAAGAAAGGAAAATCAGTAGCCGTGATGGTTACAATTGAAAGCAGTGCAGACGCCAGTGTTTTATACAGTAGTATAAAGCAACTGCATGCAGGCCACCAGTTAAGCATGCAGCCTACTGACAGAGCCGCATTCATTATAAGATCACAGAGAGGCTTCATAAAGGTAAATATACGCATCATAAATGCTATATTTACATAATCAGAGGATGATTCAGAATCAGAAGTAGAGTCTCAATAAATGTCTTGTTTAAATTTAAATCAAATTGTACAATTTGTTGAGATACTTCTGTTGGAAATTTGTTTAATGCGTGGCCAAAGGTTTCTCACTGATAAATTTACCCTCTCTGTCAAAACGGCAAGTTTCCCAGTAATTAAAAGCTTAGAAGGAATGCCGAGTATGACAGAATCAAGGTTAGAAACTCCCGCTCGCCCGAGGCGAATTAAATCTAATGAGGACTAGTTGCTGTCTGTGTCTCAGTTGTTCTCTGGACGAGTACTTAAAACAAATGTACACATATACTCATGTTCAAAGTCTTGTGTAGAAATGCAGGAAGAGTCAATTTTCTAAAACGGGGTGTAGCAGTGGCGAGTAAATATTCATAATACTTACAAAACAGTCACTCGGAACAGATTGAAACCTCTGCATCTCCCCTGCAATGCTAACCCCACTTAATGACATTGTACGTTTGTGTTCTCCCTCTGCATGGGATGTGAAGTTTATTGGGCGTTTGATTTTACTGAAACATGTTGCATCTTTGAAGCAAGCGTACTCAATAAAAAAAAAAAAAAAATGTAGAGAAAAAATGTAAAGAAAAAGAAAAAAGACTGAAGAGACTGTGTGGTCCAGTGGCTAAAGAAAAAGGCTTGTAACCAGGAGGTCCCTGGTTCAAATCCCTCATTGTGTGACCCTGAGCAAATCACTTAACCTCCTTGTGCTCCGTCTTTGGGGTGAGAAGCTGAAAGTGTTTTTAAAACACCCTTTTCTTACACCAATACAGTACTATAGTAGCATTTTAATAGCAAAACATCACTGGCAGCTCACAAACCAGAAGGCGATCCTTCACATATTCAAATCCATTCATACAAAGTGTCCCAGCTTTTTCGAAAACAATCTGCAATTGCCAAATTTTCCTTTGTATTTTTTATGCTTTCATTAGTATCCAACCTAGTAGATTTAGTATTCGTCAATTCTGGCAGATTCTACTGTACTTGGAAGTTTTTTTCTCCCACTGCTAATTAAAAAAAAAAAAAAAAAAAAAAGTAGTTCCTAAACATGCAGAATACATGTGAAGGGGGGGGGGTTATTTACTTAACAAAAGAAGTCATGTGAGGGCAAGATTATTTACAAGTGTGCTACTGTGCATCCAATTGTTTCTTCAACCCCTATATGCATGGTGTGTTGATTACAAGGGCTGGAGACATGGATTAATCAGACATGCTGGTCAGGATGTGTGTGTTTTCCTACATGTCTAAACAATATCAATTACATGCAATAAGTTCAGTTAGTTATCCACAATCCATCTAATAACTACATTTCATTTAGTTTTTGCAGGTTACAAATGTTCTTAACTTGCAGACTTCCTACAAACATCCAGTCAAGTACACAGTAACTTGTTTTCAATAGTGCCTTCACCCTTCACCAGTGTAGTGAAAAACTTTAGGGCAGAGATGGCACTTAATACCTAAACACTTTTCAGTACAAAAAGGGCGACGAAAACAACACACTTCCACATGCATACTTTTCATGAACATACTGTACGGGAAAGTCTAGAGTCGTCGTTTCCCCCCCCCCCCCCCCCAAAAAAAAACACAATAATACTGTACCAAATTCAAGAAATTGTGCGATTTCATATGCCCTCTGCTGGCTGAAACAAATCAATGTAACTAAAAATGAGCAGATCTTTAATAGAAACAAAACAGTTCCCCTAGAATGAAGCAAAGCAAGTTATTTGGAACACAAGTGTGTACAGAGATGCCAACTAAAATTATTTTATATAAATGATTAAAACGGGGGAAATAAAACTAAATAAACTGTGAAGACTTCATGTTGAACGATCACGAGTATTTGTCAATGTTCTGCCTCACTTTTTTTTTTTTTACCTAACAAACCCATTGTTTTCTGATAATTTTACACTTGTCAACAATGCTTGTGCTGTACTGGCTGGTGCTTTACGGTAGTAGTTCGCTCTCCTGTGTTCATGCATTTTATGATTACTTTGAATACCAATAACATACTACGGTGTCTAGAAATTCATGTTCACATTTGTTAGTAGGTCTACTCCCTACACCATTTAAGTCCTATGCTTGACACACTGCTCAAAATTCAACTAAACTGAAAGCAGTTTTCACAGGACTACTCAAATGTATTCCTCCTTCCTAATGAAAGACTAACACCACGAGAGGGAGTTCTCCAACAGTAGCTACCTGTCAACTACTGAGCAGTCAGCATGAAGTACAGGTTTTTGCAATGTTCCACTTTTCATCTCCAGAAAAAGATTTACACGTCAGAACAAAGGTTGCCACATTTAAAGTTCTATAAACATGTAGTACACTAACATAAATCTCTAAAACCTGCTATTTGTTGTATTTCAAAATAAAAAACAAACAAAAAGGATATGGTCTTTATGGTCTGTGCAACCTAGGGAGGCCCAGGTAACACTAGCAATTCATTTGTGCAACTTTCGGCTAAACTGGGTTCTGACAGGGCTATGAAAAGGGGAATTTCCATCTGGTTTCCCCAGAAAACCTACAAGCAACTATAAATAACAAAATAGACTCCAAAAGAACACACACTTGGGAAAACCATTCCTATATCTACCAAGCTTATCCCACTTCGGTCTTACAAGAACAAATTGCAATGTGTACGACTAGAGAAGTCTGTCAGGATAGGCTACACTTCTCACACCAATGTCTAAATCTGGGTCTCTGTCCTTTCTCTTTCATTTCCAAATTCATCATTCAACTTCAGCAACAATTGTCGACGGGCTCGTGTGTCTAGCAGAAAACGCTTTAGCGAGACGGAAAGCATGTGTGCAATTTCACATTCAAATATTCTTTGGATGTGTGTACAAAATACAATTCCTAGAACATGTTTATCAAACAAATAATGTTTATTAGCAACTAAAAACATTCACTTTTGTTTTCTTTTTCTTTTACTCACTGCAGTACGAGGAACAAATCACAGACATTCATTTTGGGGATAACACAGAGCATGTTGTAGATTTATTTTCACAAAGTTCTTACAGTTTCTATATACCTCAGTACTATTACCTCAGTACCTGGTTTACGTATATTTTGCTTAAAAGACAAAAGCATAACACACCTAGGCATTGTTTTAAAATTTTGCAGCAGCATTTAAAAATAGACGAACACAGGCCAGCACCTGCTGTCTTCAAGTATTACAACATCTGCAGTGAAACCATTGGAAACAGCCAGGATCTTCTACTTTCTTCCATAGGAAGGTCAAACTGTTTTTTGTTGTTTAATTAAAAAAAATGTGGCGAGCTCAAAATGAAAATGTACCCAATTAAAAGTTGTGGGAGTGGCTTTCATCATAAGAATAATTAAAAACAATTACCTACCATTTTTTATAAACTAAAAGAGCACTCTATACAAGTCAGTTGTACACCATTGTGTGAAAGATGAAGTGAATTACTCAAAAGGTCCAGTCAGCCATTTACCTATTACAGAGAATTGACAACTTTACAAAAGTATCTTTTACCTACTGAGTGATGACTGTCCCCTCAGTTTCTGTTTTCTCTACCACTGGCTGTTTGTCTATTCCGGTTTCTGGCTCATTCTTCTTCTCATTGTCTACATCCTCGGGAGAAGCTTCTTGCTCTGCTAGTTCAGGATGGTTCTGGTCTTGCTCAATGTCTGTTTCATCACCATTTACCTGTGGTGGCTTGTCTCGCTTTTGGCTTTCAGCTACACCTTCGAAAAACTTAAACGCTCGTGGCGGAGCAGGAGGGGCAGTCCAGGACTCACGGTCTCGTTCACGGGCAAAACGGCTCCCGTTCATTTCCCTGCGGAAATCCAAATCTCTATCGTCCCGATCCCTCTGCCTTTCCCAGTGACGACGACGGTCATCAAAATCACGGTGAACGTCTGGTTCGAAACCCCGGTTCCACGTCGGCCCACCACGCCCATCAAAGCGGAAGTTTCCAGTGCCTGGACGATCATCATTTAAACCTTTTGGACCACCAAAGGGCATCCCCCGGTGCTCACGTTCATCAAAGTCTCCTCGCGGGGGACCCCACCGGCTCTCTGGCCTAAAGCCACTTAAAGACTGCCTTCTACCAAGGTTCTCTCTTCCTTCCCCTGGCGGCCCTCTGAACCCATCCCTTCCGTCTAACGGGGGAGGTCTATTTACGTTGTCACTCGGCTCGACTGGGGGTCTTAAAAGGCTCTCGCGTTTCTCCACGGGGGGAAATCGATAATCTTGATCGCATTCCTGTTGGATGCTGTCATTCCCAGCTGGCATCCCCTCATCAGGCTTGCCTATACTGTTGTCAGCCTGGTTCCCAAGTCTCTCAAAAGGTCCTTCAGGCCTGGTGAAATTGTCAACTGGTGGGAATGGCCCGCGAAGTCTAGCCTGCAGGGAAGGGTCAAGCATTGATGTGGGAGGCATGTTTGGTTGAGGAGGCATTCCAGGCTGCATCAACATAGAAAAACGTGCCCCAGGTGAGGGGGGTAGCATTCCTGGGCGGATGTCCAAGGGCAATAATCCAGGCATCCTTTGGCCATGAATATCTGGATGGTGCAATGACGTTGCAGACGGATGCATCCCCAGGAGGCTAACTGAGCTCCGAGCATCACTTAGGATTCCTGAAAAAAAAACAAAAAAAAACCCCATAATGGTTAGATTTTGGATACACGTTTTCATTACCTCATTTTGTGGCATTTTACATTTGAATGCATGTTAACCCTTTGCAGTCCATTGTCGGACTGGGTCCGACATTGCAATTATTCCTCACAGGTCCTTTGTCGGACTGGGTCCGACATCATTATAGCAACGCAATAAACGGGTGTTTAGTCGTTTTTCCTCCGGAAAAAGCCGAGAAAACCATTCAATTGCCGAGTGGGAGCGACAGGAGCCGAGACAAGTCGGAAAAAAAAAAAAAAAGGCGTATCTCATGAATAGTCATACATGGTATCAGGTATCTGATAACAGGGCGTTCATAGTAAACAAGCTGGCTGAGTGCGTCAGCGCACAGAGACTATCATGGACATTTGCAGAGCTTTTTTCAGATGTTATAGTAATAAAATAATGACTTGGATCGCATTATTGAGGAGTTTGGTGATAAAACGAGTGATCCGGAGATGATCGATCGGTATGTACGACTATTATTATTATTATTTATTTCTTACATAGCTGAACGCTATAGCAAACGAAAGGGTGGGGCAGGGCTGGAGATGCCTAGTGAGTGCTTTGTTGATATGCAGGGCCATTTAAACCCGTTTGACTGTGAAAAAAAATACTTTTAAACAGCACGTATAAAATTAACTGCGCGTGTGAAAATTAATTAGACCTGGCGTGCCTGACGCGCAGTTAATAAATGGACTGCAAAGGGTTAAGTGAAAAAGATGGAACACAAACTTAATGGCATAAAAAGGCAAAAGGACACCTTATATCATTTGAATCCATGTGCTGATTTTAAACCATTTAGATCTATTTACTCTTTAAAAACCTACTTTAAATATGTAGGTTTTCAAATCATAGGTCGGTCATCTTTAATTGACTAGAGTTTCAGGGTGCCACATTAAGTTTAACTTTAGCTCCATGCTTTGTGCATGGTCCCTTACCTTGTGCAGTTTTATTATCAGTCCGATTCTCTGCAACCTGGAACCCTTTGTCATCCAATTCTCTGTGGTCGACTTGCTGAGTCTGCATGCCTAGATTATAGTCACCGCCCCCTGGGATGGCGTGGGAAATGAATGTTCCAGGAATAGTGTTAACTGATGTCACAAGGCTGCCAAAGGAAGGATCCTTTGAATTGTCTTGAGATGTGGAAACTGAAGGCTGAACCAAAGCTGAAAAAAGAAAAAAGAAAAATCATAAGCACTTAACTTTCACTTATTGCATTTGCAGCCACATTAAAAAGATTTTTCAAAATTACTTTAAAAGTAATATATTTTTAGTTTTCCTAAGCAACCCATGTTGTGTACATCTACTCCACACTGCATAGAGCAGCAGTGTGGAGTAGTGGTTAGGGCTCTGGACTCTTGACCGGAGGGTTGTGGGTTCAATCCCCACTGCTGTACCCTTGAGCAAGGTACTTTACCTAGATTGCTCCAGTAAAAAACCCTACTGTATAAATGGGTAATTGTATGTAAAAATAAATGTGATATTTTGTAACAATTGTAAGTCACCCTGGATAAGGGCGTCTGCTAAGAAATAAATAATAATAATAATAATAATAATAATAATAATAATAATTCTGGCCAATATGATCTCCAAAACACCAATTACTTTAACAAGTGTGTTTATACCTACATGTTGGTATGGCAGGGATTCCAGGTCCTATGGCTGACTGAGGAACAGGTGGTGGCATGTAACCTTAAAATAAAATAAAAATCAATCCAAAAACTGAAGGATTTTAACATGTTTCCTCTATATTGAACTGCATTATAAACAAACTGGAATGGCTTCCCCCACATTTACATACATATTTAAAAAACATGCCTGAAAAGAATCACTAATGAAACAAAAATGAAACAAAAGCATTTGTACTAATTGTTTACCAGGCGGTGGCTGAGATGTATTGAAACCAGCTCTTAAAAACGGAGGTAGGTGGCCAAAGCCTGGAGGAGGCATAGCCATTGTCACTGGATAGGCTGGTGGCATCAAGCTAACAGCAGGGACTCCCTGAGCCACTGGCATCTGAAATGTATTAACATTAGATACAGGTTAATTTTTAAAAAAACTCAATTTATACTTTTTTTTTTTTTTCTGGAACCCCCAAGTTAGATAAGCAAGTCTCTAACTCTTTTCAAATGCAGGGGTTTCAGAAACGTCAGCCCACGACCAATTTAAACTGCCCCATGCTTAGTGTATTTATGTAAAGTACTAACCTGTACAGGTAACATGGTGACTGGCTGAGTATATGCATCTGCCTGTGTAGTAATCATAGTACTGGTATCCATTGTAGCACTTTGAGTGTGGCTTTCTCTTGCAGAGTCATAGCTCCTCGCTGCCTCCCATTCTAAAGACAAACGTTCAGGTGAATTCATCAAATTTCAAGTTCTTCAAGTCACATTTTCCAGTCCGTACATGACACACTCTATACCAGGTGATTTTAAAAGACAGTTGTGGTGTGGTTGTTGGGGGTGGAATTGCAGGTACCAAATGGTGGGGTAAATATGTGGTTTCCAAATCAGACTAGGAGTACTTGAATGCAATTTCCATAAAGCCCAAATTAAATGCATGGCACTCAACATTCTCTTGTATTTATCTGTTTGTAACATCTTTCTGAAACAGAATAATGGTATATTGATACCTACATCATTTTGACATGTATGTTGTAACAACTTTAAAAAAAATTATAT
Organism: Acipenser ruthenus; assembly: GCF_902713425.1. Lineage (NCBI taxonomy): Eukaryota > Metazoa > Chordata > Actinopteri > Acipenseriformes > Acipenseridae > Acipenser > Acipenser ruthenus. The sequence goes on from NC_081193.1 coordinate 1,198,278, forward strand.
ATATATTTATATATTTATATATATATATATATATATATATATAATTTTTTTAAACGAGTTGTTACAACATACATGTCAAAATGTAGGTATCACTCATGTATGCCTCCACCATAATGAAGCTCTCACCACCGTTTACAGTCTCTTGATCGATCATTCCTCCTTCAGCAAAGCCATCGAGATCATCCATCTTCACCTTCTCCCATGGTATATACGTTACACCTAAATCTACATCCCACAACTGTTTGTACTCTTGTTTTACTCCTTTGTTTAATGCCCATGCAATCTGCAGAAAAAAAGAATCATAAGACAATCTGTGAAAAACTTTTTCTAAAACAATTAGTTACTGTACAGAAGTTTTCAGACTCTGGACTAAATAGGCAGGCGTATTATAAATTAAAGATGAAGATGACGCAACAAATACACTCATATAATGAACAGGGTTCATACACCTGTATATATGTGTATATATACCTTAATGACTTTTGAGCCAATTTTGCAAGACCCGGTACTGAGTTTCTGCCGGGCACGGTACGCATCCTGTCGATGAACCATGCAAATGTATGCACAGCCTCGAGGAGGGATCATCTGAAAGTATACAAGAAACATTCTCTTCCGTTAAATCCTACGTAGCAACAGAAAATGATTCATACATTTAAATTCATGCACATTAAAAAAAAAAAAAAAAAAACTTTGTAAATATCTATTTCACATATCAAATTTGGTTTCAAATCATAAAAAAAGCACTTTCAAACTGAAAAACTCAGAACTTAAGTTTCTTGGACAAAAATGAAGTTCACTTACATTTATTGATTCAATTTGTCCAAATTCTTCAAACAGGTTAGTGAGATCTTGTTGTGTGGCCTTTTTATCCACTTGTCCCACCCAGAGTGTTGTACTACACACTGAAAAGAAATGTATTAACACGAGACCATATTTGTCACAGAACAAATGGGGATGCAAAAGATGACTAAGGGCTGGTTCATACAGCAGGCGCGGACAGCTATAAAAGCTGTGCAGCTTCATTATTCGCTGTACGAAGGACGCATTGGACAGCTATAAAAGCTGTGCAGCTTCATTATTCGCTGTACGGAGGACGCATTGGACAGCTATAAAAGCTGTGCAGCTTCATTATTCGCTGTACGAAGGACGCATTGGACAGCTATAAAAGCTGTGCAGCTTCATTATTCGCTGTACGGAGGACGCATTGGACAGCTATAAAAGCTGTGCAGCTTCATTATTCGCTGTACGGAGGACGCATTGGGTCCCAGCCTTTTTGACTGCGCAGCTGTCGTTCATACTTTAAATAGACTGCATTCGCGTAATTAGAAAAATTGACATTTTAGGAGATGTGCTGAGTTTGTACGTTTTATACAAGAGGTTTAAAAAAAAAGTGCCATGAAAAAGTATTTGCCCAGTCTGATTTTCTGCATTTTTGCATATTTGACACATTTGATACACATTTCATTTATTTATTAAAGAAAGTTATGTAACACCCGATGCCCCCGTGTGAAAAAGTAATCTCCCCCTTAGACTCAATAACTGGTTACGCCACCTTAATAACTGCAACCAAACGCTTCCTGTAGTTATTGATTAGTCTCTCACAGCGCCGTGGAGGAATTTTGACCCACTCCTCCATGCAGAACTGCTTCAACTCAGTGACATTTGTGGGTTTTCGAGCATGAACTGCTCGGTTCAGGTCCTGCCACAACATCTCAATGGGGTTTAGGTCTGCACTTTGACTAGGCCATTCCAAAACTTTAAATTTCTTGTTCTTCAACCATTCTGATGTAGACTTGCTTGTGTGTTTCACATCATTGTCTTGCTGCATGACCCAGCTGCGCTTCAGCTTCAGCTCATGGACGGATGGCCTCACATTCTCCTGCAGAATTCTCTGATACAGAGCAGAATTCATGGTTCCTTCAATGATGGCAAGGCGTCCAGGTCCTGATGCAGCAAAGCATCCCCAAACCATGACACAACCACCATGCTTGACCGTTAGTATGAGGTTCTTACTGTGGAATGCAGTGTTTGGTTTTCGCCAGACATAACGGGGCCCATGTCGGCCAAAAAGTTCCACTTTTGACTAATCTGTCCATAGAACATTGTTCCAGAACTCTTTTGAGGATCATCCAGGTGCTTTTTGGCAAACTTGAGACGAGCATTCATGTTCTTCTTAGTGAGCAATGGTTCCCGCCTTGCTACTCTGCCATGAATCCCATTTTTGCCCAGTGTCTTTCTGATGGTGGAGTCATGAACACTGACCTTTGCCGAGGCGAGAGAGGCCTGCAGATCCTTGGATGTTGTTCTAGGGTTCTTTGTGACTTCCTGGGAAGATTCACTCCTGGGAAGATTCACTACTGTCCCAAACTTTCTCCATTTGGACAATATGGCTCCAACTGTGGTTCGGTGGAGCCCCAGAGCCTTAGAAATGGCTTTGTAACCCTTTCCAGACTGATAGGCATCAACAACTTTTTTCCGGAGGTCTTCAGGAATTTCTTTTGTTCGTGGCATGATGTGCCTCTAGAACCTGTGTGCTGAGAACTTCACTCTGATGGTAAGGGCCAAAGTTAGTCAGATTTATATTGGGCAGGGCTGGCCCAAATCAGGCCTGGTTGTTAACCAAAGTACTCAAACAGCTGACCCTAATTATCCCTTTAATTGGGTTGAGTTAACTAGGGGGGGGGCAATAACTTTTTCACACCTGAAGATTGCATGTTTGATTACCTTGCACACCAAACAAATGAAATAAGCACTAAACTTTGATGATCATTTTTTCTCTCAGACTCCCTCTATATACTACTACAACCTACGAAAAAATCTGACCAAATACAATGTGAAAAATGTGCAAAAATGCAGAAAATCAGACAGCGGGCAAATACTTTCACTGCACTGTATATTGTTCTCATATCGCACAATGAGAATTGTTTATTTTTTTAATACTGCGTTCCGCTTTTGCATTCATTCTACTACGTCTGGATTTCAAATCTGAGTCCTCATGTGGACCTGCTGACCACTAACTCCAATCCCTGAGCATGCAGGTTCCACTTGGTCTCACCGCTCAGCGTTTTTGATCGTATTGGAGGCAATCCTTTTTTCTGGCGCTCCTTCTCTCGTTCCCTGGCTCGCCTCTCACTGGAGTACGAGCGTGAAGACTTCCTCTTCCTGTCCCTCGATCTGGAGCGAGAGCGCTTCCTGTGTTTACGTTTCCGCGAGCCAGAACGAGAACGGGATCTTCTTTTCCTTGGTGATCTGCAGGTGTAATAAGAAAAAAAAAATAGGAGGTATATTGACAAATGATTATTTAAGAATTATGTAAAATAAATAAGAACTTGTTTGTTTAAAGTCAAAGGTATTAGCTGTTCCTCTTCAGCAGACAAACACAGTGTGTGACAGAGAGTGAATGAATTCTAGTCATCAATCTCCCTCCCGACCTGTGAGGGGCATGGTATAACAGGAACACAGTGTGTCCCGTACTGGATGGTTTGGCAGTTCATTCCAGGGTCAGTCGGAAGCCGGCCATCCGGAGAAAGCGGCGGAGTCACAATACCAGAAGTCATCCCCTTAATGCGGTAGACGATGGGTCAGTCATGGATTGGAGGATACGTGATTGCACTTGCTACTGAAGGGGGCGTGACTAAGGGTATATCAGGGGATGTAGCAAATCAATCTGGTCCTCGGTTGTGGTTACGAAAGGACCTGTAAAAGGATTACTGTGCTGTAAAAAGAAACCGTGAGTTTTTGTGTTTTGTCTCTCTACTAAACTGCCACCTTTGTCATTTATAAAAAGGCTAAACTCCGGGAGCTGTAGCTAAACAGCCAGCAAACAAACCCGGACTACACTTCACCACTGAGCACGTTTAAGCTTGTAAATCACCCCTTTCATTAAGAGCACTCACTCTGGACTTTTGATCGTGTTTGTGTTTGTGTGTGTCTTGTTTAGTGTATTATTTCGGGACTGAACCCCATGGTTTAACTGAACGATACACATTGGTGTGTAGAGCCAGTTATTATTTAACCCTTTGTGGTCCTACAATTTTTCCTTTCCGGTCCGATGTCAGACCCTGTCCGACAACATGAAAAAAGGCATTGCACAGGACCCTAGTTGGTTTTTAGACGGAAAAAGCCTAGAAAAGCTTTAAATGGCTGAGAGAAGCTGGAAAGAAAAATGGAGGCGGAACTGAGCAATACTCATTGTCCCTTCACCACAGACACAACACAGACAT